>NW_027513546.1:330681-661363 GCF_048772815.1 Callospermophilus lateralis | reverse complement strand
ATAGGCCTGCTTCTGAAAAACACAATGTAGTGCTCCAAAAGCAGAACGATACTTTCAGAATACCATGTTATGTTTGTAAATAGAGAGACAGATAGGTATACAGAAATCAAAAATCTGAAAACGGTCTGGAAGTGTACATTTCAATAATTTACAATGTCAGTAGTGGGGGATTAATAGCAGACCAAGAAGACTGTATCTGCATGCGAAATGGTTCAATTTTTAAAGAGTTTTTTAAATGACCATGGACAAAAAATTCAAAGGGTTACAGTAAGTATTGAGGAGTGACTTGGTAAAAGGAGCACAGAGGTGAGAAAGGATTAAGTAGAGTTCAATAGAATCAGGTATAATATCTGTACACAGGACTCCATGAACAGGAGCAAAGGGGAAACTTAAAGAAATCATCAGGACTAAGGGGAGATCAGGATTAGGGGGGCTTGTAGGAAGAGCTGGAAAAAACCAAAGCATGCAATGGGCAGAAAATGTGGAAGAAAAGGCCTCACAGGTGGTAAACTGATCCATCTCTCCCTGGTAGTTCAACTGTATGAATAACAGAGAGGCCGGCTAAGTGGGAAAGTACTTGGAAACTCTGTTCATACAGACAACAGAAAGTGCCACCAGAGTGAAAAAAGTAAACCTAGTAAGGCAGCTAAGCCCCTTCCCCTTGGTGTTTTATGCCAGCTATCTTTCTTGCTGTGCCTCTGTTCATATACACTGATACGTGTTAGGTCCAAAGGCAGTGACAAACATTGTTACATGTATTGAGGAATCCTCCCAGTTCCACAAAGCACAGCCATTTTACTTAGTGTTCTCAATACCTTCTTTTCGACTCTCATCTCGTTTGAAGAAACACTTTCAGAGGAAAGAAGTTCTCCCTAAGCCACATGTGTCCTTAAGTAAACTATGAATTAAGTGGTATTTCAAGGTGTTTGGGCTGATTCCTCCACATGGCCCGTGAAACCTAGAAAAGTGTCATTCACCAACAGGCATTACATCTTCAATGAGTCCTGTTCTTTGCACACCAGGGTCACCTTATTGTCCATTTAATGGTCAGAAAAACAGTGTTACAGTGAGTATCCTTTTTAGTAGTAGGACTAAAGGGTTTTGGACTCGCATGTTCAGATACTGAAAAGGCTCAGGGAAGTCCACTTGAAAGCTGGTCATTCGATACAGGTGCTGGAGAGGAAAACAAGCTACTCTCATTTGGCAACTTTGAGACAGTGATACAGCTCTGGCCATGTAAGTGTAAATAACAACAGGTCTAATCATGCATGGTGGCCTATGGGCTTGGAACTTGCATGCTTACAAAACCAGTGATGACTTGTGCATCTTCTCCTTCGAACCTCATATGTGACTCATCAACAAGTCAAGTGCTAACTTGGGAGGAAAACAATGTTGGGATGTCCTTTTGGTACATCAAGCCATGAACTCGTTGTCTTAACATCAACAATATAATTCACGTTCATGATTTACATCCATTTCAGAGAGTCATATCCATCCTTCTCTTGGCTATATATTTATAAGGACCAGCCAGCTTCCTTAGATGTTTTCAAGCCCATGATAAGTCCAAAAAAAAAAAAAACATCTGAAAGAAGAGTTTGAAGAATTTTCAACAAATACTAGTCTAGAAATGCTGACCTGAAAACCAACTGACGTTTTCAATACCCTCTTTTTGGGAACATTTTCTGTGCCGTGCTTCTCAAAAATGACTTGTCATGACTGATTTGTGCCCATGTTAGCAACTCTTCTGAAATTACTGAAAGTAGACTAATGTGAGAGTTTCTCTTTAGAGATAATTCAAATTACTTGCGTAGGAAGTGGCAGCAGGTCTGGGGATGTTGTAGCTCACTGGCAGTGACCTTGCCTAGCTTGGGGCTGGCCTACCATGGATTTTCACCCCAAACACTTGCAAGGAAAAAAAAAGGAACGGAAGGGAGAGAAAACGTTGGAAGGGAGGGAGGCAAAGTTGGAGGGATGGAGGGAGGTAGAAAAGAAGGAAGAAGAAAAGGAGAAAAACCAGGAAGGGAGGAAGGAAGCAAGGAAGGAGGAAATAGGGAGAGTACAAGGGCAGGGAAAGGACTGAGTCACTAAAACTAAAGGCCAAAAAAAAAAAAACAAAAAATAAAATAAAATAAAATAAAACAAAAGGCAAGCGACACAAAGACCAATATAGGCCTTGAAAGCTGTTTGAACAGTTTAGACAGCTTTAGAATTTGAGTGACATCAAACTGAATGTTATGATGACTGGATGGAATCTTCCTACTAAGCCCCGCCTTGGCCTGGCCTAAACCAAATCAAGGGGTGTGTGGCATGGGGAGGAATTCTCTCTGGCTGGAGTGGGAGGGACCTAAACCTGTGGCACTTGAGGATGCACTGGGTAGGGAAGGGGACAAGACTCCCCTGATGGGCAGTTGAGCACAACAAGGCTCCTGGGAGCCCTTGATCATGGCTCCCACCACCATACGCCCACCACCTGCCATACGCTCACACCCTGAAGGGGATTGCAGTGGTCTGCTCCGTTGCCTGGTGCAGGTTGGAGTTCCTGACCAAACACCTGAGTGTCCACAGCCTGCGTTGGCCTGCCTGGGCAGGCTGTGGTTGTGGTGGCAAGAGCCAAAGCCGTCTTGGTGTGATGGAGGAGCCAAGGGCTGCCTCTCAGCCATACTAGTGGGTGGTTCTGGAAGAAGCACCAACGGTTGTGGCAGCATTGTCCGAAGACATGAAGCCAGGCCATCTTCCTTATGGCTTTCCTTGGGAGTTGGTGATGTGTACAGCTCTTAGATTTTTGGCTGTTCTCTTACTTTTCTGGAGATGTTTTCAGTCGGTTAGTAGCAGGCTTTACGTGGGAAGAGAAAAAAAGCTGGCTGTAAATCTTGCGGGACTTATTGAAAAAAAGTGTGGACTTCTTGAAAAAGTGAGCCTTGTTGAAAAAGAACATGAAGGCTTAGCCTCATCTTTAAAGGACTGCAGGTTTGAGAAGGGTTCAAGGGAAGCACAACATCTGGAGGCAACCTACGAAAAGCTGCATTGGTCCGAATCCAGCCATGGCGTTGAAATGCTCTTTCTAGAAGAAGAGCTCAAAGCACAGAAGGCTAAACATGGTCAACAGGATGAAATGAGGGCGCATCTATCAAGAAGGATACAGTCCCTCCAAGGTGAATCTGAAACCCTCAGATCACAAATAGCTGAAGCTAAAACAAGCTGGAGACTCTTTCAAGTGAATGAGGAAGAACTGAAGCTGGCAATCAAAGGGGTGCCTTGTTTCCAGTTGACCCAAGGAGTCAGTTCATGAGAAGAGGACCTTTTTTTTCCCTCCACCTCTCCGAGGAAACTTGTATGGGAACCTGGAGATTATTTTCCACCTGGCCCGCCACCCACTCCATTTCCAATGCGAAGTGTCTATGCAGGGAGAGGGTTTTCCTCTCAATCTTCCCCCAAGAGCTGGAATTCAGCCCTCTACACCCGCATTCTGAAAGTACAAGTGATTTCCCTGAAGGGTTCCTTCCACCTGCAAATGAGCCTGTTACTCAACATCCAGAACCAATCAAGAAACCTCATACTGTTGCTCTCTCTTCAAATGTAATTTGACTTTTCTCTCATTTTTAGTTTTTAAGTAACTGCTTTTACTTCAGTAATTGACTATACTTTGGCTCCAATTGAAGCTCAATGAAACTATAATTCTTAAGATAGTATTTTGTAAATAAAGATGGTTTACATAGGAAGCTTATGAGTAAATTATTCCTATTTTGTTTTATTCAAGAGTACAGCATTTAATCTGATGAACTCACTATTACATAAACAAGAATGGGAGTTCTAGGTACTTGTGATCTAGCTGATGGAAATATATTTGAAACTCCCAACAAAGAAGTGTATTTAGTATGACTGTAGCAAATGTGAAGTGACTTTAGGCTTAATGAAAAATTGTCACTGATTTTCAGACTGGTTGGGCATATCAGCTAGTTTTTCCATATCAGAATAACTAGAGCATGGGAGGACTATAGGAGGAAACACAACTAAACATGTCACGGAAATAGGAGACCTCAACTACATAGAAAAATGAAGACCTCTTTTTTATATTCGTTGCTGAGAACATTACATAGCTCTTGAGATATCATATTTCCCACATTAGATTCAAGTGAGTTATGAACTCCCATTGTTACCCCATATACAGATTGCACAATCACATTGTTTACACATCCACATTTTTACAAAATGCCATATTAGTAACTGTTGTATTCTGCTACCTTTTCTATCCTCTACTCTCCCCCCTCTCCTGCCCTCCCATCTTCTCTCTCTATCCCAGCTGCTGTAATTTAACGTTTGGGAATTGGAAACCACACTTTAAACTCACTCTGCTCCCCATTTTCCCTTCTGTCAAATTACTCATCATCTTCTTCTATTTCTCCTCCTCCTTCTCCTCTTCCTCCTCCTCCTTATACCTTTAATTCATTCATCATACACTCATGCATTGCTTCATTCATTCACATTCATTCAACACATGTGGTGTTGGGGATCCTACTCAGGACCTTTGAAAGTGCGAAGCCAGCACTCTAGTGCTGAGCCAAAACCCCAGCACCTGTCTTTTTGATTTTATGACTGTTTCTATGAAATTCAGAATTGCATTCTGCTATGGTTCACGGTTATGTGGATTGACCTAGTCCTTGTTTTCTCAGAGACATTTGGAAAATATATATGAATTATTAGGAGATTGAAATGAAGAAAAAAAGTTGAAATTCCCCAATTTCTTATTCTTAGATTCCATACTCTGACGCTGCCTACCTACTATAAAAACATTTAAACTCTTACTCCCCATTTCTATATCATTGCCAAGAAGTGAACATTCACTGCCCTACAACAAACCAGAGAACGCACATTGAACAATGTTTCCCCAGTAGAGACCAAGGCACAATTCTTATTAAAAGAATACCTTAGTCATGAATTAATAGTGAAAGCTTTATTTGAGTGCTAAATGTGCTCTAATTATGTGTTTGTGTTTGTTGATGTGTGTGTGTGTGAGGTGGGGGTGTGTGTTTGTGTGTAAAACATGCACTGAGGTGTAAAATAAATGCAGGATTGCAACGGCCTTCTTAAAAATAAGAAGCAGCTTTATCACATTTCAAGCCCAGTGAAGAATCCGCCTGATACTTGACCTACAATTAATTGAAATGTGAAAAATTCAGGCCTAAAAAAACAAAGCCTACAAACAGAATAAATCTAATCAGTCTGTCTCACCTGATTAGATGTCCCCTGCCATGGGCTGTGTAAAATACATGGAGGATCCCGCACTGATTGTTATCTAGAATGACTTCTGCCTGAAATACTATTGGAGAATAGTTGCTGATGTACTGTGGTTCTTATACCAGTAAACTGGAATGAAGGTAACTTCAGGCTGCAAAGGAATCAATTGATTTTCCTAACTGGTTTTTGGAAAACACTGCCATGAAAAATTATCAATATGTTCATAAAGGCATCCACATGTCTCTCCACAGGGGTTTTACTTAATGGGGGAGGGGGGGAGGTCTGGATATAACTTAACTGCCCATTAGTAGGTAGAGCAATATATTGGGAATCACAGTGCACATACCAATTTGAACTCAACCTAGGTAACATGGATTCATCTCTGTGTTATAGGCCTGCTTCTGAAAAACACAATGTAGTGCTCCAAAAGCAGAACGATACTTTCAGAATACCATGTTATGTTTGTAAATAGAGAGACAGATAGGTATACAGAAATCAAAAATCTGAAAACGGTCTGGAAGTGTACATTTCAATAACTTACAATGTCAGTAGTGGGGGATTAATAGCAGACCAAGAAGACTGTATCTGCATGCGAAATGGTTCAATTTTTAAAGAGTTTTTTAAATGACCATGGACAAAAAATTCAAAGGGTTACAGTAAGTATTGAGGAGTGACTTGGTAAAAGGAGCACAGAGGTGAGAAAGGATTAAGTAGAGTTCAATAGAATCAGGTATAATATCTGTACACAGGACTCCATGAACAGGAGCAAAGGGGAAACTTAAAGAAATCATCAGGACTAAGGGGAGATCAGGATTAGGGGGGCTTGTAGGAAGAGCTGGAAAAAACCAAAGCATGCAATGGGCAGAAAATGTGGAAGAAAAGGCCTCACAGGTGGTAAACTGATCCATCTCTCCCTGGTAGTTCCACTGTATGAATAACAGAGAGGCCGGCTAAGTGGGAAAGTACTTGGAAACTCTGTTCATACAGACAACAGAAAGTGCCACCAGAGTGAAAAAAGTAAACCTAGTAAGGCAGCTTAGCCCCTTCCCCTTGGTGTTTTATGCCAGCTATCTTTCTTGCTGTGCCTCTGTTCATATACACTGATACGTGTTAGGTCCAAAGGCAGTGACAAACATTGTTACATGTATTGAGGAATCCTCCCAGTTCCACAAAGCACAGCCATTTTACTTAGTGTTCTCAATACCTTCTTTTCGACTCTCATCTCGTTTGAAGAAACACTTTCAGAGGAAAGAAGTTCTCCCTAAGCCACATGTGTCCTTAAGTAAACTATGAATTAAGTGGTATTTCAAAGTGTTTGGGCTGATTCCTCCACATGGCCCGTGAAACCTAGAAAAGTGTCATTCACCAACAGGCATTACATCTTCAATGAGTCCTGTTCTTTGCACACCAGGGTCACCTTATTGTCCATTTAATGGTCAGAAAAACAGTGTTACAGTGAGTATCCTTTTTAGTAGTAGGACTAAAGTGTTTTGGACTCGCATGTTCAGATACTGAAAAGGCTCAGGGAAGTCCACTTGAAAGCTGGTCATTCGATACAGGTGCTGGAGAGGAAAACAAGCTACTCTCATTTGGCAACTTTGAGACAGTGATACAGCTCTGGCCATGTAAGTGTAAATAACAACAGGTCTAATCATGCATGGTGGCCTATGGGCTTGGAACTTGCATGCTTACAAAACCAGTGATGACTTGTGCATCTTCTCCTTCGAACCTCATATGTGACTCATCAACAAGTCAAGTGCTAACTTGGGAGGAAAACAATGTTGGGATGTCCTTTTGGTACATCAAGCCATGAACTCGTTGTCTTAACATCAACAATATAATTCACGTTCATGATTTACATCCATTTCAGAGAGTCATATCCATCCTTCTCTTGGCTATATATTTATAAGGACCAGCCAGCTTCCTTAGATGTTTTCAAGCCCATGAAAAGTCCAAAAAAAAAAAAAACATCTGAAAGAAGAGTTTGAAGAATTTTCAACAAATACTAGTCTAGAAATGCTGACCTGAAAACCAACTGACGTTTTCAACACCCTCTTTTTGGGAACATTTTCTGTGCCGTGCTTCTCAAAAATGACTTGTCATAACTGATTTGTGCCCATGTTAGCAACTCTTCTGAAATAACTGAAAGTAGACTAATGTGACAGTTTCTCTTTAGAGATAATTCAAATTACTTGCGTAGGAAGTGGCAGCAGGTCTGGGGATGTTGTAGCTCACTGGCAGTGACCTTGCCTAGCTTGGGGCTGGCCTGCCATGGATTTTCACCCCAAACACTTGCAAGGAAAAAAAAAAAGGGACGGAAGGGAGAGAAAAATTTGGAAGGGAGGGAGGCAAAGTTGGAGGGATGGAGGGAGGTAGAAAAGAAGGAAGAAGAAAAGGAGAAAAACCAGGAAGGGAGGAAGGAAGCAAGGAAGGAGGAAATAGGGAGAGTACAAGGGTAGGGAAAGGACTGAGTCACTAAAACTAAAGGCCAAAAAAAACACAAAAAATAAAATAAAATAAAATAAAACAAAAGGCAAGCGACACAAAGACCAATATAGGCCTTGAAAGCTGTTTGAACAGTTTAGACAGCTTTAGAATTTGAGTGACATCAAACAGAATGTTATGATGACTGGATGGAATCTTCCTACTAAGCCCCGCCTTCGCCTGGCCTAAACCAAATCAAGGGGTGTGTGGCATGGGGAGGAATTCTCTCTGGCTGGAGTGGGAGGGACCTAAACCTGTGGCACTTGAGGATGCACTGGGTAGGGAAGGGGACAAGACTCCCCTGATGGGCAGTTGAGCACAACAGGGCTCCTGGGAGCCCTTGATCATGGCTCCCACCACCATACGCCCACCACCTGCCATACGCTCACACCCTGAAGGGGATCGCAGTGGTCTGCTCCGTTGCCTGGTGCAGGTTGGAGTTCCTGACCAAACACCTGAGTGTCCACAGCCTGCGTTGGCCTGCCTGGGCAGGCTGTGGTTGTGGTGGCAAGAGCCAAAGCCGTCTTGGTGTGATGGAGGAGCCAAGGGCTGCCTCTCAGCCATACTAGTGGGTGGTTCTGGAAGAAGCACCAACGGTTGTGGCAGCATTGTCCGAAGACATGAAGCCAGGCCATCTTCCTTATGGCTTTCCTTGGGAGTTGGTGATGTGTACAGCTCTTAGATTTTTGGCTGTTCTCTTACTTTTCTGGAGATGTTTTCAGTCGGTTAGTAGCAGGCTTTACGTGGGAAGAGAAAAAAAGCTGGCTGTAAATCTTGCGGGACTTATTGAAAAAAAGTGTGGACTTCTTGAAAAAGTGAGCCTTGTTGAAAAAGAACATGAAGGCTTAGCCTCATCTTTAAAGGACTGCAGGTTTGAGAAGGGTTCAAGGGAAGCACAACATCTGGAGGCAACCTACGAAAAGCTGCATTGGTCCGAATCCAGCCATGGCGTTGAAATGCTCTTTCTAGAAGAAGAGCTCAAAGCACAGAAGGCTAAACATGGTCAACAGGATGAAATGAGGGCGCATCTATCAAGAAGGATACAGTCCCTCCAAGGTGAATCTGAAACCCTCAGATCACAAATAGCTGAAGCTAAAACAAGCTGGAGACTCTTTCAAGTGAATGAGGAAGAACTGAAGCTGGCAATCAAAGGGGTGCCTTGTTTCCAGTTGACCCAAGGAGTCAGTTCATGAGAAGAGGACCTTTTTTTTCCCTCCACCTCTCCGAGGAAACTTGTATGGGAACCTGGAGATTATTTTCCACCTGGCCCGCCACCCACTCCATTTCCAATGCGAAGTGTCTATGCAGGGAGAGGGTTTTCCTCTCAATCTTCCCCCAAGAGCTGGAATTCAGCCCTCTACACCCGCATTCTGAAAGTACAAGTGATTTCCCTGAAGGGTTCCTTCCACCTGCAAATGAGCCTGTTACTCAACATCCAGAACCAATCAAGAAACCTCATACTGTTGCTCTCTCTTCAAATGTAATTTGACTTTTCTCTCATTTTTAGTTTTTAAGTAACTGCTTTTACTTCAGTAATTGACTATACTTTGGCTCCAATTGAAGCTCAATGAAACTATAATTCTTAAGATAGTATTTTGTAAATAAAGATGGTTTACATAGGAAGCTTATGAGTAAATTATTCCTATTTTGTTTTATTCAAGAGTACAGCATTTAATCTGATGAACTCACTATTACATAAACAAGAATGGGAGTTCTAGGTACTTGTGATCTAGCTGATGGAAATATATTTGAAACTCCCAACAAAGAAGTGTATTTAGTATGACTGTAGCAAATGTGAAGTGACTTTAGGCTTAATGAAAAATTGTCACTGATTTTCAGACTGGTTGGGCATATCAGCTAGTTTTTCCATATCAGAATAACTAGAGCATGGGAGGACTATAGGAGGAAACACAACTAAACATGTCACGGAAATAGGAGACCTCAACTACATAGAAAAATGAAGACCTCTTTTTTATATTCGTTGCTGAGAACATTACATAGCTCTTGAGATATCATATTTCCCACATTAGATTCAAGTGAGTTATGAACTCCCATTGTTACCCCATATACAGATTGCACAATCACATTGTTTACACATCCACATTTTTACAAAATGCCATATTAGTAACTGTTGTATTCTGCTACCTTTTCTATCCTCTACTCTCCCCCCTCTCCTGCCCTCCCATCTTCTCTCTCTATCCCAGCTGCTGTAATTTAACGTTTGGGAATTGGAAACCACACTTTAAACTCACTCTGCTCCCCATTTTCCCTTCTGTCAAATTACTCATCATCTTCTTCTATTTCTCCTCCTCCTTCTCCTCTTCCTCCTCCTCCTTATACCTTTAATTCATTCATCATACACTCATGCATTGCTTCATTCATTCACATTCATTCAACACATGTGGTGTTGGGGATCCTACTCAGGACCTTTGAAAGTGCGAAGCCAGCACTCTAGTGCTGAGCCAAAACCCCAGCACCTGTCTTTTTGATTTTATGACTGTTTCTATGAAATTCAGAATTGCATTCTGCTATGGTTCACGGTTATGTGGATTGACCTAGTCCTTGTTTTCTCAGAGACATTTGGAAAATATATATGAATTATTAGGAGATTGAAATGAAGAAAAAAAGTTGAAATTCCCCAATTTCTTATTCTTAGATTCCATACTCTGACGCTGCCTACCTACTATAAAAACATTTAAACTCTTACTCCCCATTTCTATATCATTGCCAAGAAGTGAACATTCACTGCCCTACAACAAACCAGAGAACGCACATTGAACAATGTTTCCCCAGTAGAGACCAAGGCACAATTCTTATTAAAAGAATACCTTAGTCATGAATTAATAGTGAAAGCTTTATTTGAGTGCTAAATGTGCTCTAATTATGTGTTTGTGTTTGTTGATGTGTGTGTGTGTGAGGTGGGGGTGTGTGTTTGTGTGTAAAACATGCACTGAGGTGTAAAATAAATGCAGGATTGCAACGGCCTTCTTAAAAATAAGAAGCAGCTTTATCACATTTCAAGCCCAGTGAAGAATCCGCCTGATACTTGACCTACAATTAATTGAAATGTGAAAAATTCAGGCCTAAAAAAACAAAGCCTACAAACAGAATAAATCTAATCAGTCTGTCTCACCTGATTAGATGTCCCCTGCCATGGGCTGTGTAAAATACATGGAGGATCCCGCACTGATTGTTATCTAGAATGACTTCTGCCTGAAATACTATTGGAGAATAGTTGCTGATGTACTGTGGTTCTTATACCAGTAAACTGGAATGAAGGTAACTTCAGGCTGCAAAGGAATCAATTGATTTTCCTAACTGGTTTTTGGAAAACACTGCCATGAAAAATTATCAATATGTTCATAAAGGCATCCACATGTCTCTCCACAGGGGTTTTACTTAATGGGGGAGGGGGGGAGGTCTGGATATAACTTAACTGCCCATTAGTAGGTAGAGCAATATATTGGGAATCACAGTGCACATACCAATTTGAACTCAACCTAGGTAACATGGATTCATCTCTGTGTTATAGGCCTGCTTCTGAAAAACACAATGTAGTGCTCCAAAAGCAGAACGATACTTTCAGAATACCATGTTATGTTTGTAAATAGAGAGACAGATAGGTATACAGAAATCAAAAATCTGAAAACGGTCTGGAAGTGTACATTTCAATAACTTACAATGTCAGTAGTGGGGGATTAATAGCAGACCAAGAAGACTGTATCTGCATGCGAAATGGTTCAATTTTTAAAGAGTTTTTTAAATGACCATGGACAAAAAATTCAAAGGGTTACAGTAAGTATTGAGGAGTGACTTGGTAAAAGGAGCACAGAGGTGAGAAAGGATTAAGTAGAGTTCAATAGAATCAGGTATAATATCTGTACACAGGACTCCATGAACAGGAGCAAAGGGGAAACTTAAAGAAATCATAAGGACTAAGGGGAGATCAGGATTAGGGGGGCTTGTAGGAAGAGCTGGAAAAAACCAAAGCATGCAATGGGCAGAAAATGTGGAAGAAAAGGCCTCACAGGTGGTAAACTGATCCATCTCTCCCTGGTAGTTCAACTGTATGAATAACAGAGAGGCCGGCTAAGTGGGAAAGTACTTGGAAACTCTGTTCATACAGACAACAGAAAGTGCCACCAGAGTGAAAAAAGTAAACCTAGTAAGGCAGCTTAGCCCCTTCCCCTTGGTGTTTTATGCCAGCTATCTTTCTTGCTGTGCCTCTGTTCATATACACTGATACGTGTTAGGTCCAAAGGCAGTGACAAACATTGTTACATGTATTGAGGAATCCTCCCAGTTCCACAAAGCACAACCATTTTACTTAGTGTTCTCAATACCTTCTTTTCGACTCTCATCTCGTTTGAAGAAACACTTTCAGAGGAAAGAAGTTCTCCCTAAGCCACATGTGTCCTTAAGTAAACTATGAATTAAGTGGTATTTCAAAGTGTTTGGGCTGATTCCTCCACATGGCCCGTGAAACCTAGAAAAGTGTCATTCACCAACAGGCATTACATCTTCAATGAGTCCTGTTCTTTGCACACCAGGGTCACCTTATTGTCCATTTAATGGTCAGAAAAACAGTGTTACAGTGAGTATCCTTTTTAGTAGTAGGACTAAAGTGTTTTGGACTCGCATGTTCAGATACTGAAAAGGCTCAGGGAAGTCCACTTGAAAGCTGGTCATTCGATACAGGTGCTGGAGAGGAAAACAAGCTACTCTCATTTGGCAACTTTGAGACAGTGATACAGCTCTGGCCATGTAAGTGTAAATAACAACAGGTCTAATCATGCATGGTGGCCTATGGGCTTGGAACTTGCATGCTTACAAAACCAGTGATGACTTGTGCATCTTCTCCTTCGAACCTCATATGTGACTCATCAACAAGTCAAGTGCTAACTTGGGAGGAAAACAATGTTGGGATGTCCTTTTGGTACATCAAGCCATGAACTCGTTGTCTTAACATCAACAATATAATTCACGTTCATGATTTACATCCATTTCAGAGAGTCATATCCATCCTTCTCTTGGCTATATATTTATAAGGACCAGCCAGCTTCCTTAGATGTTTTCAAGCCCATGAAAAGTCCAAAAAAAAAAAAAACATCTGAAAGAAGAGTTTGAAGAATTTTCAACAAATACTAGTCTAGAAATGCTGACCTGAAAACCAACTGACGTTTTCAACACCCTCTTTTTGGGAACATTTTCTGTGCCGTGCTTCTCAAAAATGACTTGTCATAACTGATTTGTGCCCATGTTAGCAACTCTTCTGAAATAACTGAAAGTAGACTAATGTGACAGTTTCTCTTTAGAGATAATTCAAATTACTTGCGTAGGAAGTGGCAGCAGGTCTGGGGATGTTGTAGCTCACTGGCAGTGACCTTGCCTAGCTTGGGGCTGGCCTGCCATGGATTTTCACCCCAAACACTTGCAAGGAAAAAAAAAAAGGGACGGAAGGGAGAGAAAAATTTGGAAGGGAGGGAGGCAAAGTTGGAGGGATGGAGGGAGGTAGAAAAGAAGGAAGAAGAAAAGGAGAAAAACCAGGAAGGGAGGAAGGAAGCAAGGAAGGAGGAAATAGGGAGAGTACAAGGGTAGGGAAAGGACTGAGTCACTAAAACTAAAGGCCAAAAAAAACACAAAAAATAAAATAAAATAAAATAAAACAAAAGGCAAGCGACACAAAGACCAATATAGGCCTTGAAAGCTGTTTGAACAGTTTAGACAGCTTTAGAATTTGAGTGACATCAAACAGAATGTTATGATGACTGGATGGAATCTTCCTACTAAGCCCCGCCTTCGCCTGGCCTAAACCAAATCAAGGGGTGTGTGGCATGGGGAGGAATTCTCTCTGGCTGGAGTGGGAGGGACCTAAACCTGTGGCACTTGAGGATGCACTGGGTAGGGAAGGGGACAAGACTCCCCTGATGGGCAGTTGAGCACAACAGGGCTCCTGGGAGCCCTTGATCATGGCTCCCACCACCATACGCCCACCACCTGCCATACGCTCACACCCTGAAGGGGATCGCAGTGGTCTGCTCCGTTGCCTGGTGCAGGTTGGAGTTCCTGACCAAACACCTGAGTGTCCACAGCCTGCGTTGGCCTGCCTGGGCAGGCTGTGGTTGTGGTGGCAAGAGCCAAAGCCGTCTTGGTGTGATGGAGGAGCCAAGGGCTGCCTCTCAGCCATACTAGTGGGTGGTTCTGGAAGAAGCACCAACGGTTGTGGCAGCATTGTCCGAAGACATGAAGCCAGGCCATCTTCCTTATGGCTTTCCTTGGGAGTTGGTGATGTGTACAGCTCTTAGATTTTTGGCTGTTCTCTTACTTTTCTGGAGATGTTTTCAGTCGGTTAGTAGCAGGCTTTACGTGGGAAGAGAAAAAAAGCTGGCTGTAAATCTTGCGGGACTTATTGAAAAAAAGTGTGGACTTCTTGAAAAAGTGAGCCTTGTTGAAAAAGAACATGAAGGCTTAGCCTCATCTTTAAAGGACTGCAGGTTTGAGAAGGGTTCAAGGGAAGCACAACATCTGGAGGCAACCTACGAAAAGCTGCATTGGTCCGAATCCAGCCATGGCGTTGAAATGCTCTTTCTAGAAGAAGAGCTCAAAGCACAGAAGGCTAAACATGGTCAACAGGATGAAATGAGGGCGCATCTATCAAGAAGGATACAGTACCTCCAAGGTGAATCTGAAACCCTCAGATCACAAATAGCTGAAGCTAAAACAAGCTGGAGACTCTTTCAAGTGAATGAGGAAGAACTGAAGCTGGCAATCAAAGGGGTGCCTTGTTTCCAGTTGACCCAAGGAGTCAGTTCATGAGAAGAGGACCTTTTTTTCCCTCCACCTCTCCGAGGAGACTTGTATGGGAACCTGGAGATTATTTTCCACCTGGCCCGCCACCCACTCCATTTCCAATGCGAAGTGTCTATGCAGGGAGAGGGTTTTCCTCTCAATCTTCCCCCAAGAGCTGGAATTCAGCCCTCTACACCCGCATTCTGAAAGTACAAGTGATTTCCCTGAAGGGTTCCTTCCACCTGCAAATGAGCCTGTTACTCAACATCCAGAACCAATCAAGAAACCTCATACTGTTGCTCTCTCTTCAAATGTAATTTGACTTTTCTCTCATTTTTAGTTTTTAAGTAACTGCTTTTACTTCAGTAATTGACTATACTTTGGCTCCAATTGAAGCTCAATGAAACTATAATTCTTAAGATAGTATTTTGTAAATAAAGATGGTTTACATAGGAAGCTTATGAGTAAATTATTCCTATTTTGTTTTATTCAAGAGTACAGCATTTAATCTGATGAACTCACTATTACATAAACAAGAATGGGAGTTCTAGGTACTTGTGATCTAGCTGATGGAAATATATTTGAAACTCCCAACAAAGAAGTGTATTTAGTATGACTGTAGCAAATGTGAAGTGACTTTAGGCTTAATGAAAAATTGTCACTGATTTTCAGACTGGTTGGGCATATCAGCTAGTTTTTCCATATCAGAATAACTAGAGCATGGGAGGACTATAGGAGGGAACACAACTAAACATGTCACGGAAATAGGAGACCTCAACTACAAAGAAAAATGAAGACCTCTTTTTTATATTCGTTGCTGAGAACATTACATAGCTCTTGAGATATCATATTTCCCACATTAGATTCAAGTGAGTTATGAACTCCCATTGTTACCCCATATACAGATTGCACAATCACATTGTTTACACATCCACATTTTTACAAAATGCCATATTAGTAACTGTTCTATTCTGCTACCTTTTCTATCCTCTACTCTCCCCCCTCTCCTGCCCTCCCATCTTCTCTCTCTATCCCAGCTGCTGTAATTTAACGTTTGGGAATTGGAAACCACACTTTAAACTCACTCTGCTCCCCATTTTCCCTTCTGTCAAATTACTCATCATCTTCTTCTATTTCTCCTCCTCCTTCTCCTCTTCCTCCTCCTCCTTATACCTTTAATTCATTCATCATACACTCATGCATTGCTTCATTCATTCCTTTCACATATGGTGTTGGGGATCCTACTCAGGACCTTTGAAAGTGCGAAGCCAGCACTCTAGTGCTGAGCCAAAACCCCAGCACCTGTCTTTTTGATTTTATGACTGTTTCTATGAAATTAAGAATTGCATTCTGCTATGGTTCACGGTTATGTGGATTGACCTAGTCCTTGTTTTCTCAGAGACATTTGGAAAATATATATGAATTATTAGGAGATTGAAATGAAGAAAAAAAGTGGAAATTCCCCAATTTCTTATTCTTAGATTCCATACTCTGACGCTGCCTACCTACTATAAAAACATTTAAACTCTTATTCCCCATTTCTATATCATTGCCAACAAGTGAACATTCACTGCCCTTCAACAAACCAGAGAACGCACATTGAACAATGTTTCCCCAGTAGAGACCAAGGCACAATTCTTATTAAAAGAATACCTTAGTCATGAATTAATAGTGAAAGCTTTATTTGAGTGCTAAATGTGCTCTAATTATGTGTTTGTGTTTGTTGATGTGTGTGTGTGTGAGGTGGGGGTGTGTGTTTGTGTGTAAAACATGCACTGAGGTGTAAAATAAATGCAGGATTGCAACGGCCTTCTTAAAAATAAGAAGCAGCTTTATCACATTTCAAGCCCAGTGAAGAATCCGCCTGATACTTGACCTACAATTAATTGAAATGTGAAAAATTCAGGCCTAAAAAAACAAAGCCTACAAACAGAATAAATCTAATCAGTCTGTCTCACCTGATTAGATGTCCCCTGCCATGGGCTGTGTAAAATACATGGAGGATCCCGCACTGATTGTTATCTAGAATGACTTCTGCCTGAAATACTATTGGAGAATAGTTGCTGATGTACTGTGGTTCTTATACCAGTAAACTGGAATGAAGGTAACTTCAGGCTGCAAAGGAATCAATTGATTTTACTAACTGGTTTTTGGAAAACACTGCCATGAAAAATTATCAATATGTTCATAAAGGCATCCACATGTCTCTCCACAGGGGTTTTACTTAATGGGGGAGGGGGGGAGGTCTGGATATAACTTAACTGTCCATTAGTAGGTAGAACAATATAATGGGAATCACAGTGCACATACCAATTTGAACTCAACCTAGGTAACATGGATTCATCTCTGTGTTATAGGCCTGCTTCTGAAAAACACAATGTAGTGCTCCAAAAGCAGAACGATACTTTCAGAATACCATGTTATGTTTGTAAATAGAGAGACAGATAGATATACAGAAATCAAAAATCTGAAAACGGTCTGGAAGTGTACATTTCAATAACTTACAATGTCAGTAGTGGGGGATTAATAGCAGACCAAGAAGACTGTATCTGCATGCGAAATGGTTCAATTTTTAAAGAGTTTTTTAAATGACAATGGACAAAAAATTCAAAGGGTTACAGTAAGTATTGAGGAGTGACTTGGTAAAAGGAGCACAGAGGTGAGAAAGGATTAAGTAGAGTTCAATAGAATCAGGTATAATATCTGTACACAGGACTCCATGAACAGGAGCAAAGGGGAAACTTAAAGAAATCATCAGGACTAAGGGGAGATCAGGATTAGGGGGGCTTGTAGGAAGAGCTGGAAAAAACCAAAGCATGCAATGGGCAGAAAATGTGGAAGAAAAGGCCTCACAGGTGGTAAACTGATCCATCTCTCCCTGGTAGTTCAACTGTATGAATAACAGACAGGCCGGCTAAGTGGGAAAGTACTTGGAAACTCTGTTCATACAGACAACAGAAAGTGCCACCAGAGTGAAAAAAGTAAACCTAGTAAGGCAGCTTAGCCCCTTCCTTTTGGTGTTTTATGCCAGCTATATTTCTTGCTGTGCCTCTGTTCATATACACTGATACGTGTTAGGTCCAAAGGCAGTGACAAACATTGTTACATGTATTGAGGAATCCTCCCAGTTCCACAAAGCACAGCCATTTTACTTAGTGTTCTCAATACCTTCTTTTCGACTCTCATCTCGTTTGAAGAAACACTTTCAGAGGAAAGAAGTTCTCCCTAAGCCACATGTGTCCTTAAGTAAACTATGAATTAAGTGGTATTTCAAGGTGTTTGGGCTGATTCCTCCACATGGCCCGTGAAACCTAGAAAAGTGTCATTCACCAACAGGCATTACATCTTCAATGAGTCCTGTTCATTGCACACCAGGGTCACCTTATTGTCCATTTAATGGTCAGAAAAACAGTGTTACAGTGAGTATCCTTTTTAGTAGTAGGACTAAAGTGTTTTGGACTCGCATGTTCAGATACTGAAAAGGCTCAGGGAAGTCCACTTGAAAGCTGGTCATTCGATACAGGTGCTGGAGAGGAAAACAAGCTACTCTCATTTGGCAACTTTGAGACAGTGATACAGCTCTGGCCATGTAAGTGTAAATAACAACAGGTCTAATCATGCATGGTGGCCTATGGGCTTGGAACTTGCATGCTTACAAAACCAGTGATGACTTGTGCATCTTCTCCTTCGAACCTCATATGTGACTCATCAACAAGTCAAGTGATAACTTGGGAGGAAAACAATGTTGGGATGTCCTTTTGGTACATGAAGCCATGAACTCGTTGTCTTAACATCAACAATATAATTCACGTTCATGATTTACATCCATTTCAGAGAGTCATATCCATCCTTTTCTTGGCTATATATTTATAAGGACCAGCCAGCTTCCTTAGATGTTTTCAAGCCCATGATAAGTCCAAAAAAAAAAAAAACAACTTAAAGAAGAGTTTGAAGAATTTTCAACAGACGAGATCGGGCGCGTTACAAAAACTATGTAATGTTTTGAACAACCTACAATAAAAATTAATTAAAAAAAAAAAAAAAAAAAAAGAATTTTCAACAAATACTAGTCTAGAAATGCTGACCTGAAAACCAACTGACGTTTTCAACACCCTCTTTTTGGGAACATTTTCTGTGCCGTGCTTCTCAAAAATGACTTTTCATAACTGATTTGTGCCCATGTTAGCAACTCTTCTGAAATTACTGAAAGTAGACTAATGTGAGAGTTTCTCTTTAGAGATAATTCAAATTACTTGCGTAGGAAGTGGCAGCAGGTCTGGGGATGTTGTAGCTCACTGGCAGTGACCTTGCCTAGCTTGGGGCTGGCCTGCCATGGATTTTCACCCCAAACACTTGCAAGAAAAAAAAAAGGGACGGAAGGGAGAGAAAAAGTTGGAAGGGAGGGAGGCAAAGTTGGAAGGATGGAGGGAGGTAGAAAAGAAGGAAGAAGAAAAGGAGAAAAACCAGGAAGGGAGGAAGGAAGCAAGGAAGGAGGAAATAGGGAGAGTACAAGGGCAGGGAAAGGACTGTCACTAAAACTAAAGGCCAAAAAAAAAACAAAAAATAAAATAAAATAAAATAAAACAAAAGGCAAGCGACACAAAGACCAATATAGGCCATGAAAGCTGTTTGAACAGTTTAGACATCTTTAGAATTTGAGTGACATCAAACTGAATGTTATGATGACTGGATGGAATCTTCCTACTCAGCCCCGCCTTGGCCTGGCCTAAACCAAATCAAGGGGTGTGTGGCATGGGGAGGAATTCTCTCTGGCTGGAGTGGGAGGGACCTAAACCTGTGGCACTTGAGGATGCACTGGGTAGGGAAGGGGACAAGACTCCCCTGATGGGCAGTTGAGCACAACAGGGCTCCTGGGAGCCCTTGATCATGGCTCCCACCACCATACGCCCACCACCTGCCATACGCTCACACCCTGAAGGGGATCGCAGTGGTCTGCTCCGTTTCCTGGTGCAGGTTGGAGTTCCTGACCAAACACCTGAGTGTCCACAGCCTGCGTTGGCCTGCCTGGGCAGGCTGTGGTTGTGGTGGCAAGAGCCAAAGCCATCTTGGTGTGATGGAGGAGCCAAGGGCTGCCTCTCAGCCATACTAGTGGGTGGTTCTGGAAGAAGCACCAACGGTTGTGGCAGCATTGTCCGAAGACATGAAGCCAGGCCATCTTCCTTATGGCTTTCCTTGGGAGTTGGTGATGTGTACAGCTCTTAGATTTTTGGCTGTTCTCTTACTTTTCTGGAGATGTTTTCAGTCGGTTAGTAGCAGGCTTTACGTGGGAAGAGAAAAAAAGCTGGCTGTATCTTGCGGGACTTATTGAAAAAAAGTGTGGACTTTTTGAAAAAGTGAGCCTTGTTGAAAAAGAACATGAAGGCTTAGCCTCATCTTTAAAGGACTGCAGGTTTGAGAAGGGTTCAAGGGAAGCACAACATCTGGAGGCAACCTACGAAAAGCTGCATTGGTCCGAATCCAGCCATGGCGTTGAAATGCTCTTTCTAGAAGAAGAGCTCAAAGCACAGAAGGCTAAACATGGTCAACAGGATGAAATGAGGGCGCATCTATCAAGGAGGATGCAGTCCCTCCAAGGTGAATCTGAAACCCTCAGATCACAAATAGCTGAAGCTAAAACAAGCTGGAGACTCTTTCAAGTGAATGAGGAAGAACTGAAGCTGGCAATCAGAGGGGTGCCTTGTTTCCAGTTGACCCAAGGAGTCAGTTCATGAGAAGAGGACCTTTTTTTTCCCTCCACCTCTCCGAGGAAACTTGTATGGGAACCTGGAGATTATTTTCCACCTGGCCCGCCACCCACTCCATTTCCAATGCGAAGTGTCTATGCAGGGAGAGGGTTTTCCTCTCAATCTTCCCCCAAGAGCTGGAATTCAGCCCTCTACACCCGCATTCTGAAAGTACAAGTGATTTCCCTGAAGGGTTCCTTCCACCTGCAATTGAGCCTGTTACTCAACATCCAGAACCAATCAAGAAACCTCATACTGTTGCTCTCTCTTCAAATGTAATTTGACTTTTCTCTCATTTTTAGTTTTTAAGTAACTGCTTTTACTTCAGTAATTGACTATACTTTGGCTCCAATTGAAGCTCAATGAAACTATAATTCTTAAGATAGTATTTTGTAAATAAAGATGGTTTACATAGGAAGCTTATGAGTAAATTATTCCTATTTTGTTTTATTCAAGAGTACAGCATTTAATCTGATGAACTCACTATTACATAAACAAGAATGGGAGTTCTAGGTACTTGTGATCTAGCTGATGGAAATATATTTGAAACTCCCAACAAAGAAGTGTATTTAGTATGACTGTAGCAAATGTGAAGTGACTTTAGGCTTAATGAAAAATTGTCACTGATTTTCAGACTGGTTGGGCATATCAGCTAGTTTTTCCATATCAGAATAACTAGAGCATGGGAGGACTATAGGAGGGAACACAACTAAACATGTCACGGAAATAGGAGACCTCAACTACAAAGAAAAATGAAGACCTCTTTTTTATATTCGTTGCTGAGAACATTACATAGCTCTTGAGATATCATATTTCCCACATTAGATTCAAGTGAGTTATGAACTCCCATTGTTACCCCATATACAGATTGCACAATCACATTGTTTACACATCCACATTTTTACAAAATGCCATATTAGTAACTGTTCTATTCTGCTACCTTTTCTATCCTCTACTCTCCCCCCTCTCCTGCCCTCCCATCTTCTCTCTCTATCCCAGCTGCTGTAATTTAACGTTTGGGAATTGGAAACCACACTTTAAACTCACTCTGCTCCCCATTTTCCCTTTTGTCAAATTACTCATCATCTTCTTCTATTTCTTCTCCTCCTTCTCCTCTTCCTCCTCCTCCTTATACCTTTAATTCATTCATCATACACTCATGAGTTGCTTCATTCATTCACATTCATTCAACATATATGGTGTTGGGGATCCTACTCAGGACCTTTGAAAGTGCGAAGCCAGCACTCTAGTGCTGAGCCAAAACCCCAGCCCCTGTCTTTTTGATTTTTTGACTGTTTCTATGAAATTCAGAATTGCATTCTGCTATGGTTCACGGATATGTGGATTGACCTAGTCCTTGTTTTCTCAGAGACATTTGGAAAATATATATGAATTATTAGGAGATTGAAATGAAGAAAAAAGTGGAAATTCCCCAATTTCTTATTCTTAGATTCCATACTCTGACGCTGCCTACCTACTATAAAAGCTTTTAAACTCTTACTCCCCATTTCTATATCATTGCCAACAAGTGAACATTCACTGCCCTACAACAAACCAGAGAACGCACATTGAACAATGTTTCCCCAGTAGAGACCAAGGCACAATTCTTATTAAAAGAATACCTTAGTCATGAATTAATAGTGAAAGCTTTATTTGAGTGTTAAATGTGCTCTAATTATGTGTTTGTGTTTGTTGATGTGTGTGTGTGTGTGTGTTGGGGTGTGTGTTTGTGTGTAAAACATGCACTGAGGTGTAAAATAAATGCAGGATTGCAACGGCCTTCTTAAAAAAAAGAAGCAGCTTTATCACATTTGAAGCCCAGGGAAGAATCCGCCTGATACTTGACCTACAATTAATTGAAATGTGAAAAATTCAGGCCTAAAAAAACAAAGCCAACAAACAGAATAAATCTAATCAGTCTGTCTCACCTGATTAGATGTCCCCTGCCATGGGCTGTGTAAAATACATGGAGGATCCCGCACTGATTGTTATCTAGAATGACTTCTGCCTGAACTACTATTGGAGAATAGTTGCTGATGTACTGTGGTTCTTATACCAGTAAACTGGAATGAAGGTAACTTCAGGCTGCAAAGGAATCAATTGATTTTACTAACTGGTTTTTGGAAAACACTGCCATGAAAAATTATCAATATGTTCATAAAGGCATCTACATGTCTCTCCACAGGGGTTTTACTTAATGGGGGAGGGGGGGAGGTCTGGATATAACTTAACTGTCCATTAGTAGGTAGAACAATATAATGGGAATCACAGTGCACATGCCAATTTGAACTCAACCTAGGTAACATGGATTCATCTCTGTGTTATAGGCCTGGTTCTGAAAAACACAATGTAGTGCTCCAAAAGCAGAACGATACTTTCAGAATACCATGTTATGTTTGTAAATAGAGAGACAGATAGATATACAGAAATCAAAAATCTGAAAACGGTCTGGAAGTGTACATTTCAATAACTTACAATGTCAGTAGTGGGGGATTAATAGCAGACCAAGAAGACTGTATCTGCATGCGAAATGGTTCACTTTTTAAAGCGTTTTTTAAATGACAATGGACAAAAAATTCAAAGGGTTACAGTAAGTGTTGAGGAGTGACTTGGCAAAAGGAGCACAGAGGTGAGAAAGGATTAAGTAGAGTTCAATAGAATCAGGTATAATATCTGTACACAGGACTCCATGAACAGGAGCAAAGGGGAAACTTAAAGAAATCATCAGGACTAAGGGGAGATCAGGATTAGGGGGGCTTGTAGGAAGAGCTGGAAAAAACCAAAGCATGCAATGGGCAGAAAATGTGGAAGAAAAGGCCTCACAGGTGGTAAACTGATCCATCTCTCCCTGGTAGTTCAACTGTATGAATAACAGAGAGGCCGGCTAAGTGGGAAAGTACTTGGAAACTCTGTTCATACAGACAACAGAAAGTGCCACCAGAGTGAAAAAAGTAAACCTAGTAAGGCAGCTTAGCCCCTTCCCCTTGGTGTTTTATGCCAGCTATCTTTCTTGCTGTGCCTCTGTTCATATACACTGATACGTGTTAGGTCCAAAGGCAGTGACAAACATTGTTACATGTATTGAGGAATCCTCCCAGTTCCACAAAGCACAGCCATTTTACTTAGTGTTCTCAATACCTTCTTTTCGACTCTCATCTCGTTTGAAGAAACACTTTCAGAGGAAAGAAGTTCTCCCTAAGCCACATGTGTCCTTAAGTAAACTATGAATTAAGTGGTATTTCAAGGTGTTTGGGCTGATTCCTCCACATGGCCCGTGAAACCTAGAAAAGTGTCATTCACCAACAGGCATTACATCTTCAATGAGTCCTGTTCATTGCACACCAGGGTCACCTTATTGTCCATTTAATGGTCAGAAAAACAGTGTTACAGTGAGTATCCTTTTTAGTAGTAGGACTAAAGTGTTTTGGACTCGCATGTTCAGATACTGAAAAGGCTCAGGGAAGTCCACTTGAAAGCTGGTCATTCGATACAGGTGCTGGAGAGGAAAACAAGCTACTCTCATTTGGCAACTTTGAGACAGTGATACAGCTCTGGCCATGTAAGTGTAAATAACAACAGGTCTAATCATGCATGGTGGCCTATGGGCTTGGAACTTGCATGCTTACAAAACCAGTGATGACTTGTGCATCTTCTCCTTCGAACCTCATATGTGACTCATCAACAAGTCAAGTGCTAACTTGGGAGGAAAACAATGTTGGGATGTCCTTTTGGTACATCAAGCCATGAACTCGTTGTCTTAACATCAACAATATAATTCACGTTCATGATTTACATCCATTTCAGAGAGTCATATCCATCCTTCTCTTGGCTATATATTTATAAGGACCAGCCAGCTTCCTTAGATGTTTTCAAGCCCATGAAAAGTCCAAAAAAAAAAAAACATCTGAAAGAAGAGTTTGAGGAATTTTCAACAAATACTAGTCTAGAAATGCTGACCTGAAAACCAACTGACGTTTTCAATACCCTCTTTTTGGGAACATTTTCTGTGCCGTGCTTCTCAAAAATGACTTGTCATGACTGATTTGTGCCCATGTTAGCAACTCTTCTGAAATTACTGAAAGTAGACTAATGTGAGAGTTTCTCTTTAGAGATAATTCAAATTACTTGCGTAGGAAGTGGCAGCAGGTCTGGGGATGTTGTAGCTCACTGGCAGTGACCTTGCCTAGCTTGGGGCTGGCCTACCATGGATTTTCACCCCAAACACTTGCAAGGAAAAAAAAAGGGACGGAAGGGAGAGAAAAAGTTCGAAGGGAGGGAGGCAAAGTTGGAGGGATGGAGGGAGGTAGAAAAGAAGGAAGAAGAAAAGGAGAAAAACCAGGAAGGGAGGAAGGAAGCAAGGAAGGAGGAAATAGGGAGAGTACAAGGGCAGGGAAAGGACTGAGTCACTAAAACTAAAGGCCAAAAAAAAAAACAAAAAATAAAATAAAATAAAATAAAACAAAAGGCAAGCGACACAAAGACCAATATAGGCCTTGAAAGCTGTTTGAACAGTTTAGACAGCTTTAGAATTTGAGTGACATCAAACTGAATGTTATGATGACTAGATGGAATCTTCCTACTAAGCCCCGCCTTGGCCTGGCCTAAACCAAATCAAGGGGTGTGTGGCATGGGGAGGAATTCTCTCTGGCTGGAGTGGGAGGGACCTAAACCTGTGGCACTTGAGGATGCACTGGGTAGGGAAGGGGACAAGACTCCCCTGATGGGCAGTTGAGCACAACAAGGCTCCTGGGAGCCCTTGATCATGGCTCCCACCACCATACGCCCACCACCTGCCATACGCTCACACCCTGAAGGGGATCGCAGTGGTCTGCTCCGTTGCCTGGTGCAGGTTGGAGTTCCTGACCAAACACCTGAGTGTCCACAGCCTGCGTTGGCCTGCCTGGGCAGGCTGTGGTTGTGGTGTCAAGAGCCAAAGCCGTCTTGGTGTGATGGAGGACCCAAGGGCTGCCTCTCAGCCATACTAGTGGGTGGTTCTGGAAGAAGCACCAACGGTTGTGGCAGCATTGTCCGAAGACATGAAGCCAGGCCATCTTCCTTATGGCTTTCCTTGGGAGTTGGTGATGTGTACAGCTCTTAGATTTTTGGCTGTTCTCTTACTTTTCTGGAGATGTTTTCAGTCGGTTAGTAGCAGGCTTTACGTGGGAAGAGAAAAAAAGCTGGCTGTAAATCTTGCGGGACTTATTGAAAAAAAGTGTGGACTTCTTGAAAAAGTGAGCCTTGTTGAAAAAGAACATGAAGGCTTAGCCTCATCTTTAAAGGACTGCAGGTTTGAGAAGGGTTCAAGGGAAGCACAACATCTGGAGGCAACCTACGAAAAGCTGCATTGGTCCGAATCCAGCCATGGCGTTGAAATGCTCTTTCTAGAAGAAGAGCTCAAAGCACAGAAGGCTAAACATGGTCAACAGGATGAAATGAGGGCGCATCTATCAAGAAGGATACAGTCCCTCCAAGGTGAATCTGAAACCCTCAGATCACAAATAGCTGAAGCTAAAACAAGCTGGAGACTCTTTCAAGTGAATGAGGAAGAACTGAAGCTGGCAATCAAAGGGGTGCCTTGTTTCCAGTTGACCCAAGGAGTCAGTTCATGAGAAGAGGACCTTTTTTTTCCCTCCACCTCTCCGAGGAAACTTGTATGGGAACCTGGAGATTATTTTCCACCTGGCCCGCCACCCACTCCATTTCCAATGCGAAGTGTCTATGCAGGGAGAGGGTTTTCCTCTCAATCTTCCCCCAAGAGCTGGAATTCAGCCCTCTACACCCGCATTCTGAAAGTACAAGTGATTTCCCTGAAGGGTTCCTTCCACCTGCAAATGAGCCTGTTACTCAACATCCAGAACCAATCAAGAAACCTCATACTGTTGCTCTCTCTTCAAATGTAATTTGACTTTTCTCTCATTTTTAGTTTTTAAGTAACTGCTTTTACTTCAGTAATTGACTATACTTTGGCTCCAATTGAAGCTCAATGAAACTATAATTCTTAAGATAGTATTTTGTAAATAAAGATGGTTTACATAGGAAGCTTATGAGTAAATTATTCCTATTTTGTTTTATTCAAGAGTACAGCATTTAATCTGATGAACTCACTATTACATAAACAAGAATGGGAGTTCTAGGTACTTGTGATCTAGCTGATGGAAATATATTTGAAACTCCCAACAAAGAAGTGTATTTAGTATGACTGTAGCAAATGTGAAGTGACTTTAGGCTTAATGAAAAATTGTCACTGATTTTCAGACTGGTTGGGCATATCAGCTAGTTTTTCCATATCAGAATAACTAGAGCATGGGAGGACTATAGGAGGAAACACAACTAAACATGTCACGGAAATAGGAGACCTCAACTACATAGAAAAATGAAGACCTCTTTTTTATATTCGTTGCTGAGAACATTACATAGCTCTTGAGATATCATATTTCCCACATTAGATTCAAGTGAGTTATGAACTCCCATTGTTACCCCATATACAGATTGCACAATCACATTGTTTACACATCCACATTTTTACAAAATGCCATATTAGTAACTGTTGTATTCTGCTACCTTTTCTATCCTCTACTCTCCCCCCTCTCCTGCCCTCCCATCTTCTCTCTCTATCCCAGCTGCTGTAATTTAACGTTTGGGAATTGGAAACCACACTTTAAACTCACTCTGCTCCCCATTTTCCCTTCTGTCAAATTACTCATCATCTTCTTCTATTTCTCCTCCTCCTTCTCCTCTTCCTCCTCCTCCTTATACCTTTAATTCATTCATCATACACTCATGCATTGCTTCATTCATTCACATTCATTCAACACATGTGGTGTTGGGGATCCTACTCAGGACCTTTGAAAGTGCGAAGCCAGCACTCTAGTGCTGAGCCAAAACCCCAGCACCTGTCTTTTTGATTTTATGACTGTTTCTATGAAATTCAGAATTGCATTCTGCTATGGTTCACGGTTATGTGGATTGACCTAGTCCTTGTTTTCTCAGAGACATTTGGAAAATATATATGAATTATTAGGAGATTGAAATGAAGAAAAAAAGTTGAAATTCCCCAATTTCTTATTCTTAGATTCCATACTCTGACGCTGCCTACCTACTATAAAAACATTTAAACTCTTACTCCCCATTTCTATATCATTGCCAAGAAGTGAACATTCACTGCCCTACAACAAACCAGAGAACGCACATTGAACAATGTTTCCCCAGTAGAGACCAAGGCACAATTCTTATTAAAAGAATACCTTAGTCATGAATTAATAGTGAAAGCTTTATTTGAGTGCTAAATGTGCTCTAATTATGTGTTTGTGTTTGTTGATGTGTGTGTGTGTGAGGTGGGGGTGTGTGTTTGTGTGTAAAACATGCACTGAGGTGTAAAATAAATGCAGGATTGCAACGGCCTTCTTAAAAATAAGAAGCAGCTTTATCACATTTCAAGCCCAGTGAAGAATCCGCCTGATACTTGACCTACAATTAATTGAAATGTGAAAAATTCAGGCCTAAAAAAACAAAGCCTACAAACAGAATAAATCTAATCAGTCTGTCTCACCTGATTAGATGTCCCCTGCCATGGGCTGTGTAAAATACATGGAGGATCCCGCACTGATTGTTATCTAGAATGACTTCTGCCTGAAATACTATTGGAGAATAGTTGCTGATGTACTGTGGTTCTTATACCAGTAAACTGGAATGAAGGTAACTTCAGGCTGCAAAGGAATCAATTGATTTTCCTAACTGGTTTTTGGAAAACACTGCCATGAAAAATTATCAATATGTTCATAAAGGCATCCACATGTCTCTCCACAGGGGTTTTACTTAATGGGGGAGGGGGGGAGGTCTGGATATAACTTAACTGCCCATTAGTAGGTAGAGCAATATATTGGGAATCACAGTGCACATACCAATTTGAACTCAACCTAGGTAACATGGATTCATCTCTGTGTTATAGGCCTGCTTCTGAAAAACACAATGTAGTGCTCCAAAAGCAGAACGATACTTTCAGAATACCATGTTATGTTTGTAAATAGAGAGACAGATAGGTATACAGAAATCAAAAATCTGAAAACGGTCTGGAAGTGTACATTTCAATAACTTACAATGTCAGTAGTGGGGGATTAATAGCAGACCAAGAAGACTGTATCTGCATGCGAAATGGTTCAATTTTTAAAGAGTTTTTTAAATGACCATGGACAAAAAATTCAAAGGGTTACAGTAAGTATTGAGGAGTGACTTGGTAAAAGGAGCACAGAGGTGAGAAAGGATTAAGTAGAGTTCAATAGAATCAGGTATAATATCTGTACACAGGACTCCATGAACAGGAGCAAAGGGGAAACTTAAAGAAATCATCAGGACTAAGGGGAGATCAGGATTAGGGGGGCTTGTAGGAAGAGCTGGAAAAAACCAAAGCATGCAATGGGCAGAAAATGTGGAAGAAAAGGCCTCACAGGTGGTAAACTGATCCATCTCTCCCTGGTAGTTCCACTGTATGAATAACAGAGAGGCCGGCTAAGTGGGAAAGTACTTGGAAACTCTGTTCATACAGACAACAGAAAGTGCCACCAGAGTGAAAAAAGTAAACCTAGTAAGGCAGCTTAGCCCCTTCCCCTTGGTGTTTTATGCCAGCTATCTTTCTTGCTGTGCCTCTGTTCATATACACTGATACGTGTTAGGTCCAAAGGCAGTGACAAACATTGTTACATGTATTGAGGAATCCTCCCAGTTCCACAAAGCACAGCCATTTTACTTAGTGTTCTCAATACCTTCTTTTCGACTCTCATCTCGTTTGAAGAAACACTTTCAGAGGAAAGAAGTTCTCCCTAAGCCACATGTGTCCTTAAGTAAACTATGAATTAAGTGGTATTTCAAAGTGTTTGGGCTGATTCCTCCACATGGCCCGTGAAACCTAGAAAAGTGTCATTCACCAACAGGCATTACATCTTCAATGAGTCCTGTTCTTTGCACACCAGGGTCACCTTATTGTCCATTTAATGGTCAGAAAAACAGTGTTACAGTGAGTATCCTTTTTAGTAGTAGGACTAAAGTGTTTTGGACTCGCATGTTCAGATACTGAAAAGGCTCAGGGAAGTCCACTTGAAAGCTGGTCATTCGATACAGGTGCTGGAGAGGAAAACAAGCTACTCTCATTTGGCAACTTTGAGACAGTGATACAGCTCTGGCCATGTAAGTGTAAATAACAACAGGTCTAATCATGCATGGTGGCCTATGGGCTTGGAACTTGCATGCTTACAAAACCAGTGATGACTTGTGCATCTTCTCCTTCGAACCTCATATGTGACTCATCAACAAGTCAAGTGCTAACTTGGGAGGAAAACAATGTTGGGATGTCCTTTTGGTACATCAAGCCATGAACTCGTTGTCTTAACATCAACAATATAATTCACGTTCATGATTTACATCCATTTCAGAGAGTCATATCCATCCTTCTCTTGGCTATATATTTATAAGGACCAGCCAGCTTCCTTAGATGTTTTCAAGCCCATGAAAAGTCCAAAAAAAAAAAAAACATCTGAAAGAAGAGTTTGAAGAATTTTCAACAAATACTAGTCTAGAAATGCTGACCTGAAAACCAACTGACGTTTTCAACACCCTCTTTTTGGGAACATTTTCTGTGCCGTGCTTCTCAAAAATGACTTGTCATAACTGATTTGTGCCCATGTTAGCAACTCTTCTGAAATAACTGAAAGTAGACTAATGTGACAGTTTCTCTTTAGAGATAATTCAAATTACTTGCGTAGGAAGTGGCAGCAGGTCTGGGGATGTTGTAGCTCACTGGCAGTGACCTTGCCTAGCTTGGGGCTGGCCTGCCATGGATTTTCACCCCAAACACTTGCAAGGAAAAAAAAAAAGGGACGGAAGGGAGAGAAAAATTTGGAAGGGAGGGAGGCAAAGTTGGAGGGATGGAGGGAGGTAGAAAAGAAGGAAGAAGAAAAGGAGAAAAACCAGGAAGGGAGGAAGGAAGCAAGGAAGGAGGAAATAGGGAGAGTACAAGGGTAGGGAAAGGACTGAGTCACTAAAACTAAAGGCCAAAAAAAACACAAAAAATAAAATAAAATAAAATAAAACAAAAGGCAAGCGACACAAAGACCAATATAGGCCTTGAAAGCTGTTTGAACAGTTTAGACAGCTTTAGAATTTGAGTGACATCAAACAGAATGTTATGATGACTGGATGGAATCTTCCTACTAAGCCCCGCCTTCGCCTGGCCTAAACCAAATCAAGGGGTGTGTGGCATGGGGAGGAATTCTCTCTGGCTGGAGTGGGAGGGACCTAAACCTGTGGCACTTGAGGATGCACTGGGTAGGGAAGGGGACAAGACTCCCCTGATGGGCAGTTGAGCACAACAGGGCTCCTGGGAGCCCTTGATCATGGCTCCCACCACCATACGCCCACCACCTGCCATACGCTCACACCCTGAAGGGGATCGCAGTGGTCTGCTCCGTTGCCTGGTGCAGGTTGGAGTTCCTGACCAAACACCTGAGTGTCCACAGCCTGCGTTGGCCTGCCTGGGCAGGCTGTGGTTGTGGTGGCAAGAGCCAAAGCCGTCTTGGTGTGATGGAGGAGCCAAGGGCTGCCTCTCAGCCATACTAGTGGGTGGTTCTGGAAGAAGCACCAACGGTTGTGGCAGCATTGTCCGAAGACATGAAGCCAGGCCATCTTCCTTATGGCTTTCCTTGGGAGTTGGTGATGTGTACAGCTCTTAGATTTTTGGCTGTTCTCTTACTTTTCTGGAGATGTTTTCAGTCGGTTAGTAGCAGGCTTTACGTGGGAAGAGAAAAAAAGCTGGCTGTAAATCTTGCGGGACTTATTGAAAAAAAGTGTGGACTTCTTGAAAAAGTGAGCCTTGTTGAAAAAGAACATGAAGGCTTAGCCTCATCTTTAAAGGACTGCAGGTTTGAGAAGGGTTCAAGGGAAGCACAACATCTGGAGGCAACCTACGAAAAGCTGCATTGGTCCGAATCCAGCCATGGCGTTGAAATGCTCTTTCTAGAAGAAGAGCTCAAAGCACAGAAGGCTAAACATGGTCAACAGGATGAAATGAGGGCGCATCTATCAAGAAGGATACAGTCCCTCCAAGGTGAATCTGAAACCCTCAGATCACAAATAGCTGAAGCTAAAACAAGCTGGAGACTCTTTCAAGTGAATGAGGAAGAACTGAAGCTGGCAATCAAAGGGGTGCCTTGTTTCCAGTTGACCCAAGGAGTCAGTTCATGAGAAGAGGACCTTTTTTTTCCCTCCACCTCTCCGAGGAAACTTGTATGGGAACCTGGAGATTATTTTCCACCTGGCCCGCCACCCACTCCATTTCCAATGCGAAGTGTCTATGCAGGGAGAGGGTTTTCCTCTCAATCTTCCCCCAAGAGCTGGAATTCAGCCCTCTACACCCGCATTCTGAAAGTACAAGTGATTTCCCTGAAGGGTTCCTTCCACCTGCAAATGAGCCTGTTACTCAACATCCAGAACCAATCAAGAAACCTCATACTGTTGCTCTCTCTTCAAATGTAATTTGACTTTTCTCTCATTTTTAGTTTTTAAGTAACTGCTTTTACTTCAGTAATTGACTATACTTTGGCTCCAATTGAAGCTCAATGAAACTATAATTCTTAAGATAGTATTTTGTAAATAAAGATGGTTTACATAGGAAGCTTATGAGTAAATTATTCCTATTTTGTTTTATTCAAGAGTACAGCATTTAATCTGATGAACTCACTATTACATAAACAAGAATGGGAGTTCTAGGTACTTGTGATCTAGCTGATGGAAATATATTTGAAACTCCCAACAAAGAAGTGTATTTAGTATGACTGTAGCAAATGTGAAGTGACTTTAGGCTTAATGAAAAATTGTCACTGATTTTCAGACTGGTTGGGCATATCAGCTAGTTTTTCCATATCAGAATAACTAGAGCATGGGAGGACTATAGGAGGGAACACAACTAAACATGTCACGGAAATAGATCTCAACTACAAAGTAAAATGAACCTCTTTTTTATATTCGTTGCTGAGAACATTACATAGCTCTTGAGATATCATATTTCCCACATTAGATTCAAGTGAGTTATGAACTCCCATTGTTACCCCATATACAGATTGCACAATCACATTGTTTACACATCCACATTTTTACAAAATGCCATATTAGTAACTGTTCTATTCTGCTACCTTTTCTATCCTCTACTCTCCCCCCTCTCCTGCCCTCCCATCTTCTCTCTCTATCCCAGCTGCTGTAATTTAACGTTTGGGAATTGGAAACCACACTTTAAACTCACTCTGCTCCCCATTTTCCCTTCTGTCAAATTACTCATCATCTTCTTCTATTTCTCCTCCTCCTTCTCCTCTTCCTCCTCCTCCTTATACCTTTAATTCATTCATCATACACTCATGCATTGCTTCATTCATTCCTTTCACATATGGTTTTGGGGATCCAAATCAGGACCTTTGAAAGTGCGAAGCCAGCACTCTAGTGCTGAGCCAAAACCCCAGCACCTGTCTTTTTGATTTTATGACTGTTTCTATGAAATTCAGAATTGCATTCTGCTATGGTTCACGGATATGTGGATTGACCTAGTCCTTGTTTTCTCAGAGACATTTGGAAAATATATATGAATTATTAGGAGATTGAAATGAAGAAAAAAAGTGGAAATTCCCCAATTTCTTATTCTTAGATTCCATACTCTGACGCTGCCTACCTACTATAAAAACATTTAAACTCTTACTTCCCATTTCTATATCATTGCCAACAAGTGAACATTCACTGCCCTACAAAAAAACCAGAGAACGCACATTGAACAATGTTTCCCCAGTAGAGACCAAGGCACAATTCTTATTAAAAGAATACCTTAGTCATGAATTAATAGTGAAAGCTTTATTTGAGTGCTAAATGTGCTCTAATTATGTGTTTGTGTTTGTTGATGTGTGTGTGTGTGAGGTGGGGGTGTGTGTTTGTGTGTAAAACATGCACTGAGGTGTAAAATAAATGCAGGATTGCAACGGCCTTCTTAAAAATAAGAAGCAGTTTTATCACATTTCAAGCCCAGTGAAGAATCCGCCTGATACTTGACCTACAATTAATTGAAATGTGAAAAATTCAGGCCTAAAAAAACAAAGCCTACAAACAGAATAAATCTAATCAGTCTGTCTCACCTGATTAGATGTCCCCTGCCATGGGCTGTGTAAAATACATGGAAGATCCCGCACTGATTGTTATCTAGAATGACTTCTGCCTGAACTACTATTGGAGAATAGTTGCTGATGTACTGTGGTTCTTATACCAGTAAACTGGAATGAAGGTAACTTCAGGCTGCAAAGGAATCAATTGATTTTACTAACTGGTTTTTGGAAAACACTGCCATGAAAAATTATCAATATGTTCATAAAGGCATCCACATGTCTCTCCACAGGGGTTTTAATTAATGGGGGAGGGGGGGAGGTCTGGATATAACTTAACTGTCCATTAGTAGGTAGAACAATATAATGGGAATCACAGTGCACATACCAATTTGAACTCAACCTAGGTAACATGGATTCATCTCTGTGTTATAGGCCTGCTTCTGAAAAACACAATGTAGTGCTCCAAAAGCAGAACGATACTTTCAGAATACCATGTTATGTTTGTAAATAGAGAGACAGATAGGTATACAGAAATCAAAAATCTGAAAACGGTCTGGAAGTGTACATTTCAATAATTTACAATGTCAGTAGTGGGGGATTAATAGCAGACCAAGAAGACTGTATCTGCATGCGAAATGGTTCAATTTTTAAAGAGTTTTTTAAATGACCATGGACAAAAAATTCAAAGGGTTACAGTAAGTATTGAGGAGTGACTTGGTAAAAGGAGCACAGAGGTGAGAAAGGATTAAGTAGAGTTCAATAGAATCAGGTATAATATCTGTACACAGGACTCCATGAACAGGAGCAAAGGGGAAACTTAAAGAAATCATCAGGACTAAGGGGAGATCAGGATTAGGGGGGCTTGTAGGAAGAGCTGGAAAAAACCAAAGCATGCAATGGGCAGAAAATGTGGAAGAAAAGGCCTCACAGGTGGTAAACTGATCCATCTCTCCCTGGTAGTTCAACTGTATGAATAACAGAGAGGCCGGCTAAGTGGGAAAGTACTTGGAAACTCTGTTCATACAGACAACAGAAAGTGCCACCAGAGTGAAAAAAGTAAACCTAGTAAGGCAGCTAAGCCCCTTCCCCTTGGTGTTTTATGCCAGCTATCTTTCTTGCTGTGCCTCTGTTCATATACACTGATACGTGTTAGGTCCAAAGGCAGTGACAAACATTGTTACATGTATTGAGGAATCCTCCCAGTTCCACAAAGCACAGCCATTTTACTTAGTGTTCTCAATACCTTCTTTTCGACTCTCATCTCGTTTGAAGAAACACTTTCAGAGGAAAGAAGTTCTCCCTAAGCCACATGTGTCCTTAAGTAAACTATGAATTAAGTGGTATTTCAAGGTGTTTGGGCTGATTCCTCCACATGGCCCGTGAAACCTAGAAAAGTGTCATTCACCAACAGGCATTACATCTTCAATGAGTCCTGTTCTTTGCACACCAGGGTCACCTTATTGTCCATTTAATGGTCAGAAAAACAGTGTTACAGTGAGTATCCTTTTTAGTAGTAGGACTAAAGGGTTTTGGACTCGCATGTTCAGATACTGAAAAGGCTCAGGGAAGTCCACTTGAAAGCTGGTCATTCGATACAGGTGCTGGAGAGGAAAACAAGCTACTCTCATTTGGCAACTTTGAGACAGTGATACAGCTCTGGCCATGTAAGTGTAAATAACAACAGGTCTAATCATGCATGGTGGCCTATGGGCTTGGAACTTGCATGCTTACAAAACCAGTGATGACTTGTGCATCTTCTCCTTCGAACCTCATATGTGACTCATCAACAAGTCAAGTGCTAACTTGGGAGGAAAACAATGTTGGGATGTCCTTTTGGTACATCAAGCCATGAACTCGTTGTCTTAACATCAACAATATAATTCACGTTCATGATTTACATCCATTTCAGAGAGTCATATCCATCCTTCTCTTGGCTATATATTTATAAGGACCAGCCAGCTTCCTTAGATGTTTTCAAGCCCATGATAAGTCCAAAAAAAAAAAAAACATCTGAAAGAAGAGTTTGAAGAATTTTCAACAAATACTAGTCTAGAAATGCTGACCTGAAAACCAACTGACGTTTTCAATACCCTCTTTTTGGGAACATTTTCTGTGCCGTGCTTCTCAAAAATGACTTGTCATGACTGATTTGTGCCCATGTTAGCAACTCTTCTGAAATTACTGAAAGTAGACTAATGTGAGAGTTTCTCTTTAGAGATAATTCAAATTACTTGCGTAGGAAGTGGCAGCAGGTCTGGGGATGTTGTAGCTCACTGGCAGTGACCTTGCCTAGCTTGGGGCTGGCCTACCATGGATTTTCACCCCAAACACTTGCAAGGAAAAAAAAAGGAACGGAAGGGAGAGAAAACGTTGGAAGGGAGGGAGGCAAAGTTGGAGGGATGGAGGGAGGTAGAAAAGAAGGAAGAAGAAAAGGAGAAAAACCAGGAAGGGAGGAAGGAAGCAAGGAAGGAGGAAATAGGGAGAGTACAAGGGCAGGGAAAGGACTGAGTCACTAAAACTAAAGGCCAAAAAAAAAAAAACAAAAAATAAAATAAAATAAAATAAAACAAAAGGCAAGCGACACAAAGACCAATATAGGCCTTGAAAGCTGTTTGAACAGTTTAGACAGCTTTAGAATTTGAGTGACATCAAACTGAATGTTATGATGACTGGATGGAATCTTCCTACTAAGCCCCGCCTTGGCCTGGCCTAAACCAAATCAAGGGGTGTGTGGCATGGGGAGGAATTCTCTCTGGCTGGAGTGGGAGGGACCTAAACCTGTGGCACTTGAGGATGCACTGGGTAGGGAAGGGGACAAGACTCCCCTGATGGGCAGTTGAGCACAACAAGGCTCCTGGGAGCCCTTGATCATGGCTCCCACCACCATACGCCCACCACCTGCCATACGCTCACACCCTGAAGGGGATCGCAGTGGTCTGCTCCGTTGCCTGGTGCAGGTTGGAGTTCCTGACCAAACACCTGAGTGTCCACAGCCTGCGTTGGCCTGCCTGGGCAGGCTGTGGTTGTGGTGGCAAGAGCCAAAGCCGTCTTGGTGTGATGGAGGAGCCAAGGGCTGCCTCTCAGCCATACTAGTGGGTGGTTCTGGAAGAAGCACCAACGGTTGTGGCAGCATTGTCCGAAGACATGAAGCCAGGCCATCTTCCTTATGGCTTTCCTTGGGAGTTGGTGATGTGTACAGCTCTTAGATTTTTGGCTGTTCTCTTACTTTTCTGGAGATGTTTTCAGTCGGTTAGTAGCAGGCTTTACGTGGGAAGAGAAAAAAAGCTGGCTGTAAATCTTGCGGGACTTATTGAAAAAAAGTGTGGACTTCTTGAAAAAGTGAGCCTTGTTGAAAAAGAACATGAAGGCTTAGCCTCATCTTTAAAGGACTGCAGGTTTGAGAAGGGTTCAAGGGAAGCACAACATCTGGAGGCAACCTACGAAAAGCTGCATTGGTCCGAATCCAGCCATGGCGTTGAAATGCTCTTTCTAGAAGAAGAGCTCAAAGCACAGAAGGCTAAACATGGTCAACAGGATGAAATGAGGGCGCATCTATCAAGAAGGATACAGTCCCTCCAAGGTGAATCTGAAACCCTCAGATCACAAATAGCTGAAGCTAAAACAAGCTGGAGACTCTTTCAAGTGAATGAGGAAGAACTGAAGCTGGCAATCAAAGGGGTGCCTTGTTTCCAGTTGACCCAAGGAGTCAGTTCATGAGAAGAGGACCTTTTTTTTCCCTCCACCTCTCCGAGGAAACTTGTATGGGAACCTGGAGATTATTTTCCACCTGGCCCGCCACCCACTCCATTTCCAATGCGAAGTGTCTATGCAGGGAGAGGGTTTTCCTCTCAATCTTCCCCCAAGAGCTGGAATTCAGCCCTCTACACCCGCATTCTGAAAGTACAAGTGATTTCCCTGAAGGGTTCCTTCCACCTGCAAATGAGCCTGTTACTCAACATCCAGAACCAATCAAGAAACCTCATACTGTTGCTCTCTCTTCAAATGTAATTTGACTTTTCTCTCATTTTTAGTTTTTAAGTAACTGCTTTTACTTCAGTAATTGACTATACTTTGGCTCCAATTGAAGCTCAATGAAACTATAATTCTTAAGATAGTATTTTGTAAATAAAGATGGTTTACATAGGAAGCTTATGAGTAAATTATTCCTATTTTGTTTTATTCAAGAGTACAGCATTTAATCTGATGAACTCACTATTACATAAACAAGAATGGGAGTTCTAGGTACTTGTGATCTAGCTGATGGAAATATATTTGAAACTCCCAACAAAGAAGTGTATTTAGTATGACTGTAGCAAATGTGAAGTGACTTTAGGCTTAATGAAAAATTGTCACTGATTTTCAGACTGGTTGGGCATATCAGCTAGTTTTTCCATATCAGAATAACTAGAGCATGGGAGGACTATAGGAGGGAACACAACTAAACATGTCACGGAAATAGGAGACCTCAACTACATAGAAAAATGAAGACCTCTTTTTTATATTCGTTGCTGAGAACATTACATAGCTCTTGAGATATCATATTTCCCACATTAGATTCAAGTGAGTTATGAACTCCCATTGTTACCCCATATACAGATTGCACAATCACATTGTTTACACATCCACATTTTTACAAAATGCCATATTAGTAACTGTTGTATTCTGCTACCTTTTCTATCCTCTACTCTCCCCCCTCTCCTGCCCTCCCATCTTCTCTCTCTATCCCAGCTGCTGTAATTTAACGTTTGGGAATTGGAAACCACACTTTAAACTCACTCTGCTCCCCATTTTCCCTTCTGTCAAATTACTCATCATCTTCTTCTATTTCTCCTCCTCCTTCTCCTCTTCCTCCTCCTCCTTATACCTTTAATTCATTCATCATACACTCATGCATTGCTTCATTCATTCACATTCATTCAACACATGTGGTGTTGGGGATCCTACTCAGGACCTTTGAAAGTGCGAAGCCAGCACTCTAGTGCTGAGCCAAAACCCCAGCACCTGTCTTTTTGATTTTATGACTGTTTCTATGAAATTCAGAATTGCATTCTGCTATGGTTCACGGTTATGTGGATTGACCTAGTCCTTGTTTTCTCAGAGACATTTGGAAAATATATATGAATTATTAGGAGATTGAAATGAAGAAAAAAAGTTGAAATTCCCCAATTTCTTATTCTTAGATTCCATACTCTGACGCTGCCTACCTACTATAAAAACATTTAAACTCTTACTCCCCATTTCTATATCATTGCCAAGAAGTGAACATTCACTGCCCTACAACAAACCAGAGAACGCACATTGAACAATGTTTCCCCAGTAGAGACCAAGGCACAATTCTTATTAAAAGAATACCTTAGTCATGAATTAATAGTGAAAGCTTTATTTGAGTGCTAAATGTGCTCTAATTATGTGTTTGTGTTTGTTGATGTGTGTGTGTGTGAGGTGGGGGTGTGTGTTTGTGTGTAAAACATGCACTGAGGTGTAAAATAAATGCAGGATTGCAACGGCCTTCTTAAAAATAAGAAGCAGCTTTATCACATTTCAAGCCCAGTGAAGAATCCGCCTGATACTTGACCTACAATTAATTGAAATGTGAAAAATTCAGGCCTAAAAAAACAAAGCCTACAAACAGAATAAATCTAATCAGTCTGTCTCACCTGATTAGATGTCCCCTGCCATGGGCTGTGTAAAATACATGGAGGATCCCGCACTGATTGTTATCTAGAATGACTTCTGCCTGAAATACTATTGGAGAATAGTTGCTGATGTACTGTGGTTCTTATACCAGTAAACTGGAATGAAGGTAACTTCAGGCTGCAAAGGAATCAATTGATTTTCCTAACTGGTTTTTGGAAAACACTGCCATGAAAAATTATCAATATGTTCATAAAGGCATCCACATGTCTCTCCACAGGGGTTTTACTTAATGGGGGAGGGGGGGAGGTCTGGATATAACTTAACTGCCCATTAGTAGGTAGAGCAATATATTGGGAATCACAGTGCACATACCAATTTGAACTCAACCTAGGTAACATGGATTCATCTCTGTGTTATAGGCCTGCTTCTGAAAAACACAATGTAGTGCTCCAAAAGCAGAACGATACTTTCAGAATACCATGTTATGTTTGTAAATAGAGAGACAGATAGGTATACAGAAATCAAAAATCTGAAAACGGTCTGGAAGTGTACATTTCAATAACTTACAATGTCAGTAGTGGGGGATTAATAGCAGACCAAGAAGACTGTATCTGCATGCGAAATGGTTCAATTTTTAAAGAGTTTTTTAAATGACCATGGACAAAAAATTCAAAGGGTTACAGTAAGTATTGAGGAGTGACTTGGTAAAAGGAGCACAGAGGTGAGAAAGGATTAAGTAGAGTTCAATAGAATCAGGTATAATATCTGTACACAGGACTCCATGAACAGGAGCAAAGGGGAAACTTAAAGAAATCATCAGGACTAAGGGGAGATCAGGATTAGGGGGGCTTGTAGGAAGAGCTGGAAAAAACCAAAGCATGCAATGGGCAGAAAATGTGGAAGAAAAGGCCTCACAGGTGGTAAACTGATCCATCTCTCCCTGGTAGTTCCACTGTATGAATAACAGAGAGGCCGGCTAAGTGGGAAAGTACTTGGAAACTCTGTTCATACAGACAACAGAAAGTGCCACCAGAGTGAAAAAAGTAAACCTAGTAAGGCAGCTTAGCCCCTTCCCCTTGGTGTTTTATGCCAGCTATCTTTCTTGCTGTGCCTCTGTTCATATACACTGATACGTGTTAGGTCCAAAGGCAGTGACAAACATTGTTACATGTATTGAGGAATCCTCCCAGTTCCACAAAGCACAGCCATTTTACTTAGTGTTCTCAATACCTTCTTTTCGACTCTCATCTCGTTTGAAGAAACACTTTCAGAGGAAAGAAGTTCTCCCTAAGCCACATGTGTCCTTAAGTAAACTATGAATTAAGTGGTATTTCAAAGTGTTTGGGCTGATTCCTCCACATGGCCCGTGAAACCTAGAAAAGTGTCATTCACCAACAGGCATTACATCTTCAATGAGTCCTGTTCTTTGCACACCAGGGTCACCTTATTGTCCATTTAATGGTCAGAAAAACAGTGTTACAGTGAGTATCCTTTTTAGTAGTAGGACTAAAGTGTTTTGGACTCGCATGTTCAGATACTGAAAAGGCTCAGGGAAGTCCACTTGAAAGCTGGTCATTCGATACAGGTGCTGGAGAGGAAAACAAGCTACTCTCATTTGGCAACTTTGAGACAGTGATACAGCTCTGGCCATGTAAGTGTAAATAACAACAGGTCTAATCATGCATGGTGGCCTATGGGCTTGGAACTTGCATGCTTACAAAACCAGTGATGACTTGTGCATCTTCTCCTTCGAACCTCATATGTGACTCATCAACAAGTCAAGTGCTAACTTGGGAGGAAAACAATGTTGGGATGTCCTTTTGGTACATCAAGCCATGAACTCGTTGTCTTAACATCAACAATATAATTCACGTTCATGATTTACATCCATTTCAGAGAGTCATATCCATCCTTCTCTTGGCTATATATTTATAAGGACCAGCCAGCTTCCTTAGATGTTTTCAAGCCCATGAAAAGTCCAAAAAAAAAAAAACATCTGAAAGAAGAGTTTGAAGAATTTTCAACAAATACTAGTCTAGAAATGCTGACCTGAAAACCAACTGACGTTTTCAACACCCTCTTTTTGGGAACATTTTCTGTGCCGTGCTTCTCAAAAATGACTTGTCATAACTGATTTGTGCCCATGTTAGCAACTCTTCTGAAATAACTGAAAGTAGACTAATGTGACAGTTTCTCTTTAGAGATAATTCAAATTACTTGCGTAGGAAGTGGCAGCAGGTCTGGGGATGTTGTAGCTCACTGGCAGTGACCTTGCCTAGCTTGGGGCTGGCCTGCCATGGATTTTCACCCCAAACACTTGCAAGGAAAAAAAAAAAGGGACGGAAGGGAGAGAAAAATTTGGAAGGGAGGGAGGCAAAGTTGGAGGGATGGAGGGAGGTAGAAAAGAAGGAAGAAGAAAAGGAGAAAAACCAGGAAGGGAGGAAGGAAGCAAGGAAGGAGGAAATAGGGAGAGTACAAGGGTAGGGAAAGGACTGAGTCACTAAAACTAAAGGCCAAAAAAAACACAAAAAATAAAATAAAATAAAATAAAACAAAAGGCAAGCGACACAAAGACCAATATAGGCCTTGAAAGCTGTTTGAACAGTTTAGACAGCTTTAGAATTTGAGTGACATCAAACAGAATGTTATGATGACTGGATGGAATCTTCCTACTAAGCCCCGCCTTCGCCTGGCCTAAACCAAATCAAGGGGTGTGTGGCATGGGGAGGAATTCTCTCTGGCTGGAGTGGGAGGGACCTAAACCTGTGGCACTTGAGGATGCACTGGGTAGGGAAGGGGACAAGACTCCCCTGATGGGCAGTTGAGCACAACAGGGCTCCTGGGAGCCCTTGATCATGGCTCCCACCACCATACGCCCACCACCTGCCATACGCTCACACCCTGAAGGGGATCGCAGTGGTCTGCTCCGTTGCCTGGTGCAGGTTGGAGTTCCTGACCAAACACCTGAGTGTCCACAGCCTGCGTTGGCCTGCCTGGGCAGGCTGTGGTTGTGGTGGCAAGAGCCAAAGCCGTCTTGGTGTGATGGAGGAGCCAAGGGCTGCCTCTCAGCCATACTAGTGGGTGGTTCTGGAAGAAGCACCAACGGTTGTGGCAGCATTGTCCGAAGACATGAAGCCAGGCCATCTTCCTTATGGCTTTCCTTGGGAGTTGGTGATGTGTACAGCTCTTAGATTTTTGGCTGTTCTCTTACTTTTCTGGAGATGTTTTCAGTCGGTTAGTAGCAGGCTTTACGTGGGAAGAGAAAAAAAGCTGGCTGTAAATCTTGCGGGACTTATTGAAAAAAAGTGTGGACTTCTTGAAAAAGTGAGCCTTGTTGAAAAAGAACATGAAGGCTTAGCCTCATCTTTAAAGGACTGCAGGTTTGAGAAGGGTTCAAGGGAAGCACAACATCTGGAGGCAACCTACGAAAAGCTGCATTGGTCCGAATCCAGCCATGGCGTTGAAATGCTCTTTCTAGAAGAAGAGCTCAAAGCACAGAAGGCTAAACATGGTCAACAGGATGAAATGAGGGCGCATCTATCAAGAAGGATACAGTCCCTCCAAGGTGAATCTGAAACCCTCAGATCACAAATAGCTGAAGCTAAAACAAGCTGGAGACTCTTTCAAGTGAATGAGGAAGAACTGAAGCTGGCAATCAAAGGGGTGCCTTGTTTCCAGTTGACCCAAGGAGTCAGTTCATGAGAAGAGGACCTTTTTTTTCCCTCCACCTCTCCGAGGAAACTTGTATGGGAACCTGGAGATTATTTTCCACCTGGCCCGCCACCCACTCCATTTCCAATGCGAAGTGTCTATGCAGGGAGAGGGTTTTCCTCTCAATCTTCCCCCAAGAGCTGGAATTCAGCCCTCTACACCCGCATTCTGAAAGTACAAGTGATTTCCCTGAAGGGTTCCTTCCACCTGCAAATGAGCCTGTTACTCAACATCCAGAACCAATCAAGAAACCTCATACTGTTGCTCTCTCTTCAAATGTAATTTGACTTTTCTCTCATTTTTAGTTTTTAAGTAACTGCTTTTACTTCAGTAATTGACTATACTTTGGCTCCAATTGAAGCTCAATGAAACTATAATTCTTAAGATAGTATTTTGTAAATAAAGATGGTTTACATAGGAAGCTTATGAGTAAATTATTCCTATTTTGTTTTATTCAAGAGTACAGCATTTAATCTGATGAACTCACTATTACATAAACAAGAATGGGAGTTCTAGGTACTTGTGATCTAGCTGATGGAAATATATTTGAAACTCCCAACAAAGAAGTGTATTTAGTATGACTGTAGCAAATGTGAAGTGACTTTAGGCTTAATGAAAAATTGTCACTGATTTTCAGACTGGTTGGGCATATCAGCTAGTTTTTCCATATCAGAATAACTAGAGCATGGGAGGACTATAGGAGGAAACACAACTAAACATGTCACGGAAATAGGAGACCTCAACTACATAGAAAAATGAAGACCTCTTTTTTATATTCGTTGCTGAGAACATTACATAGCTCTTGAGATATCATATTTCCCACATTAGATTCAAGTGAGTTATGAACTCCCATTGTTACCCCATATACAGATTGCACAATCACATTGTTTACACATCCACATTTTTACAAAATGCCATATTAGTAACTGTTGTATTCTGCTACCTTTTCTATCCTCTACTCTCCCCCCTCTCCTGCCCTCCCATCTTCTCTCTCTATCCCAGCTGCTGTAATTTAACGTTTGGGAATTGGAAACCACACTTTAAACTCACTCTGCTCCCCATTTTCCCTTCTGTCAAATTACTCATCATCTTCTTCTATTTCTCCTCCTCCTTCTCCTCTTCCTCCTCCTCCTTATACCTTTAATTCATTCATCATACACTCATGCATTGCTTCATTCATTCACATTCATTCAACACATGTGGTGTTGGGGATCCTACTCAGGACCTTTGAAAGTGCGAAGCCAGCACTCTAGTGCTGAGCCAAAACCCCAGCACCTGTCTTTTTGATTTTATGACTGTTTCTATGAAATTCAGAATTGCATTCTGCTATGGTTCACGGTTATGTGGATTGACCTAGTCCTTGTTTTCTCAGAGACATTTGGAAAATATATATGAATTATTAGGAGATTGAAATGAAGAAAAAAAGTTGAAATTCCCCAATTTCTTATTCTTAGATTCCATACTCTGACGCTGCCTACCTACTATAAAAACATTTAAACTCTTACTCCCCATTTCTATATCATTGCCAAGAAGTGAACATTCACTGCCCTACAACAAACCAGAGAACGCACATTGAACAATGTTTCCCCAGTAGAGACCAAGGCACAATTCTTATTAAAAGAATACCTTAGTCATGAATTAATAGTGAAAGCTTTATTTGAGTGCTAAATGTGCTCTAATTATGTGTTTGTGTTTGTTGATGTGTGTGTGTGTGAGGTGGGGGTGTGTGTTTGTGTGTAAAACATGCACTGAGGTGTAAAATAAATGCAGGATTGCAACGGCCTTCTTAAAAATAAGAAGCAGCTTTATCACATTTCAAGCCCAGTGAAGAATCCGCCTGATACTTGACCTACAATTAATTGAAATGTGAAAAATTCAGGCCTAAAAAAACAAAGCCTACAAACAGAATAAATCTAATCAGTCTGTCTCACCTGATTAGATGTCCCCTGCCATGGGCTGTGTAAAATACATGGAGGATCCCGCACTGATTGTTATCTAGAATGACTTCTGCCTGAAATACTATTGGAGAATAGTTGCTGATGTACTGTGGTTCTTATACCAGTAAACTGGAATGAAGGTAACTTCAGGCTGCAAAGGAATCAATTGATTTTCCTAACTGGTTTTTGGAAAACACTGCCATGAAAAATTATCAATATGTTCATAAAGGCATCCACATGTCTCTCCACAGGGGTTTTACTTAATGGGGGAGGGGGGGAGGTCTGGATATAACTTAACTGCCCATTAGTAGGTAGAGCAATATATTGGGAATCACAGTGCACATACCAATTTGAACTCAACCTAGGTAACATGGATTCATCTCTGTGTTATAGGCCTGCTTCTGAAAAACACAATGTAGTGCTCCAAAAGCAGAACGATACTTTCAGAATACCATGTTATGTTTGTAAATAGAGAGACAGATAGGTATACAGAAATCAAAAATCTGAAAACGGTCTGGAAGTGTACATTTCAATAACTTACAATGTCAGTAGTGGGGGATTAATAGCAGACCAAGAAGACTGTATCTGCATGCGAAATGGTTCAATTTTTAAAGAGTTTTTTAAATGACCATGGACAAAAAATTCAAAGGGTTACAGTAAGTATTGAGGAGTGACTTGGTAAAAGGAGCACAGAGGTGAGAAAGGATTAAGTAGAGTTCAATAGAATCAGGTATAATATCTGTACACAGGACTCCATGAACAGGAGCAAAGGGGAAACTTAAAGAAATCATAAGGACTAAGGGGAGATCAGGATTAGGGGGGCTTGTAGGAAGAGCTGGAAAAAACCAAAGCATGCAATGGGCAGAAAATGTGGAAGAAAAGGCCTCACAGGTGGTAAACTGATCCATCTCTCCCTGGTAGTTCAACTGTATGAATAACAGAGAGGCCGGCTAAGTGGGAAAGTACTTGGAAACTCTGTTCATACAGACAACAGAAAGTGCCACCAGAGTGAAAAAAGTAAACCTAGTAAGGCAGCTTAGCCCCTTCCCCTTGGTGTTTTATGCCAGCTATCTTTCTTGCTGTGCCTCTGTTCATATACACTGATACGTGTTAGGTCCAAAGGCAGTGACAAACATTGTTACATGTATTGAGGAATCCTCCCAGTTCCACAAAGCACAGCCATTTTACTTAGTGTTCTCAATACCTTCTTTTCGACTCTCATCTCGTTTGAAGAAACACTTTCAGAGGAAAGAAGTTCTCCCTAAGCCACATGTGTCCTTAAGTAAACTATGAATTAAGTGGTATTTCAAAGTGTTTGGGCTGATTCCTCCACATGGCCCGTGAAACCTAGAAAAGTGTCATTCACCAACAGGCATTACATCTTCAATGAGTCCTGTTCTTTGCACACCAGGGTCACCTTATTGTCCATTTAATGGTCAGAAAAACAGTGTTACAGTGAGTATCCTTTTTAGTAGTAGGACTAAAGTGTTTTGGACTCGCATGTTCAGATACTGAAAAGGCTCAGGGAAGTCCACTTGAAAGCTGGTCATTCGATACAGGTGCTGGAGAGGAAAACAAGCTACTCTCATTTGGCAACTTTGAGACAGTGATACAGCTCTGGCCATGTAAGTGTAAATAACAACAGGTCTAATCATGCATGGTGGCCTATGGGCTTGGAACTTGCATGCTTACAAAACCAGTGATGACTTGTGCATCTTCTCCTTCGAACCTCATATGTGACTCATCAACAAGTCAAGTGCTAACTTGGGAGGAAAACAATGTTGGGATGTCCTTTTGGTACATCAAGCCATGAACTCGTTGTCTTAACATCAACAATATAATTCACGTTCATGATTTACATCCATTTCAGAGAGTCATATCCATCCTTCTCTTGGCTATATATTTATAAGGACCAGCCAGCTTCCTTAGATGTTTTCAAGCCCATGAAAAGTCCAAAAAAAAAAAAAACATCTGAAAGAAGAGTTTGAAGAATTTTCAACAAATACTAGTCTAGAAATGCTGACCTGAAAACCAACTGACGTTTTCAACACCCTCTTTTTGGGAACATTTTCTGTGCCGTGCTTCTCAAAAATGACTTGTCATAACTGATTTGTGCCCATGTTAGCAACTCTTCTGAAATAACTGAAAGTAGACTAATGTGACAGTTTCTCTTTAGAGATAATTCAAATTACTTGCGTAGGAAGTGGCAGCAGGTCTGGGGATGTTGTAGCTCACTGGCAGTGACCTTGCCTAGCTTGGGGCTGGCCTGCCATGGATTTTCACCCCAAACACTTGCAAGGAAAAAAAAAAAGGGACGGAAGGGAGAGAAAAATTTGGAAGGGAGGGAGGCAAAGTTGGAGGGATGGAGGGAGGTAGAAAAGAAGGAAGAAGAAAAGGAGAAAAACCAGGAAGGGAGGAAGGAAGCAAGGAAGGAGGAAATAGGGAGAGTACAAGGGTAGGGAAAGGACTGAGTCACTAAAACTAAAGGCCAAAAAAAACACAAAAAATAAAATAAAATAAAATAAAACAAAAGGCAAGCGACACAAAGACCAATATAGGCCTTGAAAGCTGTTTGAACAGTTTAGACAGCTTTAGAATTTGAGTGACATCAAACAGAATGTTATGATGACTGGATGGAATCTTCCTACTAAGCCCCGCCTTCGCCTGGCCTAAACCAAATCAAGGGGTGTGTGGCATGGGGAGGAATTCTCTCTGGCTGGAGTGGGAGGGACCTAAACCTGTGGCACTTGAGGATGCACTGGGTAGGGAAGGGGACAAGACTCCCCTGATGGGCAGTTGAGCACAACAGGGCTCCTGGGAGCCCTTGATCATGGCTCCCACCACCATACGCCCACCACCTGCCATACGCTCACACCCTGAAGGGGATCGCAGTGGTCTGCTCCGTTGCCTGGTGCAGGTTGGAGTTCCTGACCAAACACCTGAGTGTCCACAGCCTGCGTTGGCCTGCCTGGGCAGGCTGTGGTTGTGGTGGCAAGAGCCAAAGCCGTCTTGGTGTGATGGAGGAGCCAAGGGCTGCCTCTCAGCCATACTAGTGGGTGGTTCTGGAAGAAGCACCAACGGTTGTGGCAGCATTGTCCGAAGACATGAAGCCAGGCCATCTTCCTTATGGCTTTCCTTGGGAGTTGGTGATGTGTACAGCTCTTAGATTTTTGGCTGTTCTCTTACTTTTCTGGAGATGTTTTCAGTCGGTTAGTAGCAGGCTTTACGTGGGAAGAGAAAAAAAGCTGGCTGTAAATCTTGCGGGACTTATTGAAAAAAAGTGTGGACTTCTTGAAAAAGTGAGCCTTGTTGAAAAAGAACATGAAGGCTTAGCCTCATCTTTAAAGGACTGCAGGTTTGAGAAGGGTTCAAGGGAAGCACAACATCTGGAGGCAACCTACGAAAAGCTGCATTGGTCCGAATCCAGCCATGGCGTTGAAATGCTCTTTCTAGAAGAAGAGCTCAAAGCACAGAAGGCTAAACATGGTCAACAGGATGAAATGAGGGCGCATCTATCAAGAAGGATACAGTCCCTCCAAGGTGAATCTGAAACCCTCAGATCACAAATAGCTGAAGCTAAAACAAGCTGGAGACTCTTTCAAGTGAATGAGGAAGAACTGAAGCTGGCAATCAAAGGGGTGCCTTGTTTCCAGTTGACCCAAGGAGTCAGTTCATGAGAAGAGGACCTTTTTTTCCCTCCACCTCTCCGAGGAGACTTGTATGGGAACCTGGAGATTATTTTCCACCTGGCCCGCCACCCACTCCATTTCCAATGCGAAGTGTCTATGCAGGGAGAGGGTTTTCCTCTCAATCTTCCCCCAAGAGCTGGAATTCAGCCCTCTACACCCGCATTCTGAAAGTACAAGTGATTTCCCTGAAGGGTTCCTTCCACCTGCAAATGAGCCTGTTACTCAACATCCAGAACCAATCAAGAAACCTCATACTGTTGCTCTCTCTTCAAATGTAATTTGACTTTTCTCTCATTTTTAGTTTTTAAGTAACTGCTTTTACTTCAGTAATTGACTATACTTTGGCTCCAATTGAAGCTCAATGAAACTATAATTCTTAAGATAGTATTTTGTAAATAAAGATGGTTTACATAGGAAGCTTATGAGTAAATTATTCCTATTTTGTTTTATTCAAGAGTACAGCATTTAATCTGATGAACTCACTATTACATAAACAAGAATGGGAGTTCTAGGTACTTGTGATCTAGCTGATGGAAATATATTTGAAACTCCCAACAAAGAAGTGTATTTAGTATGACTGTAGCAAATGTGAAGTGACTTTAGGCTTAATGAAAAATTGTCACTGATTTTCAGACTGGTTGGGCATATCAGCTAGTTTTTCCATATCAGAATAACTAGAGCATGGGAGGACTATAGGAGGGAACACAACTAAACATGTCACGGAAATAGGAGACCTCAACTACAAAGAAAAATGAAGACCTCTTTTTTATATTCGTTGCTGAGAACATTACATAGCTCTTGAGATATCATATTTCCCACATTAGATTCAAGTGAGTTATGAACTCCCATTGTTACCCCATATACAGATTGCACAATCACATTGTTTACACATCCACATTTTTACAAAATGCCATATTAGTAACTGTTCTATTCTGCTACCTTTTCTATCCTCTACTCTCCCCCCTCTCCTGCCCTCCCATCTTCTCTCTCTATCCCAGCTGCTGTAATTTAACGTTTGGGAATTGGAAACCACACTTTAAACTCACTCTGCTCCCCATTTTCCCTTCTGTCAAATTACTCATCATCTTCTTCTATTTCTCCTCCTCCTTCTCCTCTTCCTCCTCCTCCTTATACCTTTAATTCATTCATCATACACTCATGCATTGCTTCATTCATTCCTTTCACATATGGTGTTGGGGATCCTACTCAGGACCTTTGAAAGTGCGAAGCCAGCACTCTAGTGCTGAGCCAAAACCCCAGCACCTGTCTTTTTGATTTTATGACTGTTTCTATGAAATTAAGAATTGCATTCTGCTATGGTTCACGGTTATGTGGATTGACCTAGTCCTTGTTTTCTCAGAGACATTTGGAAAATATATATGAATTATTAGGAGATTGAAATGAAGAAAAAAAGTGGAAATTCCCCAATTTCTTATTCTTAGATTCCATACTCTGACGCTGCCTACCTACTATAAAAACATTTAAACTCTTATTCCCCATTTCTATATCATTGCCAACAAGTGAACATTCACTGCCCTTCAACAAACCAGAGAACGCACATTGAACAATGTTTCCCCAGTAGAGACCAAGGCACAATTCTTATTAAAAGAATACCTTAGTCATGAATTAATAGTGAAAGCTTTATTTGAGTGCTAAATGTGCTCTAATTATGTGTTTGTGTTTGTTGATGTGTGTGTGTGTGAGGTGGGGGTGTGTGTTTGTGTGTAAAACATGCACTGAGGTGTAAAATAAATGCAGGATTGCAACGGCCTTCTTAAAAATAAGAAGCAGCTTTATCACATTTCAAGCCCAGTGAAGAATCCGCCTGATACTTGACCTACAATTAATTGAAATGTGAAAAATTCAGGCCTAAAAAAACAAAGCCTACAAACAGAATAAATCTAATCAGTCTGTCTCACCTGATTAGATGTCCCCTGCCATGGGCTGTGTAAAATACATGGAGGATCCCGCACTGATTGTTATCTAGAATGACTTCTGCCTGAAATACTATTGGAGAATAGTTGCTGATGTACTGTGGTTCTTATACCAGTAAACTGGAATGAAGGTAACTTCAGGCTGCAAAGGAATCAATTGATTTTACTAACTGGTTTTTGGAAAACACTGCCATGAAAAATTATCAATATGTTCATAAAGGCATCCACATGTCTCTCCACAGGGGTTTTACTTAATGGGGGAGGGGGGGAGGTCTGGATATAACTTAACTGTCCATTAGTAGGTAGAACAATATAATGGGAATCACAGTGCACATACCAATTTGAACTCAACCTAGGTAACATGGATTCATCTCTGTGTTATAGGCCTGCTTCTGAAAAACACAATGTAGTGCTCCAAAAGCAGAACGATACTTTCAGAATACCATGTTATGTTTGTAAATAGAGAGACAGATAGATATACAGAAATCAAAAATCTGAAAACGGTCTGGAAGTGTACATTTCAATAACTTACAATGTCAGTAGTGGGGGATTAATAGCAGACCAAGAAGACTGTATCTGCATGCGAAATTGTTCAATTTTTAAAGAGTTTTTTAAATGACAATGGACAAAAAATTCAAAGGGTTACAGTAAGTATTGAGGAGTGACTTGGTAAAAGGAGCACAGAGGTGAGAAAGGATTAAGTAGAGTTCAATAGAATCAGGTATAATATCTGTACACAGGACTCCATGAACAGGAGCAAAGGGGAAACTTAAAGAAATCATCAGGACTAAGGGGAGATCAGGATTAGGGGGGCTTGTAGGAAGAGCTGGAAAAAACCAAAGCATGCAATGGGCAGAAAATGTGGAAGAAAAGGCCTCACAGGTGGTAAACTGATCCATCTCTCCCTGGTAGTTCAACTGTATGAATAACAGACAGGCCGGCTAAGTGGGAAAGTACTTGGAAACTCTGTTCATACAGACAACAGAAAGTGCCACCAGAGTGAAAAAAGTAAACCTAGTAAGGCAGCTTAGCCCCTTCCTTTTGGTGTTTTATGCCAGCTATATTTCTTGCTGTGCCTCTGTTCATATACACTGATACGTGTTAGGTCCAAAGGCAGTGACAAACATTGTTACATGTATTGAGGAATCCTCCCAGTTCCACAAAGCACAGCCATTTTACTTAGTGTTCTCAATACCTTCTTTTCGACTCTCATCTCGTTTGAAGAAACACTTTCAGAGGAAAGAAGTTCTCCCTAAGCCACATGTGTCCTTAAGTAAACTATGAATTAAGTGGTATTTCAAGGTGTTTGGGCTGATTCCTCCACATGGCCCGTGAAACCTAGAAAAGTGTCATTCACCAACAGGCATTACATCTTCAATGAGTCCTGTTCATTGCACACCAGGGTCACCTTATTGTCCATTTAATGGTCAGAAAAACAGTGTTACAGTGAGTATCCTTTTTAGTAGTAGGACTAAAGTGTTTTGGACTCGCATGTTCAGATACTGAAAAGGCTCAGGGAAGTCCACTTGAAAGCTGGTCATTCGATACAGGTGCTGGAGAGGAAAACAAGCTACTCTCATTTGGCAACTTTGAGACAGTGATACAGCTCTGGCCATGTAAGTGTAAATAACAACAGGTCTAATCATGCATGGTGGCCTATGGGCTTGGAACTTGCATGCTTACAAAACCAGTGATGACTTGTGCATCTTCTCCTTCGAACCTCATATGTGACTCATCAACAAGTCAAGTGATAACTTGGGAGGAAAACAATGTTGGGATGTCCTTTTGGTACATGAAGCCATGAACTCGTTGTCTTAACATCAACAATATAATTCACGTTCATGATTTACATCCATTTCAGAGAGTCATATCCATCCTTTTCTTGGCTATATATTTATAAGGACCAGCCAGCTTCCTTAGATGTTTTCAAGCCCATGATAAGTCCAAAAAAAAAAAAAACAACTTAAAGAAGAGTTTGAAGAATTTTCAACAGACGAGATCGGGCGCGTTACAAAAACTATGTAATGTTTTGAACAACCTACAATAAAAATTAATTAAAAAAAAAAAAAAAAAAAAGAATTTTCAACAAATACTAGTCTAGAAATGCTGACCTGAAAACCAACTGACGTTTTCAACACCCTCTTTTTGGGAACATTTTCTGTGCCGTGCTTCTCAAAAATGACTTTTCATAACTGATTTGTGCCCATGTTAGCAACTCTTCTGAAATTACTGAAAGTAGACTAATGTGAGAGTTTCTCTTTAGAGATAATTCAAATTACTTGCGTAGGAAGTGGCAGCAGGTCTGGGGATGTTGTAGCTCACTGGCAGTGACCTTGCCTAGCTTGGGGCTGGCCTGCCATGGATTTTCACCCCAAACACTTGCAAGAAAAAAAAAAGGGACGGAAGGGAGAGAAAAAGTTGGAAGGGAGGGAGGCAAAGTTGGAAGGATGGAGGGAGGTAGAAAAGAAGGAAGAAGAAAAGGAGAAAAACCAGGAAGGGAGGAAGGAAGCAAGGAAGGAGGAAATAGGGAGAGTACAAGGGCAGGGAAAGGACTGTCACTAAAACTAAAGGCCAAAAAAAAAACAAAAAATAAAATAAAATAAAATAAAACAAAAGGCAAGCGACACAAAGACCAATATAGGCCATGAAAGCTGTTTGAACAGTTTAGACATCTTTAGAATTTGAGTGACATCAAACTGAATGTTATGATGACTGGATGGAATCTTCCTACTCAGCCCCGCCTTGGCCTGGCCTAAACCAAATCAAGGGGTGTGTGGCATGGGGAGGAATTCTCTCTGGCTGGAGTGGGAGGGACCTAAACCTGTGGCACTTGAGGATGCACTGGGTAGGGAAGGGGACAAGACTCCCCTGATGGGCAGTTGAGCACAACAGGGCTCCTGGGAGCCCTTGATCATGGCTCCCACCACCATACGCCCACCACCTGCCATACGCTCACACCCTGAAGGGGATCGCAGTGGTCTGCTCCGTTTCCTGGTGCAGGTTGGAGTTCCTGACCAAACACCTGAGTGTCCACAGCCTGCGTTGGCCTGCCTGGGCAGGCTGTGGTTGTGGTGGCAAGAGCCAAAGCCATCTTGGTGTGATGGAGGAGCCAAGGGCTGCCTCTCAGCCATACTAGTGGGTGGTTCTGGAAGAAGCACCAACGGTTGTGGCAGCATTGTCCGAAGACATGAAGCCAGGCCATCTTCCTTATGGCTTTCCTTGGGAGTTGGTGATGTGTACAGCTCTTAGATTTTTGGCTGTTCTCTTACTTTTCTGGAGATGTTTTCAGTCGGTTAGTAGCAGGCTTTACGTGGGAAGAGAAAAAAAGCTGGCTGTATCTTGCGGGACTTATTGAAAAAAAGTGTGGACTTTTTGAAAAAGTGAGCCTTGTTGAAAAAGAACATGAAGGCTTAGCCTCATCTTTAAAGGACTGCAGGTTTGAGAAGGGTTCAAGGGAAGCACAACATCTGGAGGCAACCTACGAAAAGCTGCATTGGTCCGAATCCAGCCATGGCGTTGAAATGCTCTTTCTAGAAGAAGAGCTCAAAGCACAGAAGGCTAAACATGGTCAACAGGATGAAATGAGGGCGCATCTATCAAGGAGGATGCAGTCCCTCCAAGGTGAATCTGAAACCCTCAGATCACAAATAGCTGAAGCTAAAACAAGCTGGAGACTCTTTCAAGTGAATGAGGAAGAACTGAAGCTGGCAATCAGAGGGGTGCCTTGTTTCCAGTTGACCCAAGGAGTCAGTTCATGAGAAGAGGACCTTTTTTTTCCCTCCACCTCTCCGAGGAAACTTGTATGGGAACCTGGAGATTATTTTCCACCTGGCCCGCCACCCACTCCATTTCCAATGCGAAGTGTCTATGCAGGGAGAGGGTTTTCCTCTCAATCTTCCCCCAAGAGCTGGAATTCAGCCCTCTACACCCGCATTCTGAAAGTACAAGTGATTTCCCTGAAGGGTTCCTTCCACCTGCAATTGAGCCTGTTACTCAACATCCAGAACCAATCAAGAAACCTCATACTGTTGCTCTCTCTTCAAATGTAATTTGACTTTTCTCTCATTTTTAGTTTTTAAGTAACTGCTTTTACTTCAGTAATTGACTATACTTTGGCTCCAATTGAAGCTCAATGAAACTATAATTCTTAAGATAGTATTTTGTAAATAAAGATGGTTTACATAGGAAGCTTATGAGTAAATTATTCCTATTTTGTTTTATTCAAGAGTACAGCATTTAATCTGATGAACTCACTATTACATAAACAAGAATGGGAGTTCTAGGTACTTGTGATCTAGCTGATGGAAATATATTTGAAACTCCCAACAAAGAAGTGTATTTAGTATGACTGTAGCAAATGTGAAGTGACTTTAGGCTTAATGAAAAATTGTCACTGATTTTCAGACTGGTTGGGCATATCAGCTAGTTTTTCCATATCAGAATAACTAGAGCATGGGAGGACTATAGGAGGGAACACAACTAAACATGTCACGGAAATAGGAGACCTCAACTACAAAGAAAAATGAAGACCTCTTTTTTATATTCGTTGCTGAGAACATTACATAGCTCTTGAGATATCATATTTCCCACATTAGATTCAAGTGAGTTATGAACTCCCATTGTTACCCCATATACAGATTGCACAATCACATTGTTTACACATCCACATTTTTACAAAATGCCATATTAGTAACTGTTCTATTCTGCTACCTTTTCTATCCTCTACTCTCCCCCCTCTCCTGCCCTCCCATCTTCTCTCTCTATCCCAGCTGCTGTAATTTAACGTTTGGGAATTGGAAACCACACTTTAAACTCACTCTGCTCCCCATTTTCCCTTTTGTCAAATTACTCATCATCTTCTTCTATTTCTTCTCCTCCTTCTCCTCTTCCTCCTCCTCCTTATACCTTTAATTCATTCATCATACACTCATGAGTTGCTTCATTCATTCACATTCATTCAACACATATGGTGTTGGGGATCCTACTCAGGACCTTTGAAAGTGCGAAGCCAGCACTCTAGTGCTGAGCCAAAACCCCAGCCCCTGTCTTTTTGATTTTTTGACTGTTTCTATGAAATTCAGAATTGCATTCTGCTATGGTTCACGGATATGTGGATTGACCTAGTCCTTGTTTTCTCAGAGACATTTGGAAAATATATATGAATTATTAGGAGATTGAAATGAAGAAAAAAAGTGGAAATTCCCCAATTTCTTATTCTTAGATTCCATACTCTGACGCTGCCTACCTACTATAAAAGCTTTTAAACTCTTACTCCCCATTTCTATATCATTGCCAACAAGTGAACATTCACTGCCCTACAACAAACCAGAGAACGCACATTGAACAATGTTTCCCCAGTAGAGACCAAGGCACAATTCTTATTAAAAGAATACCTTAGTCATGAATTAATAGTGAAAGCTTTATTTGAGTGTTAAATGTGCTCTAATTATGTGTTTGTGTTTGTTGATGTGTGTGTGTGTGTGTGTTGGGGTGTGTGTTTGTGTGTAAAACATGCACTGAGGTGTAAAATAAATGCAGGATTGCAACGGCCTTCTTAAAAAAAAGAAGCAGCTTTATCACATTTGAAGCCCAGGGAAGAATCCGCCTGATACTTGACCTACAATTAATTGAAATGTGAAAAATTCAGGCCTAAAAAAACAAAGCCAACAAACAGAATAAATCTAATCAGTCTGTCTCACCTGATTAGATGTCCCCTGCCATGGGCTGTGTAAAATACATGGAGGATCCCGCACTGATTGTTATCTAGAATGACTTCTGCCTGAACTACTATTGGAGAATAGTTGCTGATGTACTGTGGTTCTTATACCAGTAAACTGGAATGAAGGTAACTTCAGGCTGCAAAGGAATCAATTGATTTTACTAACTGGTTTTTGGAAAACACTGCCATGAAAAATTATCAATATGTTCATAAAGGCATCTACATGTCTCTCCACAGGGGTTTTACTTAATGGGGGAGGGGGGGAGGTCTGGATATAACTTAACTGTCCATTAGTAGGTAGAACAATATAATGGGAATCACAGTGCACATGCCAATTTGAACTCAACCTAGGTAACATGGATTCATCTCTGTGTTATAGGCCTGGTTCTGAAAAACACAATGTAGTGCTCCAAAAGCAGAACGATACTTTCAGAATACCATGTTATGTTTGTAAATAGAGAGACAGATAGATATACAGAAATCAAAAATCTGAAAACGGTCTGGAAGTGTACATTTCAATAACTTACAATGTCAGTAGTGGGGGATTAATAGCAGACCAAGAAGACTGTATCTGCATGCGAAATGGTTCACTTTTTAAAGCGTTTTTTAAATGACAATGGACAAAAAATTCAAAGGGTTACAGTAAGTGTTGAGGAGTGACTTGGCAAAAGGAGCACAGAGGTGAGAAAGGATTAAGTAGAGTTCAATAGAATCAGGTATAATATCTGTACACAGGACTCCATGAACAGGAGCAAAGGGGAAACTTAAAGAAATCATCAGGACTAAGGGGAGATCAGGATTAGGGGGGCTTGTAGGAAGAGCTGGAAAAAACCAAAGCATGCAATGGGCAGAAAATGTGGAAGAAAAGGCCTCACAGGTGGTAAACTGATCCATCTCTCCCTGGTAGTTCAACTGTATGAATAACAGAGAGGCCGGCTAAGTGGGAAAGTACTTGGAAACTCTGTTCATACAGACAACAGAAAGTGCCACCAGAGTGAAAAAAGTAAACCTAGTAAGGCAGCTTAGCCCCTTCCCCTTGGTGTTTTATGCCAGCTATCTTTCTTGCTGTGCCTCTGTTCATATACACTGATACGTGTTAGGTCCAAAGGCAGTGACAAACATTGTTACATGTATTGAGGAATCCTCCCAGTTCCACAAAGCACAGCCATTTTACTTAGTGTTCTCAATACCTTCTTTTCGACTCTCATCTCGTTTGAAGAAACACTTTCAGAGGAAAGAAGTTCTCCCTAAGCCACATGTGTCCTTAAGTAAACTATGAATTAAGTGGTATTTCAAGGTGTTTGGGCTGATTCCTCCACATGGCCCGTGAAACCTAGAAAAGTGTCATTCACCAACAGGCATTACATCTTCAATGAGTCCTGTTCATTGCACACCAGGGTCACCTTATTGTCCATTTAATGGTCAGAAAAACAGTGTTACAGTGAGTATCCTTTTTAGTAGTAGGACTAAAGTGTTTTGGACTCGCATGTTCAGATACTGAAAAGGCTCAGGGAAGTCCACTTGAAAGCTGGTCATTCGATACAGGTGCTGGAGAGGAAAACAAGCTACTCTCATTTGGCAACTTTGAGACAGTGATACAGCTCTGGCCATGTAAGTGTAAATAACAACAGGTCTAATCATGCATGGTGGCCTATGGGCTTGGAACTTGCATGCTTACAAAACCATTGATGACTTGTGCATCTTCTCCTTCGAACCTCATATGTGACTCATCAACAAGTCAAGTGCTAACTTGGGAGGAAAACAATGTTGGGATGTCCTTTTGGTACATCAAGCCATGAACTCGTTGTCTTAACATCAACAATATAATTCACGTTCATGATTTACATCCATTTCAGAGAGTCATATCCATCCTTCTCTTGGCTATATATTTATAAGGACCAGCCAGCTTCCTTAGATGTTTTCAAGCCCATGAAAAGTCCAAAAAAAAAAAAACATCTGAAAGAAGAGTTTGAAGAATTTTCAACAAATACTAGTCTAGAAATGCTGACCTGAAAACCAACTGACGTTTTCAATACCCTCTTTTTGGGAACATTTTCTGTGCCGTGCTTCTCAAAAATGACTTGTCATGACTGATTTGTGCCCATGTTAGCAACTCTTCTGAAATTACTGAAAGTAGACTAATGTGAGAGTTTCTCTTTAGAGATAATTCAAATTACTTGCGTAGGAAGTGGCAGCAGGTCTGGGGATGTTGTAGCTCACTGGCAGTGACCTTGCCTAGCTTGGGGCTGGCCTACCATGGATTTTCACCCCAAACACTTTCAAGGAAAAAAAAAGGGACGGAAGGGAGAGAAAAAGTTCGAAGGGAGGGAGGCAAAGTTGGAGGGATGGAGGGAGGTAGAAAAGAAGGAAGAAGAAAAGGAGAAAAACCAGGAAGGGAGGAAGGAAGCAAGGAAGGAGGAAATAGGGAGAGTACAAGGGCAGGGAAAGGACTGAGTCACTAAAACTAAAGGCCAAAAAAAAAAAACAAAAAATAAAATAAAATAAAATAAAACAAAAGGCAAGCGACACAAAGACCAATATAGGCCTTGAAAGCTGTTTGAACAGTTTAGACAGCTTTAGAATTTGAGTGACATCAAACTGAATGTTATGATGACTAGATGGAATCTTCCTACTAAGCCCCGCCTTGGCCTGGCCTAAACCAAATCAAGGGGTGTGTGGCATGGGGAGGAATTCTCTCTGGCTGGAGTGGGAGGGACCTAAACCTGTGGCACTTGAGGATGCACTGGGTAGGGAAGGGGACAAGACTCCCCTGATGGGCAGTTGAGCACAACAAGGCTCCTGGGAGCCCTTGATCATGGCTCCCACCACCATACGCCCACCACCTGCCATACGCTCACACCCTGAAGGGGATCGCAGTGGTCTGCTCCGTTGCCTGGTGCAGGTTGGAGTTCCTGACCAAACACCTGAGTGTCCACAGCCTGCGTTGGCCTGCCTGGGCAGGCTGTGGTTGTGGTGTCAAGAGCCAAAGCCGTCTTGGTGTGATGGAGGACCCAAGGGCTGCCTCTCAGCCATACTAGTGGGTGGTTCTGGAAGAAGCACCAACGGTTGTGGCAGCATTGTCCGAAGACATGAAGCCAGGCCATCTTCCTTATGGCTTTCCTTGGGAGTTGGTGATGTGTACAGCTCTTAGATTTTTGGCTGTTCTCTTACTTTTCTGGAGATGTTTTCAGTCGGTTAGTAGCAGGCTTTACGTGGGAAGAGAAAAAATGCTGGCTGTAAATCTTGCGGGACTTATTGAAAAAAAGTGTGGACTTCTTGAAAAAGTGAGCCTTGTTGAAAAAGAACATGAAGGCTTAGCCTCATCTTTAAAGGACTGCAGGTTTGAGAAGGGTTCAAGGGAAGCACAACATCTGGAGGCAACCTACGAAAAGCTGCATTGGTCCGAATCCAGCCATGGCGTTGAAATGCTCTTTCTAGAAGAAGAGCTCAAAGCACAGAAGGCTAAACATGGTCAACAGGATGAAATGAGGGCGCATCTATCAAGGAGGATGCAGTCCCTCCAAGGTGAATCTGAAACCCTCAGATCACAAATAGCTGAAGCTAAAACAAGCTGGAGACTCTTTCAAGTGAATGAGGAAGAACTGAAGCTGGCAATCAAAGGGGTGCCTTGTTTCCAGTTGACCCAAGGAGTCAGTTCATGAGAAGAGGACCTTTTTTTTCCCTCCACCTCTCCGAGGAAACTTGTATGGGAACCTGGAGATTATTTTCCACCTGGCCCGCCACCCACTCCATTTCCAATGCGAAGTGTCTATGCAGGGAGAGGGTTTTCCTCTCAATCTTCCCCCAAGAGCTGGAATTCAGCCCTCTACACCCGCATTCTGAAAGTACAAGTGATTTCCCTGAAGGGTTCCTTCCACCTGCAATTGAGCCTGTTACTCAACATCCAGAACCAATCAAGAAACCTCATACTGTTGCTCTCTCTTCAAATGTAATTTGACTTTTCTCTCATTTTTAGTTTTTAAGTAACTGCTTTTACTTCAGTAATTGACTATACTTTGGCTCCAATTGAAGCTCAATGAAACTATAATTCTTAAGATAGTATTTTGTAAATAAAGATGGTTTACATAGGAAGCTTATGAGTAAATTATTCCTATTTTGTTTTATTCAAGAGTACAGCATTTAATCTGATGAACTCACTATTACATAAACAAGAATGGGAGTTCTAGGTACTTGTGATCTAGCTGATGGAAATATATTTGAAACTCCCAACAAAGAAGTGTATTTAGTATGACTGTAGCAAATGTGAAGTGACTTTAGGCTTAATGAAAAATTGTCACTGATTTTCAGACTGGTTGGGCATATCAGCTAGTTTTTCCATATCAGAATAACTAGAGCATGGGAGGACTATAGGAGGGAACACAACTAAACATGTCACGGAAATAGGAGACCTCAACTACAAAGAAAAATGAAGACCTCTTTTTTATATTCGTTGCTGAGAACATTACATAGCTCTTGAGATATCATATTTCCCACATTAGATTCAAGTGAGTTATGAACTCCCATTGTTACCCCATATACAGATTGCACAATCACATTGTTTACACATCCACATTTTTACAAAATGCCATATTAGTAACTGTTCTATTCTGCTACCTTTTCTATCCTCTACTCTCCCCCCTCTCCTGCCCTCCCATCTTCTCTCTCTATCACAGCTGCTGTAATTTAACGTTTGGGAATTGGAAACCACACTTTAAACTCACTCTGCTCCCCATTTTCCCTTCTGTCAAATTACTCATCATCTTCTTCTATTTCTCCTCCTCCTTCTCCTCTTCCTCCTCCTCCTTATACCTTTAATTCATTCATCATACACTCATGCGTTGCTTCATTCATTCACATTCATTCAACACATATGGTGTTGGGGATCCTACTCAGGACCTTTGAAAGTGCGAAGCCAGCACTCTAGTGCTGAGCCAAAACCCCAGCACCTGTCTTTTTGATTTTATGACTGTTTCTATGAAATTAAGAATTGCATTCTGCTATGGTTCACGGTTATGTGGATTGACCTAGTCCTTGTTTTCTCAGAGACATTTGGAAAATATATATGAATTATTAGGAGATTGAAATGAAGACAAAAAGTGGAAATTCCCCAATTTCTTATTCTTAGATTCCATACTCTGACGCTGCCTACCTACTATAAAAACATTTAAACTCTTACTCCCCATTTCTATATCATTGCCAACAAGTAAACATTCACTGCCCTTCAACAAACCAGAGAACGCACATTGAACAATGTTTCCCCAGTAGAGACCAAGGCACAATTCTTATTAAAAAATACCTTAGTCATGAATTAATAGTGAAAGCTTTATTTGAGTGCTAAATGTGCTCTAATTATGTGTTTGTGTTTGTTGATGTGTGTGTGTGTGTTGGGGTGTGTGTTTGTGTGTAAAACATGCACTGAGGTGTAAAATAAATGCAGGATTGCAACGGCCTTCTTAAAAATAAGAAGCAGCTTTATCACATTTGAAGCCCAGGGAAGAATCCGCCTGATACTTGACCTACAATTAATTGAAATGTGAAAAATTCAGGCCTAAAAAAACAAAGCCAACAAACAGAATAAATCTAATCAGTCTGTCTCACCTGATTAGATGTCCCCTGCCATGGGGTGTGTAAAATACATGGAGGATCCCGCACTGATTGTTATCTAGAATGACTTCTGCCTGAACTACTATTGGAGAATAGTTGCTGATGTACTGTGGTTCTTATACCAGTAAACTGGAATGAAGGTAACTTCAGGCTGCAAAGGAATCAATTGATTTTACTAACTGGTTTTTGGAAAACACTGCCATGAAAAATTATCAATATGTTCATAAAGGCATCTACATGTCTCTCCACAGGGGTTTTACTTAATGGGGGAGGGGGGAAGGTCTGGATATAACTTAACTGTCCATTAGTAGGTAGAACAATATAATGGGAATCACAGTGCACATACCAATTTGAACTCAACCTAGGTAACATGGATTCATCTCTGTGTTATAGGCCTGGTTCTGAAAAACACAATGTAGTGCTCCAAAAGCAGAACGATACTTTCAGAATACCATGTTATGTTTGTAAATAGAGAGACAGATAGATATACAGAAATCAAAAATCTGAAAACGGTCTGGAAGTGTACATTTCAATAACTTACAATGTCAGTAGTGGGGGATTAATAGCAGACCAAGAAGACTGTATCTGCATGCGAAATGGTCCACTTTTTAAAGCGTTTTTTAAATGACAATGGACAAAAAATTCAAAGGGTTACAGTAAGTGTTGAGGAGTGACTTGGTAAAAGGAACACAGAGGTGAGAAAGGATTAAGTAGAGTTCAATAGAATCAGGTATAATATCTGTACACAGGACTCCATGAACAGGAGCAAAGGGGAAACTTAAAGAAATCATAAGGACTAAGGGGAGATCAGGATTAAGGGGGCTTGTAGGAAGAGCTGGAAAAAACCAAAGCATGCAATGGGCAGAAAATGTGGAAGAAAAGGCCTCACAGGTGGTAAACTGATCCATCTCTCCCTGGTAGTTCAACTGTATGAATAACAGAGAGGCCGGCTAAGTGGGAAAGTACTTGGAAACTCTGTTCATACAGACAACAGAAAGTGCCACCAGAGTGAAAAAAGTAAACCTAGTAAGGCAGCTTAGCCCCTTCCCCTTGGTGTTTTATGCCAGCTATCTTTCTTGCTGTGCCTCTGTTCATATACACTGATACGTGTTAGGTCCAAAGGCAGTGACAAACATTGTTACATGTATTGAGGAATCCTCCCAGTTCCACAAAGCACAGCCATTTTACTTAGTGTTCTCAATACCTTCTTTTCGACTCTCATCTCGTTTGAAGAAACACTTTCAGAGGAAAGAAGTTCTCCCTAAGCCACATGTGTCCTTAAGTAAACTATGAATTAAGTGGTATTTCAAGGTGTTTGGGCTGATTCCTCCACATGGCCCGTGAAACCTAGAAAAGTGTCATTCACCAACAGGCATTACATCTTCAATGAGTCCTGTTCTTTGCACACCAGGGTCACCTTATTGTCCATTTAATGGTCAGAAAAACAGTGTTACAGTGAGTATCCTTTTTAGTAGTAGGACTAAAGTGTTTTGGACTCGCATGTTCAGATACTGAAAAGGCTCAGGGAAGTCCACTTGAAAGCTGGTCATTCGATACAGGTGCTGGAGAGGAAAACAAGCTACTCTCATTTGGCAACTTTGAGACAGTGATACAGCTCTGGCCATGTAAGTGTAAATAACAACAGGTCTAATCATGCATGGTGGCCTATGGGCTTGGAATTGCATGCTTACAAAACCAGTGATGACTTGTGCATCTTCTCCTTCGAACCTCATATGTGACTCATCAACAAGTCAAGTGCTAACTTGGGAGGAAAACAATGTTGGGATGTCCTTTTGGTACATCAAGCCATGAACTCGTTGTCTTAACATCAACAATATAATTCACGTTCATGATTTACATCCATTTCAGAGAGTCATATCCATCCTTCTCTTGGCTATATATTTATAAGGACCAGCCAGCTTCCTTAGATGTTTTCAAGCCCATGATAAGTCCAAAAAAAAAAAAACATCTGAAAGAAGAGTTTGAAGAATTTTCAACAAATACTAGTCTAGAAATGCTGACCTGAAAACCAACTGACGTTTTCAATACCCTCTTTTTGGGAACATTTTCTGTGCCGTGCTTCTCAAAAATGACTTGTCATGACTGATTTGTGCCCATGTTAGCAACTCTTCTGAAATTACTGAAAGTAGACTAATGTGAGAGTTTCTCTTTAGAGATAATTCAAATTACTTGCGTAGGAAGTGGCAGCAGGTCTGGGGATGTTGTAGCTCACTGGCAGTGACCTTGCCTAGCTTGGGGCTGGCCTACCATGGATTTTCACCCCAAACACTTGCAAGGAAAAAAAAAGGGACGGAAGGGAGAGAAAAAGTTCGAAGGGAGGGAGGCAAAGTTGGAGGGATGGAGGGAGGTAGAAAAGAAGGAAGAAGAAAAGGAGAAAAACCAGGAAGGGAGGAAGGAAGCAAGGAAGGAGGAAATAGGGAGAGTACAAGGGCAGGGAAAGGACTGAGTCACTAAAACTAAAGGCCAAAAAAAAATAAAATAAAATAAAATAAAATAAAATAAAACAAAAGGCAAGCGACACAAAGACCAATATAGGCCTTGAAAGCTGTTTGAACAGTTTAGACAGCTTTAGAATTTGAGTGACATCAAACTGAATGTTATGATGACTGGATGGAATCTTCCTACTAAGCCCCGCCTTGGCCTGGCCTAAACCAAATCAAGGGGTGTGTGGCATGGGGAGGAATTCTCTCTGGCTGGAGTGGGAGGGACCTAAACCTGTGGCACTTGAGGATGCACTGGGTAGGGAAGGGGACAAGACTCCCCTGATGGGCAGTTGAGCACAACAAGGCTCCTGGGAGCCCTTGATCATGGCTCCCACCACCATACGCCCACCACCTGCCATACGCTCACACCCTGAAGGGGATCGCAGTGGTCTGCTCCGTTGCCTGGTGCAGGTTGGAGTTCCTGACCAAACACCTGAGTGTCCACAGCCTGCGTTGGCCTGCCTGGGCAGGCTGTGGTTGTGGTGGCAAGAGCCAAAGCCGTCTTGGTGTGATGGAGGAGCCAAGGGCTGCCTCTCAGCCATACTAGTGGGTGGTTCTGGAAGAAGCACCAACGGTTGTGGCAGCATTGTCCGAAGACATGAAGCCAGGCCATCTTCCTTATGGCTTTCCTTGGGAGTTGGTGATGTGTACAGCTCTTAGATTTTTGGCTGTTCTCTTACTTTTCTGGAGATGTTTTCAGTCGGTTAGTAGCAGGCTTTACGTGGGAAGAGAAAAAAAGCTGGCTGTAAATCTTGCGGGACTTATTGAAAAAAAGTGTGGACTTCTTGAAAAAGTGAGCCTTGTTGAAAAAGAACATGAAGGCTTAGCCTCATCTTTAAAGGACTGCAGGTTTGAGAAGGGTTCAAGGGAAGCACAACATCTGGAGGCAACCTACGAAAAGCTGCATTGGTCCGAATCCAGCCATGGCGTTGAAATGCTCTTTCTAGAAGAAGAGCTCAAAGCACAGAAGGCTAAACATGGTCAACAGGATGAAATGAGGGCGCATCTATCAAGGAGGATGCAGTCCCTCCAAGGTGAATCTGAAACCCTCAGATCACAAATAGCTGAAGCTAAAACAAGCTGGAGACTCTTTCAAGTGAATGAGGAAGAACTGAAGCTGGCAATCAAAGGGGTGCCTTGTTTCCAGTTGACCCAAGGAGTCAGTTCATGAGAAGAGGACCTTTTTTTTCCCTCCACCTCTCCGAGGAAACTTGTATGGGAACCTGGAGATTATTTTCCACCTGGCCCGCCACCCACTCCATTTCCAATGCGAAGTGTCTATGCAGGGAGAGGGTTTTCCTCTCAATCTTCCCCCAAGAGCTGGAATTCAGCCCTCTACACCCGCATTCTGAAAGTACAAGTGATTTCCCTGAAGGGTTCCTTCCACCTGCAATTGAGCCTGTTACTCAACATCCAGAACCAATCAAGAAACCTCATACTGTTGCTCTCTCTTCAAATGTAATTTGACTTTTCTCTCATTTTTAGTTTTTAAGTAACTGCTTTTACTTCAGTAATTGACTATACTTTGGCTCCAATTGAAGCTCAATGAAACTATAATTCTTAAGATAGTATTTTGTAAATAAAGATGGTTTACATAGGAAGCTTATGAGTAAATTATTCCTATTTTGTTTTATTCAAGAGTACAGCATTTAATCTGATGAACTCACTATTACATAAACAAGAATGGGAGTTCTAGGTACTTGTGATCTAGCTGATGGAAATATATTTGAAACTCCCAACAAAGAAGTGTATTTAGTATGACTGTAGCAAATGTGAAGTGACTTTAGGCTTAATGAAAAATTGTCACTGATTTTCAGACTGGTTGGGCATATCAGCTAGTTTTTCCATATCAGAATAACTAGAGCATGGGAGGACTATAGGAGGGAACACAACTAAACATGTCACGGAAATAGGAGACCTCAACTACAAAGAAAAATGAAGACCTCTTTTTTATATTCGTTGCTGAGAACATTACATAGCTCTTGAGATATCATATTTCCCACATTAGATTCAAGTGAGTTATGAACTCCCATTGTTACCCCATATACAGATTGCACAATCACATTGTTTACACATCCACATTTTTACAAAATGCCATATTAGTAACTGTTCTATTCTGCTACCTTTTCTATCCTCTACTCTCCCCCCTCTCCTGCCCTCCCATCTTCTCTCTCTATCCCAGCTGCTGTAATTTAACGTTTGGGAATTGGAAACCACACTTTAAACTCACTCTGCTCCCCATTTTCCCTTTTGTCAAATTACTCATCATCTTCTTCTATTTCTTCTCCTCCTTCTCCTCTTCCTCCTACTCCTTATACCTTTAATTCATTCATCATACACTCATGAGTTGCTTCATTCATTCACATTCATTCAACACATATGGTGTTGGGGATCCTACTCAGGACCTTTGAAAGTGCGAAGCCAGCACTCTAGTGCTGAGCCAAAACCCCAGCACCTGTCTTTTTGATTTTTTGACTGTTTCTATGAAATTCAGAATTGCATTCTGCTATGGTTCACGGATATGTGGATTGACCTAGTCCTTGTTTTCTCAGAGACATTTGGAAAATATATATGAATTATTAGGAGATTGAAATGAAGAAAAAAAGTGGAAATTCCCCAATTTCTTATTCTTAGATTCCATACTCTGACGCTGCCTACCTACTATAAAAGCTTTTAAACTCTTACTCCCCATTTCTATATCATTGCCAACAAGTGAACATTCACTGCCCTACAACAAACCAGAGAACGCACATTGAACAATGTTTCCCCAGTAGAGACCAAGGCACAATTCTTATTAAAAGAATACCTTAGTCATGAATTAATAGTGAAAGCTTTATTTGAGTGTTAAATGTGCTCTAATTATGTGTTTGTGTTTGTTGATGTGTGTGTGTGTGTGTGTTGGGGTGTGTGTTTGTGTGTAAAACATGCACTGAGGTGTAAAATAAATGCAGGATTTCAACGGCCTTCTTAAAAAAAAGAAGCAGCTTTATCACATTTGAAGCCCAGGGAAGAATCCGCCTGATACTTGACCTACAATTAATTGAAATGTGAAAAATTCAGGCCTAAAAAAACAAAGCCAACAAACAGAATAAATCTAATCAGTCTGTCTCACCTGATTAGATGTCCCCTGCCATGGGCTGTGTAAAATACATGGAGGATCCCGCACTGATTGTTATCTAGAATGACTTCTGCCTGAACTACTATTGGAGAATAGTTGCTGATGTACTGTGGTTCTTATACCAGTAAACTGGAATGAAGGTAACTTCAGGCTGCAAAGGAATCAATTGATTTTACTAACTGGTTTTTGGAAAACACTGCCATGAAAAATTATCAATATGTTCATAAAGGCATCTACATGTCTCTCCACAGGGGTTTTACTTAATGGGGGAGGGGGGGAGGTCTGGATATAACTTAACTGTCCATTAGTAGGTAGAACAATATAATGGGAATCACAGTGCACATACCAATTTGAACTCAACCTAGGTAACATGGATTCATCTCTGTGTTATAGGCCTGGTTCTGAAAAACACAATGTAGTGCTCCAAAAGCAGAACGATACTTTCAGAATACCATGTTATGTTTGTAAATAGAGAGACAGATAGATATACAGAAATCAAAAATCTGAAAACGGTCTGGAAGTGTACATTTCAATAACTTACAATGTCAGTAGTGGGGGATTAATAGCAGACCAAGAAGACTGTATCTGCATGCGAAATGGTTCACTTTTTAAAGCGTTTTTTAAATGACAATGGACAAAAAATTCAAAGGGTTACAGTAAGTGTTGAGGAGTGACTTGGTAAAAGGAGCACAGAGGTGAGAAAGGATTAAGTAGAGTTCAATAGAATCAGGTATAATATCTGTACACAGGACTCCATGAACAGGAGCAAAGGGGAAACTTAAAGAAATCATAAGGACTAAGGGGAGATCAGGATTAGGGGGGCTTGTAGGAAGAGCTGGAAAAAACCAAAGCATGCAATGGGCAGAAAATGTGGAAGAAAAGGCCTCACAGGTGGTAAACTGATCCATCTCTCCCTGGTAGTTCAACTGTATGAATAACAGAGAGGCCGGCTAAGTGGGAAAGTACTTGGAAACTCTGTTCATACAGACAACAGAAAGTGCCACCAGAGTGAAAAAAGTAAACCTAGTAAGGCAGCTTAGCCCCTTCCCCTTGGTGTTTTATGCCAGCTATCTTTCTTGCTGTGCCTCTGTCATATACACTGATACGTGTTAGGTCCAAAGGCAGTGACAAACATTGTTACATGTATTGAGGAATCCTCCCAGTTCCACAAAGCACAGCCATTTTACTTAGTGTTCTCAATACCTTCTTTTCGACTCTCATCTCGTTTGAAGAAACACTTTCAGAGGAAAGAAGTTCTCCCTAAGCCACATGTGTCCTTAAGTAAACTATGAATTAAGTGGTATTTCAAGGTGTTTGGGCTGATTCCTCCACATGGCCCGTGAAACCTAGAAAAGTGTCATTCACCAACAGGCATTACATCTTCAATGAGTCCTGTTCTTTGCACACCAGGGTCACCTTATTGTCCATTTAATGGTCAGAAAAACAGTGTTACAGTGAGTATCCTTTTTAGTAGTAGGACTAAAGGGTTTTGGACTCGCATGTTCAGATACTGAAAAGGCTCAGGGAAGTCCACTTGAAAGCTGGTCATTCGATACAGGTGCTGGAGAGGAAAACAAGCTACTCTCATTTGGCAACTTTGAGACAGTGATACAGCTCTGGCCATGTAAGTGTAAATAACAACAGGTCTAATCATGCATGGTGGCCTATGGGCTTGGAATTGCATGCTTACAAAACCAGTGATGACTTGTGCATCTTCTCCTTCGAACCTCATATGTGACTCATCAACAAGTCAAGTGCTAACTTGGGAGGAAAACAATGTTGGGATGTCCTTTTGGTACATCAAGCCATGAACTCGTTGTCTTAACATCAACAATATAATTCACGTTCATGATTTACATCCATTTCAGAGAGTCATATCCATCCTTCTCTTGGCTATATATTTATAAGGACCAGCCAGCTTCCTTAGATGTTTTCAAGCCCATGATAAGTCCAAAAAAAAAAAAAACATCTGAAAGAAGAGTTTGAAGAATTTTCAACAAATACTAGTCTAGAAATGCTGACCTGAAAACCAACTGACGTTTTCAATACCCTCTTTTTGGGAACATTTTCTGTGCCGTGCTTCTCAAAAATGACTTGTCATGACTGATTTGTGCCCATGTTAGCAACTCATCTGAAATTACTGAAAGTAGACTAATGTGAGAGTTTCTCTTTAGAGATAATTCAAATTACTTGCGTAGGAAGTGGCAGCAGGTCTGGGGATGTTGTAGCTCACTGGCAGTGACCTTGCCTAGCTTGGGGCTGGCCTACCATGGATTTTCACCCCAAACACTTGCAAGGAAAAAAAAAGGGACGGAAGGGAGAGAAAAAGTTCGAAGGGAGGGAGGCAAAGTTGGAGGGATGGAGGGAGGTAGAAAAGAAGGAAGAAGAAAAGGAGAAAAACCAGGAAGGGAGGAAGGAAGCAAGGAAGGAGGAAATAGGGAGAGTACAAGGGCAGGGAAAGGACTGAGTCACTAAAACTAAAGGCCAAAAAAAAAAATAAAATAAAATAAAATAAAATAAAATAAAACAAAAGGCAAGCGACACAAAGACCAATATAGGCCTTGAAAGCTGTTTGAACAGTTTAGACAGCTTTAGAATTTGAGTGACATCAAACTGAATGTTATGATGACTGGATGGAATCTTCCTACTAAGCCCCGCCTTGGCCTGGCCTAAACCAAATCAAGGGGTGTGTGGCATGGGGAGGAATTCTCTCTGGCTGGAGTGGGAGGGACCTAAACCTGTGGCACTTGAGGATGCACTGGGTAGGGAAGGGGACAAGACTCCCCTGATGGGCAGTTGAGCACAACAAGGCTCCTGGGAGCCCTTGATCATGGCTCCCACCACCATACGCCCACCACCTGCCATACGCTCACACCCTGAAGGGGATCGCAGTGGTCTGCTCCGTTGCCTGGTGCAGGTTGGAGTTCCTGACCAAACACCTGAGTGTCCACAGCCTGCGTTGGCCTGCCTGGGCAGGCTGTGGTTGTGGTGGCAAGAGCCAAAGCCGTCTTGGTGTGATGGAGGAGCCAAGGGCTGCCTCTCAGCCATACTAGTGGGTGGTTCTGGAAGAAGCACCAACGGTTGTGGCAGCATTGTCCGAAGACATGAAGCCAGGCCATCTTCCTTATGGCTTTCCTTGGGAGTTGGTGATGTGTACAGCTCTTAGATTTTTGGCTGTTCTCTTACTTTTCTGGAGATGTTTTCAGTCGGTTAGTAGCAGGCTTTACGTGGGAAGAGAAAAAAAGCTGGCTGTAAATCTTGCGGGACTTATTGAAAAAAAGTGTGGACTTCTTGAAAAAGTGAGCCTTGTTGAAAAAGAACATGAAGGCTTAGCCTCATCTTTAAAGGACTGCAGGTTTGAGAAGGGTTCAAGGGAAGCACAACATCTGGAGGCAACCTACGAAAAGCTGCATTGGTCCGAATCCAGCCATGGCGTTGAAATGCTCTTTCTAGAAGAAGAGCTCAAAGCACAGAAGGCTAAACATGGTCAACAGGATGAAATGAGGGCGCATCTATCAAGGAGGATGCAGTCCCTCCAAGGTGAATCTGAAACCCTCAGATCACAAATAGCTGAAGCTAAAACAAGCTGGAGACTCTTTCAAGTGAATGAGGAAGAACTGAAGCTGGCAATCAAAGGGGTGCCTTGTTTCCAGTTGACCCAAGGAGTCAGTTCATGAGAAGAGGACCTTTTTTTTCCCTCCACCTCTCCGAGGAAACTTGTATGGGAACCTGGAGATTATTTTCCACCTGGCCCGCCACCCACTCCATTTCCAATGCGAAGTGTCTATGCAGGGAGAGGGTTTTCCTCTCAATCTTCCCCCAAGAGCTGGAATTCAGCCCTCTACACCCGCATTCTGAAAGTACAAGTGATTTCCCTGAAGGGTTCCTTCCACCTGCAATTGAGCCTGTTACTCAACATCCAGAACCAATCAAGAAACCTCATACTGTTGCTCTCTCTTCAAATGTAATTTGACTTTTCTCTCATTTTTAGTTTTTAAGTAACTGCTTTTACTTCAGTAATTGACTATACTTTGGCTCCAATTGAAGCTCAATGAAACTATAATTCTTAAGATAGTATTTTGTAAATAAAGATGGTTTACATAGGAAGCTTATGAGTAAATTATTCCTATTTTGTTTTATTCAAGAGTACAGCATTTAATCTGATGAACTCACTATTACATAAACAAGAATGGGAGTTCTAGGTACTTGTGATCTAGCTGATGGAAATATATTTGAAACTCCCAACAAAGAAGTGTATTTAGTATGACTGTAGCAAATGTGAAGTGACTTTAGGCTTAATGAAAAATTGTCACTGATTTTCAGACTGGTTGGGCATATCAGCTAGTTTTTCCATATCAGAATAACTAGAGCATGGGAGGACTATAGGAGGGAACACAACTAAACATGTCACGGAAATAGGAGACCTCAACTACAAAGAAAAATGAAGACCTCTTTTTTATATTCGTTGCTGAGAACATTACATAGCTCTTGAGATATCATATTTCCCACATTAGATTCAAGTGAGTTATGAACTCCCATTGTTACCCCATATACAGATTGCACAATCACATTGTTTACACATCCACATTTTTACAAAATGCCATATTAGTAACTGTTCTATTCTGCTACCTTTTCTATCCTCTACTCTCCCCCCTCTCCTGCCCTCCCATCTTCTCTCTCTATCCCAGCTGCTGTAATTTAACGTTTGGGAATTGGAAACCACACTTTAAACTCACTCTGCTCCCCATTTTCCCTTTTGTCAAATTACTCATCATCTTCTTCTATTTCTTCTCCTCCTTCTCCTCTTCCTCCTCCTCCTTATACCTTTAATTCATTCATCATACACTCATGAGTTGCTTCATTCATTCACATTCATTCAACACATATGGTGTTGGGGATCCTACTCAGGACCTTTGAAAGTGCGAAGCCAGCACTCTAGTGCTGAGCCAAAACCCCAGCACCTGTCTTTTTGATTTTTTGACTGTTTCTATGAAATTCAGAATTGCATTCTGCTATGGTTCACGGATATGTGGATTGACCTAGTCCTTGTTTTCTCAGAGACATTTGGAAAATATATATGAATTATTAGGAGATTGAAATGAAGAAAAAAAGTGGAAATTCCCCAATTTCTTATTCTTAGATTCCATACTCTGACGCTGCCTACCTACTATAAAAGCTTTTAAACTCTTACTCCCCATTTCTATATCATTGCCAACAAGTGAACATTCACTGCCCTACAACAAACCAGAGAACGCACATTGAACAATGTTTCCCCAGTAGAGACCAAGGCACAATTCTTATTAAAAGAATACCTTAGTCATGAATTAATAGTGAAAGCTTTATTTGAGTGTTAAATGTGCTCTAATTATGTGTTTGTGTTTGTTGATGTGTGTGTGTGTGTGTGTTGGGGTGTGTGTTTGTGTGTAAAACATGCACTGAGGTGTAAAATAAATGCAGGATTGCAACGGCCTTCTTAAAAAAAAGAAGCAGCTTTATCACATTTGAAGCCCAGGGAAGAATCCGCCTGATACTTGACCTACAATTAATTGAAATGTGAAAAATTCAGGCCTAAAAAAACAAAGCCAACAAACAGAATAAATCTAATCAGTCTGTCTCACCTGATTAGATGTCCCCTGCCATGGGCTGTGTAAAATACATGGAGGATCCCGCACTGATTGTTATCTAGAATGACTTCTGCCTGAACTACTATTGGAGAATAGTTGCTGATGTACTGTGGTTCTTATACCAGTAAACTGGAATGAAGGTAACTTCAGGCTGCAAAGGAATCAATTGATTTTACTAACTGGTTTTTGGAAAACACTGCCATGAAAAATTATCAATATGTTCATAAAGGCATCTACATGTCTCTCCACAGGGGTTTTACTTAATGGGGGAGGGGGGGAGGTCTGGATATAACTTAACTGTCCATTAGTAGATAGAACAATATAATGGGAATCACAGTGCACATACCAATTTGAACTCAACCTAGGTAACATGGATTCATCTCTGTGTTATAGGCCTGGTTCTGAAAAACACAATGTAGTGCTCCAAAAGCAGAACGATACTTTCAGAATACCATGTTATGTTTGTAAATAGAGAGACAGATAGATATACAGAAATCAAAAATCTGAAAACGGTCTGGAAGTGTACATTTCAATAACTTACAATGTCAGTAGTGGGGGATTAATAGCAGACCAAGAAGACTGTATCTGCATGCGAAATGGTTCACTTTTTAAAGCGTTTTTTAAATGACAATGGACAAAAAATTCAAAGGGTTACAGTAAGTGTTGAGGAGTGACTTGGTAAAAGGAGCACAGAGGTGAGAAAGGATTAAGTAGAGTTCAATAGAATCAGGTATAATATCTGTACACAGGACTCCATGAACAGGAGCAAAGGGGAAACTTAAAGAAATCATAAGGACTAAGGGGAGATCAGGATTAGGGGGGCTTGTAGGAAGAGCTGGAAAAAACCAAAGCATGCAATGGGCAGAAAATGTGGAAGAAAAGGCCTCACAGGTGGTAAACTGATCCATCTCTCCCTGGTAGTTCAACTGTATGAATAACAGAGAGGCCGGCTAAGTGGGAAAGTACTTGGAAACTCTGTTCATACAGACAACAGAAAGTGCCACCAGAGTGAAAAAAGTAAACCTAGTAAGGCAGCTTAGCCCCTTCCCCTTGGTGTTTTATGCCAGCTATCTTTCTTGCTGTGCCTCTGTCATATACACTGATACGTGTTAGGTCCAAAGGCAGTGACAAACATTGTTACATGTATTGAGGAATCCTCCCAGTTCCACAAAGCACAGCCATTTTACTTAGTGTTCTCAATACCTTCTTTTCGACTCTCATCTCGTTTGAAGAAACACTTTCAGAGGAAAGAAGTTCTCCCTAAGCCACATGTGTCCTTAAGTAAACTATGAATTAAGTGGTATTTCAAGGTGTTTGGGCTGATTCCTCCACATGGCCCGTGAAACCTAGAAAAGTGTCATTCACCAACAGGCATTACATCTTCAATGAGTCCTGTTCTTTGCACACCAGGGTCACCTTATTGTCCATTTAATGGTCAGAAAAACAGTGTTACAGTGAGTATCCTTTTTAGTAGTAGGACTAAAGGGTTTTGGACTCGCATGTTCAGATACTGAAAAGGCTCAGGGAAGTCCACTTGAAAGCTGGTCATTCGATACAGGTGCTGGAGAGGAAAACAAGCTACTCTCATTTGGCAACTTTGAGACAGTGATACAGCTCTGGCCATGTAAGTGTAAATAACAACAGGTCTAATCATGCATGGTGGCCTATGGGCTTGGAACTTGCATGCTTACAAAACCAGTGATGACTTGTGCATCTTCTCCTTCGAACCTCATATGTGACTCATCAACAAGTCAAGTGCTAACTTGGGAGGAAAACAATGTTGGGATGTCCTTTTGGTACATCAAGCCATGAACTCGTTGTCTTAACATCAACAATATAATTCACGTTCATGATTTACATCCATTTCAGAGAGTAATATCCATCCTTCTCTTGGCTATATATTTATAAGGACCAGCCAGCTTCCTTAGATGTTTTCAAGCCCATGATAAGTCCAAAAAAAAAAAAAAAAAAAAACATCTGAAAGAAGAGTTTGAAGAATTTTCAACAAATACTAGTCTAGAAATGCTGACCTGAAAACCAACTGACGTTTTCAATACCCTCTTTTTGGGAACATTTTCTGTGCCGTGCTTCTCAAAAATGACTTGTCATGACTGATTTGTGCCCATGTTAGCAACTCTTCTGAAATTACTGAAAGTAGACTAATGTGAGAGTTTCTCTTTAGAGATAATTCAAATTACTTGCGTAGGAAGTGGCAGCAGGTCTGGGGATGTTGTAGCTCACTGGCAGTGACCTTGCCTAGCTTGGGGCTGGCCTACCATGGATTTTCACCCCAAACACTTGCAAGGAAAAAAAAAGGGACGGAAGGGAGAGAAAAAGTTGGAAGGGAGGGAGGCAAAGTTGGAGGGATGGAGGGAGGTAGAAAAGAAGGAAGAAGAAAAGGAGAAAAACCAGGAAGGGAGGAAGGAAGCAAGGAAGGAGGAAATAGGGAGAGTACAAGGGCAGGGAAAGGACTGAGTCACTAAAACTAAAGGCCAAAAAAACACAAAAAATAAAATAAAATAAAATAAAACAAAAGGCAAGCGACACAAAGACCAATATAGGCCTTGAAAGCTGTTTGAACAGTTTAGACAGCTTTAGAATTTGAGTGACATCAAACTGAATGTTATGATGACTAGATGGAATCTTCCTACTAAGCCCCGCCTTGGCCTGGCCTAAACCAAATCAAGGGGTGTGTGGCATGGGGAGGAATTCTCTCTGGCTGGAGTGGGAGGGACCTAAACCTGTGGCACTTGAGGATGCACTGGGTAGGGAAGGGGACAAGACTCCCCTGATGGGCAGTTGAGCACAACAAGGCTCCTGGGAGCCCTTGATCTTGGCTCCCACCACCATACGCCCACCACCTGCCATACGCTCACACCCTGAAGGGGATCGCAGTGGTCTGCTCCGTTGCCTGGTGCAGGTTGGCGTTCCTGACCAAACACCTGAGTGTCCACAGCCTGCGTTGGCCTGCCTGGGCAGGCTGTGGTTGTGGTGGCAAGAGCCAAAGCCGTCTTGGTGTGATGGAGGAGCCAAGGGCTGCCTCTCAGCCATACTAGTGGGTGGTTCTGGAAGAAGCACCAACGGTTGTGGCAGCATTGTCCGAAGACATGAAGCCAGGCCATCTTCCTTATGGCTTTCCTTGGGAGTTGGTGATGTGTACAGCTCTTAGATTTTTGGCTGTTCTCTTACTTTTCTGGAGATGTTTTCAGTCGGTTAGTAGCAGGCTTTACGTGGGAAGAGAAAAAAAGCTGGCTGTAAATCTTGCGGGACTTATTGAAAAAAAGTGTGGACTTCTTGAAAAAGTGAGCCTTGTTGAAAAAGAACATGAAGGCTTAGCCTCATCTTTAAAGGACTGCAGGTTTGAGAAGGGTTCAAGGGAAGCACAACATCTGGAGGCAACCTACGAAAAGCTGCATTGGTCCGAATCCAGCCATGGCGTTGAAATGCTCTTTCTAGAAGAAGAGCTCAAAGCACAGAAGGCTAAACATGGTCAACAGGATGAAATGAGGGTGCATCTATCAAGGAGGATGCAGTCCCTCCAAGGTGAATCTGAAACCCTCAGATCACAAATAGCTGAAGCTAAAACAAGCTGGAGACTCTTTCAAGTGAATGAGGAAGAACTGAAGCTGGCAATCAAAGGGGTGCCTTGTTTCCAGTTGACCCAAGGAGTCAGTTCATGAGAAGAGGACCTTTTTTTTCCCTCCACCTCTCCGAGGAAACTTGTATGGGAACCTGGAGATTATTTTCCACCTGGCCCGCCACCCACTCCATTTCCAATGCGAAGTGTCTATGCAGGGAGAGGGTTTTCCTCTCAATCTTCCCCCAAGAGCTGGAATTCAGCCCTCTACACCCGCATTCTGAAAGTACAAGTGATTTCCCTGAAGGGTTCCTTCCACCTGCAATTGAGCCTGTTACTCAACATCCAGAACCAATCAAGAAACCTCATACTGTTGCTCTCTCTTCAAATGTAATTTGACTTTTCTCTCATTTTTAGTTTTTAAGTAACTGCTTTTACTTCAGTAATTGACTATACTTTGGCTCCAATTGAAGCTCAATGAAACTATAATTCTTAAGATAGTATTTTGTAAATAAAGATGGTTTACATAGGAAGCTTATGAGTAAATTATTCCTATTTTGTTTTATTCAAGAGTACAGCATTTAATCTGATGAACTCACTATTACATAAACAAGAATGGGAGTTCTAGGTACTTGTGATCTAGCTGATGGAAATATATTTGAAACTCCCAACAAAGAAGTGTATTTAGTATGACTGTAGCAAATGTGAAGTGACTTTAGGCTTAATGAAAAATTGTCACTGATTTTCAGACTGGTTGGGCATATCAGCTAGTTTTTCCATATCAGAATAACTAGAGCATGGGAGGACTATAGGAGGGAACACAACTAAACATGTCACGGAAATAGGAGACCTCAACTACAAAGAAAAATGAAGACCTCTTTTTTATATTCATTGCTGAGAACATTACATAGCTCTTGAGATATCATATTTCCCACATTAGATTCAAGTGAGTTATGAACTCCCATTGTTACCCCATATACAGATTGCACAATCACATTGTTTACACATCCACATTTTTACAAAATGCCATATTAGTAACTGTTCTATTCTGCTACCTTTTCTATCCTCTACTCTCCCCCCTCTCCTGCCCTCCCATCTTCTCTCTCTATCCCAGCTGCTGTAATTTAACGTTTGGGAATTGGAAACCACACTTTAAACTCACTCTGCTCCCCATTTTCCCTTCTGTCAAATTACTCATCATCTTCTTCTATTTCTCCTCCTCCTTCTCCTCTTCCTCCTCCTCCTTATACCTTTAATTCATTCATCATACACTCATGCGTTGCTTCATTCATTCACATTCTTTCAACACATATGGTGTTGGGGATCCTACTCAGGACCTTTGAAAGTGCGAAGCCAGCACTCTAGTGCTGAGCCAAAACCCCAGCACCTGTCTTTTTGATTTTATGACTGTTTATATGAAATTAAGAATTGCATTCTGCTATGGTTCACGGTTATGTGGATTGACCTAGTCCTTGTTTTCTCAGAGACATTTGGAAAATATATATGAATTATTAGGAGATTGAAATGAAGAAAAAAAGTGGAAATTCCCCAATTTTTTATTCTTAGATTCCATACTCTGACGCTGCCTACCTACTATAAAAACATTTAAACTCTTACTCCCCATTTCTATATCATTGCCAACAAGTAAACATTCACTGCCCTTCAACAAACCAGAGAACGCACATTGAACAATGTTTCCCCAGTAGAGACCAAGGCACAATTCTTATTAAAAAATACCTTAGTCATGAATTAATAGTGAAAGCTTTATTTGAGTGCTAAATGTGCTCTAATTATGTGTTTGTGTTTGTTGATGTGTGTGTGTGTGTTGGGGTGTGTGTTTGTGTGTAAAACATGCACTGAGGTGTAAAATAAATGCAGGATTGCAACGGCCTTCTTAAAAATAAGAAGCAGCTTTATCACATTTGAAGCCCAGGGAAGAATCCGCCTGATACTTGACCTACAATTAATTGAAATGTGAAAAATTCAGGCCTAAAAAAACAAAGCCAACAAACAGAATAAATCTAATCAGTCTGTCTCACCTGATTAGATGTCCCCTGCCATGGGGTGTGTAAAATACATGGAGGATCCCGCACTGATTGTTATCTAGAATGACTTCTGCCTGAACTACTATTGGAGAATAGTTGCTGATGTACTGTGGTTCTTATACCAGTAAACTGGAATGAAGGTAACTTCAGGCTGCAAAGGAATCAATTGATTTTACTAACTGGTTTTTGGAAAACACTGCCATGAAAAATTATCAATATGTTCATAAAGGCATCTACATGTCTCTCCACAGGGGTTTTACTTAATGGGGGAGGGGGGAAGGTCTGGATATAACTTAACTGTCCATTAGTAGGTAGAACAATATAATGGGAATCACAGTGCACATACCAATTTGAACTCAACCTAGGTAACATGGATTCATCTCTGTGTTATAGGCCTGGTTCTGAAAAACACAATGTAGTGCTCCAAAAGCAGAACGATACTTTCAGAATACCATGTTATGTTTGTAAATAGAGAGACAGATAGATATACAGAAATCAAAAATCTGAAAACGGTCTGGAAGTGTACATTTCAATAACTTACAATGTCAGTAGTGGGGGATTAATAGCAGACCAAGAAGACTGTATCTGCATGCGAAATGGTTCACTTTTTAAAGCGTTTTTTAAATGACAATGGACAAAAAATTCAAAGGGTTACAGTAAGTGTTGAGGAGTGACTTGGTAAAAGGAACACAGAGGTGAGAAAGGATTAAGTAGAGTTCAATAGAATCAGGTATAATATCTGTACACAGGACTCCATGAACAGGAGCAAAGGGGAAACTTAAAGAAATCATAAGGACTAAGGGGAGATCAGGATTAGGGGGGCTTGTAGGAAGAGCTGGAAAAAACCAAAGCATGCAATGGGCAGAAAATGTGGAAGAAAAGGCCTCACAGGTGGTAAACTGATCCATCTCTCCCTGGTAGTTCAACTGTATGAATAACAGAGAGGCCGGCTAAGTGGGAAAGTACTTGGAAACTCTGTTCATACAGACAACAGAAAGTGCCACCAGAGTGAAAAAAGTAAACCTAGTAAGGCAGCTTAGCCCCTTCCCCTTGGTGTTTTATGCCAGCTATCTTTCTTGCTGTGCCTCTGTTCATATACACTGATACGTGTTAGGTCCAAAGGCAGTGACAAACATTGTTACATGTATTGAGGAATCCTCCCAGTTCCACAAAGCACAGCGATTTTACTTAGTGTTCTCAATACCTTCTTTTCGACTCTCATCTCGTTTGAAGAAACACTTTCAGAGGAAAGAAGTTCTCCCTAAGCCACATGTGTCCTTAAGTAAACTATGAATTAAGTGGTATTTCAAGGTGTTTGGGCTGATTCCTCCACATGGCCCGTGAAACCTAGAAAAGTGTCATTCACCAACAGGCATTACATCTTCAATGAGTCCTGTTCTTTGCACACCAGGGTCACCTTATTGTCCATTTAATGGTCAGAAAAACAGTGTTACAGTGAGTATCCTTTTTAGTAGTAGGACTAAAGGGTTTTGGACTCGCATGTTCCGATACTGAAAAGGCTCAGGGAAGTCCACTTGAAAGCTGGTCATTCGATACAGGTGCTGGAGAGGAAAACAAGCTACTCTCATTTGGCAACTTTGAGACAGTGATACAGCTCTGGCCATGTAAGTGTAAATAACAACAGGTCTAATCATGCATGGTGGCCTATGGGCTTGGAATTGCATGCTTACAAAACCAGTGATGACTTGTGCATCTTCTCCTTCGAACCTCATATGTGACTCATCAACAAGTCAAGTGCTAACTTGGGAGGAAAACAATGTTGGGATGTCCTTTTGGTACATCAAGCCATGAACTCGTTGTCTTAACATCAACAATATAATTCACGTTCATGATTTACATCCATTTCAGAGAGTCATATCCATCCTTCTCTTGGCTATATATTTATAAGGACCAGCCAGCTTCCTTAGATGTTTTCAAGCCCATGATAAGTCCAAAAAAAAAAAAAACATCTGAAAGAAGAGTTTGAAGAATTTTCAACAAATACTAGTCTAGAAATGCTGACCTGAAAACCAACTGACGTTTTCAATACCCTCTTTTTGGGAACATTTTCTGTGCCGTGCTTCTCAAAAATGACTTGTCATGACTGATTTGTGCCCATGTTAGCAACTCTTCTGAAATTACTGAAAGTAGACTAATGTGAGAGTTTCTCTTTAGAGATAATTCAAATTACTTGCGTAGGAAGTGGCAGCAGGTCTGGGGATGTTGTAGCTCACTGGCAGTGACCTTGCCTAGCTTGGGGCTGGCCTACCATGGATTTTCACCCCAAACACTTGCAAGGAAAAAAAAAGGGACGGAAGGGAGAGAAAAAGTTCGAAGGGAGGGAGGCAAAGTTGGAGGGATGGAGGGAGGTAGAAAAGAAGGAAGAAGAAAAGGAGAAAAACCAGGAAGGGAGGAAGGAAGCAAGGAAGGAGGAAATAGGGAGAGTACAAGGGCAGGGAAAGGACTGAGTCACTAAAACTAAAGGCCAAAAAAAAAATAAAATAAAATAAAATAAAATAAAATAAAACAAAAGGCAAGCGACACAAAGACCAATATAGGCCTTGAAAGCTGTTTGAACAGTTTAGACAGCTTTAGAATTTGAGTGACATCAAACTGAATGTTATGATGACTGGATGGAATCTTCCTACTAAGCCCCGCCTTGGCCTGGCCTAAACCAAATCAAGGGGTGTGTGGCATGGGGAGGAATTCTCTCTGGCTGGAGTGGGAGGGACCTAAACCTGTGGCACTTGAGGATGCACTGGGTAGGGAAGGGGACAAGACTCCCCTGATGGGCAGTTGAGCACAACAAGGCTCCTGGGAGCCCTTGATCATGGCTCCCACCACCATACGCCCACCACCTGCCATACGCTCACACCCTGAAGGGGATCGCAGTGGTCTGCTCCGTTGCCTGGTGCAGGTTGGAGTTCCTGACCAAACACCTGAGTGTCCACAGCCTGCGTTGGCCTGCCTGGGCAGGCTGTGGTTGTGGTGGCAAGAGCCAAAGCCGTCTTGGTGTGATGGAGGAGCCAAGGGCTGCCTCTCAGCCATACTAGTGGGTGGTTCTGGAAGAAGCACCAACGGTTGTGGCAGCATTGTCCGAAGACATGAAGCCAGGCCATCTTCCTTATGGCTTTCCTTGGGAGTTGGTGATGTGTACAGCTCTTAGATTTTTGGCTGTTCTCTTACTTTTCTGGAGATGTTTTCAGTCGGTTAGTAGCAGGCTTTACGTGGGAAGAGAAAAAAAGCTGGCTGTAAATCTTGCGGGACTTATTGAAAAAAAGTGTGGACTTCTTGAAAAAGTGAGCCTTGTTGAAAAAGAACATGAAGGCTTAGCCTCATCTTTAAAGGACTGCAGGTTTGAGAAGGGTTCAAGGGAAGCACAACATCTGGAGGCAACCTACGAAAAGCTGCATTGGTCCGAATCCAGCCATGGCGTTGAAATGCTCTTTCTAGAAGAAGAGCTCAAAGCACAGAAGGCTAAACATGGTCAACAGGATGAAATGAGGGCGCATGTATCAAGGAGGATGCAGTCCCTCCAAGGTGAATCTGAAACCCTCAGATCACAAATAGCTGAAGCTAAAACAAGCTGGAGACTCTTTCAAGTGAATGAGGAAGAACTGAAGCTGGCAATCAAAGGGGTGCCTTGTTTCCAGTTGACCCAAGGAGTCAGTTCATGAGAAGAGGACCTTTTTTTTCCCTCCACCTCTCCGAGGAAACTTGTATGGGAACCTGGAGATTATTTTCCACCTGGCCCGCCACCCACTCCATTTCCAATGCGAAGTGTCTATGCAGGGAGAGGGTTTTCCTCTCAATCTTCCCCCAAGAGCTGGAATTCAGCCCTCTACACCCGCATTCTGAAAGTACAAGTGATTTCCCTGAAGGGTTCCTTCCACCTGCAATTGAGCCTGTTACTCAACATCCAGAACCAATCAAGAAACCTCATACTGTTGCTCTCTCTTCAAATGTAATTTGACTTTTCTCTCATTTTTAGTTTTTAAGTAACTGCTTTTACTTCAGTAATTGACTATACTTTGGCTCCAATTGAAGCTCAATGAAACTATAATTCTTAAGATAGTATTTTGTAAATAAAGATGGTTTACATAGGAAGCTTATGAGTAAATTATTCCTATTTTGTTTTATTCAAGAGTACAGCATTTAATCTGATGAACTCACTATTACATAAACAAGAATGGGAGTTCTAGGTACTTGTGATCTAGCTGATGGAAATATATTTGAAACTCCCAACAAAGAAGTGTATTTAGTATGACTGTAGCAAATGTGAAGTGACTTTAGGCTTAATGAAAAATTGTCACTGATTTTCAGACTGGTTGGGCATATCAGCTAGTTTTTCCATATCAGAATAACTAGAGCATGGGAGGACTATAGGAGGGAACACAACTAAACATGTCACGGAAATAGGAGACCTCAACTACAAAGAAAAATGAAGACCTCTTTTTTATATTCGTTGCTGAGAACATTACATAGCTCTTGAGATATCATATTTCCCACATTAGATTCAAGTGAGTTATGAACTCCCATTGTTACCCCATATACAGATTGCACAATCACATTGTTTACACATCCACTTTTTTACAAAATGCCATATTAGTAACTGTTCTATTCTGCTACCTTTTCTATCCTCTACTCTCCCCCCTCTCCTGCCCTCCCATCTTCTCTCTCTATCCCAGCTGCTGTAATTTAACGTTTGGGAATTGGAAACCACACTTTAAACTCACTCTGCTCCCCATTTTCCCTTCTGTCAAATTACTCATCATCTTCTTCTATTTCTCCTCCTCCTTCTCCTCTTCCTCCTCCTCCTTATACCTTTAATTCATTCATCATACACTCATGCATTGCTTCATTCATTCACATTCATTCAACACATATGGTGTTGGGGATCCTACTCAGGACCTTTGAAAGTGCGAAGCCAGCACTCTAGTGCTGAGCCAAAACCCCAGCACCTGTCTTTTTGATTTTATGACTGTTTCTATGAAATTAAGAATTGCATTCTGCTATGGTTCATGGTTATGTGGATTGACCTAGTCCTTGTTTTCTCAGAGACATTTGGAAAATATATATGAATTATTAGGAGATTGAAATGAAGAAAAATAGTGGAAATTCCCCAATTTCTTATTCTTAGATTCCATACTCTGACGCTGCCTACCTACTATAAAAACATTTAAACTCTTACTCCCCATTTCTATATCATTGCCAACAAGTAAACATTCACTGCCCTTCAACAAACCAGAGAACGCACATTGAACAATGTTTCCCCAGTAGAGACCAAGGCACAATTCTTATTAAAAAATACCTTAGTCATGAATTAATAGTGAAAGCTTTATTTGAGTGCTAAATGTGCTCTAATTATGTGTTTGTGTTTGTTGATGTGTGTGTGTGTGTTGGGGTGTGTGTTTGTGTGTAAAACATGCACTGAGGTGTAAAATAAATGCAGGATTGCAACGGCCTTCTTAAAAATAAGAAGCAGCTTTATCACATTTGAAGCCCAGGGAAGAATCCGCCTGATACTTGACCTACAATTAATTGAAATGTGAAAAATTCAGGCCTAAAAAAACAAAGCCAACAAACAGAATAAATCTAATCAGTCTGTCTCACCTGATTAGATGTCCCCTGCCATGGGGTGTGTAAAATACATGGAGGATCCCGCACTGATTGTTATCTAGAATGACTTCTGCCTGAACTACTATTGGAGAATAGTTGCTGATGTACTGTGGTTCTTATACCAGTAAACTGGAATGAAGGTAACTTCAGGCTGCAAAGGAATCAATTGATTTTACTAACTGGTTTTTGGAAAACACTGCCATGAAAAATTATCAATATGTTCATAAAGGCATCTACATGTCTCTCCACAGGGGTTTTACTTAATGGGGGAGGGGGGAAGGTCTGGATATAACTTAACTGTCCATTAGTAGGTAGAACAATATAATGGGAATCACAGTGCACATACCAATTTGAACTCAACCTAGGTAACATGGATTCATCTCTGTGTTATAGGCCTGGTTCTGAAAAACACAATGTAGTGCTCCAAAAGCAGAACGATACTTTCAGAATACCATGTTATGTTTGTAAATAGAGAGACAGATAGATATACAGAAATCAAAAATCTGAAAACGGTCTGGAAGTGTACATTTCAATAACTTACAATGTCAGTAGTGGGGGATTAATAGCAGACCAAGAAGACTGTATCTGCATGCGAAATGGTTCACTTTTTAAAGCGTTTTTTAAATGACAATGGACAAAAAATTCAAAGGGTTACAGTAAGTGTTGAGGAGTGACTTGGTAAAAGGAACACAGAGGTGAGAAAGGATTAAGTAGAGTTCAATAGAATCAGGTATAATATCTGTACACAGGACTCCATGAACAGGAGCAAAGGGGAAACTTAAAGAAATCATAAGGACTAAGGGGAGATCAGGATTAGGGGGGCTTGTAGGAAGAGCTGGAAAAAACCAAAGCATGCAATGGGCAGAAAATGTGGAAGAAAAGGCCTCACAGGTGGTAAACTGATCCATCTCTCCCTGGTAGTTCAACTGTATGAATAACAGAGAGGCCGGCTAAGTGGGAAAGTACTTGGAAACTCTGTTCATACAGACAACAGAAAGTGCCACCAGAGTGAAAAAAGTAAACCTAGTAAGGCAGCTTAGCCCCTTCCCCTTGGTGTTTTATGCCAGCTATCTTTCTTGCTGTGCCTCTGTTCATATACACTGATACGTGTTAGGTCCAAAGGCAGTGACAAACATTGTTACATGTATTGAGGAATCCTCCCAGTTCCACAAAGCACAGCCATTTTACTTAGTGTTCTCAATACCTTCTTTTCGACTCTCATCTCGTTTGAAGAAACACTTTCAGAGGAAAGAAGTTCTCCCTAAGCCACATGTGTCCTTAAGTAAACTATGAATTAAGTGGTATTTCAAGGTGTTTGGGCTGATTCCTCCACATGGCCCGTGAAACCTAGAAAAGTGTCATTCACCAACAGGCATTACATCTTCAATGAGTCCTGTTCTTTGCACACCAGGGTCACCTTATTGTCCATTTAATGGTCAGAAAAACAGTGTTACAGTGAGTATCCTTTTTAGTAGTAGGACTAAAGTGTTTTGGACTCGCATGTTCAGATACTGAAAAGGCTCAGGGAAGTCCACTTGAAAGCTGGTCATTCGATACAGGTGCTGGAGAGGAAAACAAGCTACTCTCATTTGGCAACTTTGAGACAGTGATACAGCTCTGGCCATGTAAGTGTAAATAACAACAGGTCTAATCATGCATGGTGGCCTATGGGCTTGGAACTTGCATGCTTACAAAACCAGTGATGACTTGTGCATCTTCTCCTTCGAACCTCATATGTGACTCATCAACAAGTCAAGTGATAACTTGGGAGGAAAACAATGTTGGGATGTCCTTTTGGTACATCAAGCCATGAACTCGTTGTCTTAACATCAACAATATAATTCACGTTCATGATTTACATCCATTTCAGAGAGTCATATCCATCCTTCTCTTGGCTATATATTTATAAGGACCAGCCAGCTTCCTTAGATGTTTTCAAGCCCATGAAAAGTCCAAAAAAAAAAAAAAAAAAATCTGAAAGAAGAGTTTGAAGAATTTTCAACAAATACTAGTCTAGAAATGCTGACCTGAAAACCAACTGACGTTTTCAATACCCTCTTTTTGGGAACATTTTCTGTGCCGTGCTTCTCAAAAATGACTTGTCATGACTGATTTGTGCCCATGTTAGCAACTCTTCTGAAATTACTGAAAGTAGACTAATGTGAGAGTTTCTCTTTAGAGATAATTCAAATTACTTGCGTAGGAAGTGGCAGCAGGTCTGGGGATGTTGTAGCTCACTGGCAGTGACCTTGCCTAGCTTGGGGCTGGCCTACCATGGATTTTCACCCCAAACACTTGCAAGGAAAAAAAAAAAGGGACGGAAGGGAGAGAAAAATTTGGAAGGGAGGGAGGCAAAGTTGGAGGGATGGAGGGAGGTAGAAAAGAAGGAAGAAGAAAAGGAGAAAAACCAGGAAGGGAGGAAGGAAGCAAGGAAGGAGGAAATAGGGAGAGTACAAGGGTAGGGAAAGGACTGAGTCACTAAAACTAAAGGCCAAAAAAAACACAAAAAATAAAATAAAATAAAATAAAACAAAAGGCAAGCGACACAAAGACCAATATAGGCCTTGAAAGCTGTTTGAACAGTTTAGACAGCTTTAGAATTTGAGTTACATCAAACAGAATGTTATGATGACTGGATGGAATCTTCCTACTAAGCCCCGCCTTGGCCTGGCCTAAACCAAATCAAGGGGTGTGTGGCATGGGGAGGAATTCTCTCTGGCTGGAGTGGGAGGGACCTAAACCTGTGGCACTTGAGGATGCACTGGGTAGGGAAGGGGACAAGACTCCCCTGATGGGCAGTTGAGCACAACAGGGCTCCTGGGAGCCCTTGATCATGGCTCCCACCACCATACGCCCACCACCTGCCATACGCTCACACCCTGAAGGGGATCGCAGTGGTCTGCTCCGTTGCCTGGTGCAGGTTGGAGTTCCTGACCAAACACCTGAGTGTCCACAGCCTGCGTTGGCCTGCCTGGGCAGGCTGTGGTTGTGGTGGCAAGAGCCAAAGCCGTCTTGGTGTGATGGAGGAGCCAAGGGCTGCCTCTCAGCCATACTAGTGGGTGGTTCTGGAAGAAGCACCAACGGTTGTGGCAGCATTGTCCGAAGACATGAAGCCAGGCCATCTTCCTTATGGCTTTCCTTGGGAGTTGGTGATGTGTACAGCTCTTAGATTTTTGGCTGTTCTCTTACTTTTCTGGAGATGTTTTCAGTCGGTTAGTAGCAGGCTTTACGTGGGAAGAGAAAAAAAGCTGGCTGTAAATCTTGCGGGACTTATTGAAAAAAAGTGTGGACTTCTTGAAAAAGTGAGCCTTGTTGAAAAAGAACATGAAGGCTTAGCCTCATCTTTAAAGGACTGCAGGTTTGAGAAGGGTTCAAGGGAAGCACAACATCTGGAGGCAACCTACGAAAAGCTGCATTGGTCTGAATCCAGCCATGGCGTTGAAATGCTCTTTCTAGAAGAAGAGCTCAAAGCACAGAAGGCTAAACATGGTCAACAGGATGAAATGAGGGCGCATCTATCAAGAAGGATACAGTCCCTCCAAGGTGAATCTGAAACCCTCAGATCACAAATAGCTGAAGCTAAAACAAGCTGGAGACTCTTTCAAGTGAATGAGGAAGAACTGAAGCTGGCAATCAAAGGGGTGCCTTGTTTCCAGTTGACCCAAGGAGTCAGTTCATGAGAAGAGGACCTTTTTTTTCCCTCCACCTCTCCGAGGAAACTTGTATGGGAACCTGGAGATTATTTTCCACCTGGCCCGCCACCCACTCCATTTCCAATGCGAAGTGTCTATGCAGGGAGAGGGTTTTCCTCTCAATCTTCCCCCAAGAGCTGGAATTCAGCCCTCTACACCCGCATTCTGAAAGTACAAGTGATTTCCCTGAAGGGTTCCTTCCACCTGCAAATGAGCCTGTTACTCAACATCCAGAACCAATCAAGAAACCTCATACTGTTGCTCTCTCTTCAAATGTAATTTGACTTTTCTCTCATTTTTAGTTTTTAAGTAACTGCTTTTACTTCAGTAATTGACTATACTTTGGCTCCAATTGAAGCTCAATGAAACTATAATTCTTAAGATAGTATTTTGTAAATAAAGATGGTTTACATAGGAAGCTTATGAGTAAATTATTCCTATTTTGTTTTATTCAAGAGTACAGCATTTAATCTGATGAACTCACTATTACATAAACAAGAATGGGAGTTCTAGGTACTTGTGATCTAGCTGATGGAAATATATTTGAAACTCCCAACAAAGAAGTGTATTTAGTATGACTGTAGCAAATGTGAAGTGACTTTAGGCTTAATGAAAAATTGTCACTGATTTTCAGACTGGTTGGGCATATCAGCTAGTTTTTCCATATCAGAATAACTAGAGCATGGGAGGACTATAGGAGGGAACACAACTAAACATGTCACGGAAATAGATCTCAACTACAAAGTAAAATGAACCTCTTTTTTATATTCGTTGCTGAGAACATTACATAGCTCTTGAGATATCATATTTCCCACATTAGATTCAAGTGAGTTATGAACTCCCATTGTTACCCCATATACAGATTGCACAATCACATTGTTTACACATCCACATTTTTACAAAATGCCATATTAGTAACTGTTCTATTCTGCTACCTTTTCTATCCTCTACTCTCCCCCCTCTCCTGCCCTCCCATCTTCTCTCTCTATCCCAGCTGCTGTAATTTAACGTTTGGGAATTGGAAACCACACTTTAAACTCACTCTGCTCCCCATTTTCCCTTCTGTCAAATTACTCATCATCTTCTTCTATTTCTCCTCCTCCTTCTCCTCTTCCTCCTCCTCCTAATACCTTTAATTCATTCATCATACACTCATGCATTGCTTCATTCATTCACATTCATTCAACACATATGGTGTTGGGGATCCTACTCAGGACCTTTGAAAGTGCGAAGCCAGCACTCTAGTGCTGAGCCAAAACCCCAGCACCTGTCTTTTTGATTTTATGACTGTTTCTATGAAATTAAGAATTGCATTCTGCTATGGTTCACGGTTATGTGGATTGACCTAGTCCTTGTTTTCTCAGAGACATTTGGAAAATATATATGAATTATTAGGAGATTGAAATGAAGAAAAAAAGTGGAAATTCCCCAATTTCTTATTCTTAGATTCCATACTCTGACGCTGCCTACCTACTATAAAAACATTTAAACTCTTACTCCCCATTTCTATATCATTGCCAACAAGTGAACATTCACTGCCCTTCAACAAACCAGAGAACGCACATTGAACAATGTTTCCCCAGTAGAGACCAAGGCACAATTCTTATTAAAAGAATACCTTAGTCATGAATTAATAGTGAAAGCTTTATTTGAGTGCTAAATGTGCTCTAATTATGTGTTTGTGTTTGTTGATGTGTGTGTGTGTGAGGTGGGGGTGTGTGTTTGTGTGTAAAACATGCACTGAGGTGTAAAATAAATGCAGGATTGCAACGGCCTTCTTAAAAATAAGAAGCAGCTTTATCACATTTCAAGCCCAGTGAAGAATCCGCCTGATACTTGACCTACAATTAATTGAAATGTGAAAAATTCAGGCCTAAAAAAACAAAGCCTACAAACAGAATAAATCTAATCAGTCTGTCTCACCTGATTAGATGTCCCCTGCCATGGGCTGTGTAAAATACATGGAGGATCCCGCACTGATTGTTATCTAGAATGACTTCTGCCTGAAATACTATTGGAGAATAGTTGCTGATGTACTGTGGTTCTTATACCAGTAAACTGGAATGAAGGTAACTTCAGGCTGCAAAGGAATCAATTGATTTTACTAACTGGTTTTTGGAAAACACTGCCATGAAAAATTATCAATATGTTCATAAAGGCATCCACATGTCTCTCCACAGGGGTTTTAATTAATGGGGGAGGGGGGGAGGTCTGGATATAACTTAACTGTCCATTAGTAGGTAGAACAATATAATGGGAATCACAGTGCACATACCAATTTGAACTCAACCTAGGTAACATGGATTCATCTCTGTGTTATAGGCCTGCTTCTGAAAAACACAATGTAGTGCTCCAAAAGCAGAACGATACTTTCAGAATACCATGTTATGTTTGTAAATAGAGAGACAGATAGGTATACAGAAATCAAAAATCTGAAAACGGTCTGGAAGTGTACATTTCAATAACTTACAATGTCAGTAGTGGGGGATTAATAGCAGACCAAGAAGACTGTATCTGCATGCGAAATGGTTCAATTTTTAAAGAGTTTTTTAAATGACAATGGACAAAAAATTCAAAGGGTTACAGTAAGTATTGAGGAGTGACTTGGTAAAAGGAGCACAGAGGTGAGAAAGGATTAAGTAGAGTTCAATAGAATCAGGTATAATATCTGTACACAGGACTCCATGAACAGGAGCAAAGGGGAAACTTAAAGAAATCATCAGGACTAAGGGGAGATCAGGATTAGGGGGGCTTGTAGGAAGAGCTGGAAAAAACCAAAGCATGCAATGGGCAGAAAATGTGGAAGAAAAGGCCTCACAGGTGGTAAACTGATCCATCTCTCCCTGGTAGTTCAACTGTATGAATAACAGAGAGGCCGGCTAAGTGGGAAAGTACTTGGAAACTCTGTTCATACAGACAACAGAAAGTGCCACCAGAGTGAAAAAAGTAAACCTAGTAAGGCAGCTTAGCCCCTTCCCCTTGGTGTTTTATGCCAGCTATCTTTCTTGCTGTGCCTCTGTTCATATACACTGATACGTGTTAGGTCCAAAGGCAGTGACAAACATTGTTACATGTATTGAGGAATCCTCCCAGTTCCACAAAGCACAGCCATTTTACTTAGTGTTCTCAATACCTTCTTTTCGACTCTCATCTCGTTTGAAGAAACACTTTCAGAGGAAAGAAGTTCTCCCTAAGCCACATGTGTCCTTAAGTAAACTATGAATTAAGTGGTATTTCAAGGTGTTTGGGCTGATTCCTCCACATGGCCCGTGAAACCTAGAAAAGTGTCATTCACCAACAGGCATTACATCTTCAATGAGTCCTGTTCATTGCACACCAGGGTCACCTTATTGTCCATTTAATGGTCAGAAAAACAGTGTTACAGTGAGTATCCTTTTTAGTAGTAGGACTAAAGTGTTTTGGACTCGCATGTTCAGATACTGAAAAGGCTCAGGGAAGTCCACTTGAAAGCTGGTCATTCGATACAGGTGCTGGAGAGGAAAACAAGCTACTCTCATTTGGCAACTTTGAGACAGTGATACAGCTCTGGCCATGTAAGTGTAAATAACAACAGGTCTAATCATGCATGGTGGCCTATGGGCTTGGAACTTGCATGCTTACAAAACCAGTGATGACTTGTGCATCTTCTCCTTCGAACCTCATATGTGACTCATCAACAAGTCAAGTGCTAACTTGGGAGGAAAACAATGTTGGGATGTCCTTTTGGTACATCAAGCCATGAACTCGTTGTCTTAACATCAACAATATAATTCACGTTCATGATTTACATCCATTTCAGAGAGTCATATCCATCCTTCTCTTGGCTATATATTTATAAGGACCAGCCAGCTTCCTTAGATGTTTTCAAGCCCATGAAAAGTCCAAAAAAAAAAAAAACATCTGAAAGAAGAGTTTGAAGAATTTTCAACAAATACTAGTCTAGAAATGCTGACCTGAAAACCAACTGACGTTTTCAACACCCTCTTTTTGGGAACATTTTCTGTGCCGTGCTTCTCAAAAATGACTTGTCATAACTGATTTGTGCCCATGTTAGCAACTCTTATGAAATTACTGAAAGTAGACTAATGTGAGAGTTTCTCTTTAGAGATAATTCAAATTACTTGCGTAGGAAGTGGCAGCAGGTCTGGGGATGTTGTAGCTCACTGGCAGTGACCTTGCCTAGCTTGGGGCTGGCCTGCCATGGATTTTCACCCCAAACACTTGCAAGAAAAAAAAAAAGGGATGGAAGGGAGAGAAAAAGTTGGAAGGGAGGGAGGCAAAGTTGGAGGGATGGAGGGAGGTAGAAAAGAAGGAAGAAGAAAAGGAGAAAAACCAGGAAGGGAGGAAGGAAGCAAGGAAGGAGGAAATAGGGAGAGTACAAGGGCAGGGAAAGGACTGAGTCACTAAAACTAAAGGCCAAAAAAAAAACCAAAAAATAAAATAAAATAAAATAAAACAAAAGGCAAGCGACACAAAGACCAATATAGGCCTTGAAAGCTGTTTGAACAGTTTAGACAGCTTTAGAATTTGAGTGACATCAAACTGAATGTTATGATGGCTGGATGGAATCTTCCTACTAAGCCCCGCCTTGGCCTGGCCTAAACCAAATCAAGGGGTGTGTGGCATGGGGAGGAATTCTCTCTGGCTGGAGTGGGAGGGACCTAAACCTGTGGCACTTGAGGATGCACTGGGTAGGGAAGGGGACAAGACTCCCCTGATGGGCAGTTGAGCACAACAAGGCTCCTGGGAGCCCTTGATCATGGCTCCCACCACCATACGCCCACCACCTGCCATACGCTCACACCCTGAAGGGGATCGCAGTGGTCTGCTCCGTTGCCTGGTGCAGGTTGGAGTTCCTGACCAAACACCTGAGTGTCCACAGCCTGCGTTGGCCTGCCTGGGCAGGCTGTGGTTGTGGTGGCAAGAGCCAAAGCCGTCTTGGTGTGATGGAGGAGCCAAGGGCTGCCTCTCAGCCATACTAGTGGGTGGTTCTGGAAGAAGCACCAACGGTTGTGGCAGCATTGTCCGAAGACATGAAGCCAGGCCATCTTCCTTATGGCTTTCCTTGGGAGTTGGTGATGTGTACAGCTCTTAGATTTTTGGCTGTTCTCTTACTTTTCTGGAGATGTTTTCAGTCGGTTAGTAGCAGGCTTTACGTGGGAAGAGAAAAAAAGCTGGCTGTAAATCTTGCGGGACTTATTGAAAAAAAGTGTGGACTTCTTGAAAAAGTGAGCCTTGTTGAAAAAGAACATGAAGGCTTAGCCTCATCTTTAAAGGACTGCAGGTTTGAGAAGGGTTCAAGGGAAGCACAACATCTGGAGGCAACCTACGAAAAGCTGCATTGGTCCGAATCCAGCCATGGCGTTGAAATGCTCTTTCTAGAAGAAGAGCTCAAAGCACAGAAGGCTAAACATGGTCAACAGGATGAAATGAGGGCGCATCTATCAAGGAGGATGCAGTCCCTCCAAGGTGAATCTGAAACCCTCAGATCACAAATAGCTGAAGCTAAAACAAGCTGGAGACTCTTTCAAGTGAATGAGGAAGAACTGAAGCTGGCAATCAAAGGGGTGCCTTGTTTCCAGTTGACCCAAGGAGTCAGTTCATGAGAAGAGGACCTTTTTTTTCCCTCCACCTCTCCGAGGAAACTTGTATGGGAACCTGGAGATTATTTTCCACCTGGCCCGCCACCCACTCCATTTCCAATGCGAAGTGTCTATGCAGGGAGAGGGTTTTCCTCTCAATCTTCCCCCAAGAGCTGGAATTCAGCCCTCTACACCCGCATTCTGAAAGTACAAGTGATTTCCCTGAAGGGTTCCTTCCACCTGCAAATGAGCCTGTTACTCAACATCCAGAACCAATCAAGAAACCTCATACTGTTGCTCTCTCTTCAAATGTAATTTGACTTTTCTCTCATTTTTAGTTTTTAAGTAACTGCTTTTACTTCAGTAATTGACTATACTTTGGCTCCAATTGAAGCTCAATGAAACTATAATTCTTAAGATAGTATTTTGTAAATAAAGATGGTTTACATAGGAAGCTTATGAGTAAATTATTCCTATTTTGTTTTATTCAAGAGTACAGCATTTAATCTGATGAACTCACTATTACATAAACAAGAATGGGAGTTCTAGGTACTTGTGATCTAGCTGATGGAAATATATTTGAAACTCCCAACAAAGAAGTGTATTTAGTATGACTGTAGCAAATGTGAAGTGACTTTAGGCTTAATGAAAAATTGTCACTGATTTTCAGACTGGTTGGGCATATCAGCTAGTTTTTCCATATCAGAATAACTAGAGCATGGGAGGACTATAGGAGGGAACACAACTAAACATGTCACGGAAATAGATCTCAACTACAAAGTAAAATGAACCTCTTTTTTATATTCGTTGCTGAGAACATTACATAGCTCTTGAGATATCATATTTCCCACATTAGATTCAAGTGAGTTATGAACTCCCATTGTTACCCCATATACAGATTGCACAATCACATTGTTTACACATCCACATTTTTACAAAATGCCATATTAGTAACTGTTCTATTCTGCTACCTTTTCTATCCTCTACTCTCCCCCCTCTCCTGCCCTCCCATCTTCTCTCTCTATCCCAGCTGCTGTAATTTAACGTTTGGGAATTGGAAACCACACTTTAAACTCACTCTGCTCCCCATTTTCCCTTCTGTCAAATTACTCATCATCTTCTTCTATTTCTCCTCCTCCTTCTCCTCTTCCTCCTCCTCCTAATACCTTTAATTCATTCATCATACACTCATGCATTGCTTCATTCATTCACATTCATTCAACACATATGGTGTTGGGGATCCTACTCAGGACCTTTGAAAGTGCGAAGCCAGCACTCTAGTGCTGAGCCAAAACCCCAGCACCTGTCTTTTTGATTTTATGACTGTTTCTATGAAATTAAGAATTGCATTCTGCTATGGTTCACGGTTATGTGGATTGACCTAGTCCTTGTTTTCTCAGAGACATTTGGAAAATATATATGAATTATTAGGAGATTGAAATGAAGAAAAAAAGTGGAAATTCCCCAATTTCTTATTCTTAGATTCCATACTCTGACGCTGCCTACCTACTATAAAAACATTTAAACTCTTACTCCCCATTTCTATATCATTGCCAACAAGTGAACATTCACTGCCCTTCAACAAACCAGAGAACGCACATTGAACAATGTTTCCCCAGTAGAGACCAAGGCACAATTCTTATTAAAAGAATACCTTAGTCATGAATTAATAGTGAAAGCTTTATTTGAGTGCTAAATGTGCTCTAATTATGTGTTTGTGTTTGTTGATGTGTGTGTGTGTGAGGTGGGGGTGTGTGTTTGTGTGTAAAACATGCACTGAGGTGTAAAATAAATGCAGGATTGCAACGGCCTTCTTAAAAATAAGAAGCAGCTTTATCACATTTCAAGCCCAGTGAAGAATCCGCCTGATACTTGACCTACAATTAATTGAAATGTGAAAAATTCAGGCCTAAAAAAACAAAGCCTACAAACAGAATAAATCTAATCAGTCTGTCTCACCTGATTAGATGTCCCCTGCCATGGGCTGTGTAAAATACATGGAGGATCCCGCACTGATTATTATCTAGAATGACTTCTGCCTGAAATACTATTGGAGAATAGTTGCTGATGTACTGTGGTTCTTATACCAGTAAACTGGAATGAAGGTAACTTCAGGCTGCAAAGGAATCAATTGATTTTACTAACTGGTTTTTGGAAAACACTGCCATGAAAAATTATCAATATGTTCATAAAGGCATCCACATGTCTCTCCACAGGGGTTTTAATTAATGGGGGAGGGGGGGAGGTCTGGATATAACTTAACTGTCCATTAGTAGGTAGAACAATATAATGGGAATCACAGTGCACATACCAATTTGAACTCAACCTAGGTAACATGGATTCATCTCTGTGTTATAGGCCTGCTTCTGAAAAACACAATGTAGTGCTCCAAAAGCAGAACGATACTTTCAGAATACCATGTTATGTTTGTAAATAGAGAGACAGATAGGTATACAGAAATCAAAAATCTGAAAACGGTCTGGAAGTGTACATTTCAATAACTTACAATGTCAGTAGTGGGGGATTAATAGCAGACCAAGAAGACTGTATCTGCATGCGAAATGGTTCAATTTTTAAAGAGTTTTTTAAATGACAATGGACAAAAAATTCAAAGGGTTACAGTAAGTATTGAGGAGTGACTTGGTAAAAGGAGCACAGAGGTGAGAAAGGATTAAGTAGAGTTCAATAGAATCAGGTATAATATCTGTACACAGGACTCCATGAACAGGAGCAAAGGGGAAACTTAAAGAAATCATCAGGACTAAGGGGAGATCAGGATTAGGGGGGCTTGTAGGAAGAGCTTGAAAAAACCAAAGCATGCAATGGGCAGAAAATGTGGAAGAAAAGGCCTCACAGGTGGTAAACTGATCCATCTCTCCCTGGTAGTTCAACTGTATGAATAACAGACAGGCCGGCTAAGTGGGAAAGTACTTGGAAACTCTGTTCATACAGACAACAGAAAGTGCCACCAGAGTGAAAAAAGTAAACCTAGTAAGGCAGCTTAGCCCCTTCCTTTTGGTGTTTTATGCCAGCTATATTTCTTGCTGTGCCTCTGTTCATATACACTGATACGTGTTAGGTCCAAAGGCAGTGACAAACATTGTTACATGTATTGAGGAATCCTCCCAGTTCCACAAAGCACAGCCATTTTACTTAGTGTTCTCAATACCTTCTTTTCGACTCTCATCTCGTTTGAAGAAACACTTTCAGAGGAAAGAAGTTCTCCCTAAGCCACATGTGTCCTTAAGTAAACTATGAATTAAGTGGTATTTCAAGGTGTTTGGGCTGATTCCTCCACATGGCCCGTGAAACCTAGAAAAGTGTCATTCACCAACAGGCATTACATCTTCAATGAGTCCTGTTCATTGCACACCAGGGTCACCTTATTGTCCATTTAATGGTCAGAAAAACAGTGTTACAGTGAGTATCCTTTTTAGTAGTAGGACTAAAGTGTTTTGGACTCGCATGTTCAGATACTGAAAAGGCTCAGGGAAGTCCACTTGAAAGCTGGTCATTCGATACAGGTGCTGGAGAGGAAAACAAGCTACTCTCATTTGGCAACTTTGAGACAGTGATACAGCTCTGGCCATGTAAGTGTAAATAACAACAGGTCTAATCATGCATGGTGGCCTATGGGCTTGGAACTTGCATGCTTACAAAACCAGTGATGACTTGTGCATCTTCTCCTTCGAACCTCATATGTGACTCATCAACAAGTCAAGTGCTAACTTGGGAGGAAAACAATGTTGGGATGTCCTTTTGGTACATCAAGCCATGAACTCGTTGTCTTAACATCAACAATATAATTCACGTTCATGATTTACATCCATTTCAGAGAGTCATATCCATCCTTCTCTTGGCTATATATTTATAAGGACCAGCCAGCTTCCTTAGATGTTTTCAAGCCCATGAAAAGTCCAAAAAAAAAAAAAAAACATCTGAAAGAAGAGTTTGAAGAATTTTCAACAAATACTAGTCTAGAAATGCTGACCTGAAAACCAACTGACGTTTTCAACACCCTCTTTTTGGGAACATTTTCTGTGCCGTGCTTCTCAAAAATGACTTGTCATAACTGATTTGTGCCCATGTTAGCAACTCTTATGAAATTACTGAAAGTAGACTAATGTGAGAGTTTCTCTTTAGAGATAATTCAAATTACTTGCGTAGGAAGTGGCAGCAGGTCTGGGGATGTTGTAGCTCACTGGCAGTGACCTTGCCTAGCTTGGGGCTGGCCTGCCATGGATTTTCACCCCAAACACTTGCAAGGAAAAAAAAAAAGGGACGGAAGGGAGAGAAAAATTTGGAAGGGAGGGAAGCAAAGTTGGAGGGATGGAGGGAGGTAGAAAAGAAGGAAGAAGAAAAGGAGAAAAACCAGGAAGGGAGGAAGGAAGCAAGGAAGGAGGAAATAGGGAGAGTACAAGGGTAGGGAAAGGACTGAGTCACTAAAACTAAAGGCCAAAAAAAACACAAAAAATAAAATAAAATAAAATAAAACAAAAGGCAAGCGACACAAAGACCAATATAGGCCTTGAAAGCTGTTTGAACAGTTTAGACAGCTTTAGAATTTGAGTGACATCAAACAGAATGTTATGATGACTGGATGGAATCTTCCTACTAAGCCCCGCCTTGGCCTGGCCTAAACCAAATCAAGGGGTGTGTGGCATGGGGAGGAATTCTCTCTGGCTGGAGTGGGAGGGACCTAAACCTGTGGCACTTGAGGATGCACTGGGTAGGGAAGGGGACAAGACTCCCCTGATGGGCAGTTGAGCACAACAGGGCTCCTGGGAGCCCTTGATCATGGCTCCCACCACCATACGCCCACCACCTGCCATACGCTCACACCCTGAAGGGGATCGCAGTGGTCTGCTCCGTTGCCTGGTGCAGGTTGGAGTTCCTGACCAAACACCTGAGTGTCCACAGCCTGCGTTGGCCTGCCTGGGCAGGCTGTGGTTGTGGTGGCAAGAGCCAAAGCCGTCTTGGTGTGATGGAGGAGCCAAGGGCTGCCTCTCAGCCATACTAGTGGGTGGTTCTGGAAGAAGCACCAACGGTTGTGGCAGCATTGTCCGAAGACATGAAGCCAGGCCATCTTCCTTATGGCTTTCCTTGGGAGTTGGTGATGTGTACAGCTCTTAGATTTTTGGCTGTTCTCTTACTTTTCTGGAGATGTTTTCAGTCGGTTAGTAGCAGGCTTTACGTGGGAAGAGAAAAAAAGCTGGCTGTAAATCTTGCGGGACTTATTGAAAAAAAGTGTGGACTTCTTGAAAAAGTGAGCCTTGTTGAAAAAGAACATGAAGGCTTAGCCTCATCTTTAAAGGACTGCAGGTTTGAGAAGGGTTCAAGGGAAGCACAACATCTGGAGGCAACCTACGAAAAGCTGCATTGGTCCGAATCCAGCCATGGCATTGAAATGCTCTTTCTAGAAGAAGAGCTCAAAGCACAGAAGGCTAAACATGGTCAACAGGATGAAATGAGGGCGCATCTATCAAGAAGGATGCAGTCCCTCCAAGGTGAATCTGAAACCCTCTGATCACAAATAGCTGAAGCTAAAACAAGCTGGAGACTCTTTCAAGTGAATGAGGAAGAACTGAAGCTGGCAATCAAAGGGGTGCCTTGTTTCCAGTTGACCCAAGGAGTCAGTTCATGAGAAGAGGACCTTTTTTTTCCCTCCACCTCTCCGAGGAAACTTGTATGGGAACCTGGAGATTATTTTCCACCTGGCCCGCCACCCACTCCATTTCCAATGCGAAGTGTCTATGCAGGGAGAGGGTTTTCCTCTCAATCTTCCCCCAAGAGCTGGAATTCAGCCCTCTACACCCGCATTCTGAAAGTACAAGTGATTTCCCTGAAGGGTTCCTTCCACCTGCAAATGAGCCTGTTACTCAACATCCAGAACCAATCAAGAAACCTCATACTGTTGCTCTCTCTTCAAATGTAATTTGACTTTTCTCTCATTTTTAGTTTTTAAGTAACTGCTTTTACTTCAGTAATTGACTATACTTTGGCTCCAATTGAAGCTCAATGAAACTATAATTCTTAAGATAGTATTTTGTAAATAAAGATGGTTTACATAGGAAGCTTATGAGTAAATTATTCCTATTTTGTTTTATTCAAGAGTACAGCATTTAATCTGATGAACTCACTATTACATAAACAAGAATGGGAGTTCTAGGTACTTGTGATCTAGCTGATGGAAATATATTTGAAACTCCCAACAAAGAAGTGTATTTAGTATGACTGTAGCAAATGTGAAGTGACTTTAGGCTTAATGAAAAATTGTCACTGATTTTCAGACTGGTTGGGCATATCAGCTAGTTTTTCCATATCAGAATAACTAGAGCATGGGAGGACTATAGGAGGGAACACAACTAAACATGTCACGGAAATAGATCTCAACTACAAAGTAAAATGAACCTCTTTTTTATATTCGTTGCTGAGAACATTACATAGCTCTTGAGATATCATATTTCCCACATTAGATTCAAGTGAGTTATGAACTCCCATTGTTACCCCATATACAGATTGCACAATCACATTGTTTACACATCCACATTTTTACAAAATGCCATATTAGTAACTGTTCTATTCTGCTACCTTTTCTATCCTCTACTCTCCGACCTCTCCTGCCCTCCCATCTTCTCTCTCTATCCCAGCTGCTGTAATTTAACGTTTGGGAATTGGAAACCACACTTTAAACTCACTCTGCTCCCCATTTTCCCTTCTGTCAAATTACTCATCATCTTCTTCTATTTCTCCTCCTCCTTCTCCTCTTCCTCCTCCTCCTAATACCTTTAATTCATTCATCATACACTCATGCATTGCTTCATTCATTCACATTCATTCAACACATATGGTGTTGGGGATCCTACTCAGGACCTTTGAAAGTGCGAAGCCAGCACTCTAGTGCTGAGCCAAAACCCCAGCACCTGTCTTTTTGATTTTATGACTGTTTCTATGAAATTAAGAATTGCATTCTGCTATGGTTCACGGTTATGTGGATTGACCTAGTCCTTGTTTTCTCAGAGACATTTGGAAAATATATATGAATTATTAGGAGATTGAAATGAAGAAAAAAAGTGGAAATTCCCCAATTTCTTATTCTTAGATTCCATACTCTGACGCTGCCTACCTACTATAAAAACATTTAAACTCTTACTCCCCATTTCTATATCATTGCCAACAAGTGAACATTCACTGCCCTTCAACAAACCAGAGAACGCACATTGAACAATGTTTCCCCAGTAGAGACCAAGGCACAATTCTTATTAAAAGAATACCTTAGTCATGAATTAATAGTGAAAGCTTTATTTGAGTGCTAAATGTGCTCTAATTATGTGTTTGTGTTTGTTGATGTGTGTGTGTGTGAGGTGGGGGTGTGTGTTTGTGTGTAAAACATGCACTGAGGTGTAAAATAAATGCAGGATTGCAACGGCCTTCTTAAAAATAAGAAGCAGCTTTATCACATTTCAAGCCCAGTGAAGAATCCGCCTGATACTTGACCTACAATTAATTGAAATGTGAAAAATTCAGGCCTAAAAAAACAAAGCCTACAAACAGAATAAATCTAATCAGTCTGTCTCACCTGATTAGATGTCCCCTGCCATGGGCTGTGTAAAATACATGGAGGATCCCGCACTGATTGTTATCTAGAATGACTTCTGCCTGAAATACTATTGGAGAATAGTTGCTGATGTACTGTGGTTCTTATACCAGTAAACTGGAATGAAGGTAACTTCAGGCTGCAAAGGAATCAATTGATTTTACTAACTGGTTTTTGGAAAACACTGCCATGAAAAATTATCAATATGTTCATAAAGGCATCCACATGTCTCTCCACAGGGGTTTTAATTAATGGGGGAGGGGGGGAGGTCTGGATATAACTTAACTGTCCATTAGTAGGTAGAACAATATAATGGGAATCACAGTGCACATACCAATTTGAACTCAACCTAGGTAACATGGATTCATCTCTGTGTTATAGGCCTGCTTCTGAAAAACACAATGTAGTGCTCCAAAAGCAGAACGATACTTTCAGAATACCATGTTATGTTTGTAAATAGAGAGACAGATAGATATACAGAAATCAAAAATCTGAAAACGGTCTGGAAGTGTACATTTCAATAACTTACAATGTCAGTAGTGGGGGATTAATAGCAGACCAAGAAGACTGTATCTGCATGCGAAATGGTTCAATTTTTAAAGAGTTTTTTAAATGACAATGGACAAAAAATTCAAAGGGTTACAGTAAGTATTGAGGAGTGACTTGGTAAAAGGAGCACAGAGGTGAGAAAGGATTAAGTAGAGTTCAATAGAATCAGGTATAATATCTGTACACAGGACTCCATGAACAGGAGCAAAGGGGAAACTTAAAGAAATCATCAGGACTAAGGGGAGATCAGGATTAGGGGGGCTTGTAGGAAGAGCTTGAAAAAACCAAAGCATGCAATGGGCAGAAAATGTGGAAGAAAAGGCCTCACAGGTGGTAAACTGATCCATCTCTCCCTGGTAGTTCAACTGTATGAATAACAGACAGGCCGGCTAAGTGGGAAAGTACTTGGAAACTCTGTTCATACAGACAACAGAAAGTGCCACCAGAGTGAAAAAAGTAAACCTAGTAAGGCAGCTTAGCCCCTTCCTTTTGGTGTTTTATGCCAGCTATATTTCTTGCTGTGCCTCTGTTCATATACACTGATACGTGTTAGGTCCAAAGGCAGTGACAAACATTGTTACATGTATTGAGGAATCCTCCCAGTTCCACAAAGCACAGCCATTTTACTTAGTGTTCTCAATACCTTCTTTTCGACTCTCATCTCGTTTGAAGAAACACTTTCAGAGGAAAGAAGTTCTCCCTAAGCCACATGTGTCCTTAAGTAAACTATGAATTAAGTGGTATTTCAAGGTGTTTGGGCTGATTCCTCCACATGGCCCGTGAAACCTAGAAAAGTGTCATTCACCAACAGGCATTACATCTTCAATGAGTCCTGTTCATTGCACACCAGGGTCACCTTATTGTCCATTTAATGGTCAGAAAAACAGTGTTACAGTGAGTATCCTTTTTAGTAGTAGGACTAAAGTGTTTTGGACTCGCATGTTCAGATACTGAAAAGGCTCAGGGAAGTCCACTTGAAAGCTGGTCATTCGATACAGGTGCTGGAGAGGAAAACAAGCTACTCTCATTTGGCAACTTTGAGACAGTGATACAGCTCTGGCCATGTAAGTGTAAATAACAACAGGTCTAATCATGCATGGTGGCCTATGGGCTTGGAACTTGCATGCTTACAAAACCAGTGATGACTTGTGCATCTTCTCCTTCGAACCTCATATGTGACTCATCAACAAGTCAAGTGCTAACTTGGGAGGAAAACAATGTTGGGATGTCCTTTTGGTACATCAAGCCATGAACTCGTTGTCTTAACATCAACAATATAATTCACGTTCATGATTTACATCCATTTCAGAGAGTCATATCCATCCTTCTCTTGGCTATATATTTATAAGGACCAGCCAGCTTCCTTAGATGTTTTCAAGCCCATGAAAAGTCCAAAAAAAAAAAAAAACATCTGAAAGAAGAGTTTGAAGAATTTTCAACAAATACTAGTCTAGAAATGCTGACCTGAAAACCAACTGACGTTTTCAACACCCTCTTTTTGGGAACATTTTCTGTGCCGTGCTTCTCAAAAATGACTTGTCATAACTGATTTGTGCCCATGTTAGCAACTCTTATGAAATTACTGAAAGTAGACTAATGTGAGAGTTTCTCTTTAGAGATAATTCAAATTACTTGCGTAGGAAGTGGCAGCAGGTCTGGGGATGTTGTAGCTCACTGGCAGTGACCTTGCCTAGCTTGGGGCTGGCCTGCCATGGATTTTCACCCCAAACACTTGCAAGGAAAAAAAAAAGGGACGGAAGGGAGAGAAAAATTTGGAAGGGAGGGAAGCAAAGTTGGAGGGATGGAGGGAGGTAGAAAAGAAGGAAGAAGAAAAGGAGAAAAACCAGGAAGGGAGGAAGGAAGCAAGGAAGGAGGAAATAGGGAGAGTACAAGGGTAGGGAAAGGACTGAGTCACTAAAACTAAAGGCCAAAAAAAACACAAAAAATAAAATAAAATAAAATAAAACAAAAGGCAAGCGACACAAAGACCAATATAGGCCTTGAAAGCTGTTTGAACAGTTTAGACAGCTTTAGAATTTGAGTGACATCAAACTGAATGTTATGATGACTGGATGGAATCTTCCTACTAAGCCCCGCCTTGGCCTGGCCTAAACCAAATCAAGGGGTGTGTGGCATGGGGAGGAATTCTCTCTGGCTGGAGTGGGAGGGACCTAAACCTGTGGCACTTGAGGATGCACTGGGTAGGGAAGGGGACAAGACTCCCCTGATGGGCAGTTGAGCACAACAGGGCTCCTGGGAGCCCTTGATCATGGCTCCCACCACCATACGCCCACCACCTGCCATACGCTCACACCCTGAAGGGGATCGCAGTGGTCTGCTCCGTTGCCTGGTGCAGGTTGGAGTTCCTGACCAAACACCTGAGTGTCCACAGCCTGCGTTGGCCTGCCTGGGCAGGCTGTGGTTGTGGTGGCAAGAGCCAAAGCCGTCTTGGTGTGATGGAGGAGCCAAGGGCTGCCTCTCAGCCATACTAGTGGGTGGTTCTGGAAGAAGCACCAACGGTTGTGGCAGCATTGTCCGAAGACATGAAGCCAGGCCATCTTCCTTATGGCTTTCCTTGGGAGTTGGTGATGTGTACAGCTCTTAGATTTTTGGCTGTTCTCTTACTTTTCTGGAGATGTTTTCAGTCGGTTAGTAGCAGGCTTTACGTGGGAAGAGAAAAAAAGCTGGCTGTAAATCTTGCGGGACTTATTGAAAAAAAGTGTGGACTTCTTGAAAAAGTGAGCCTTGTTGAAAAAGAACATGAAGGCTTAGCCTCATCTTTAAAGGACTGCAGGTTTGAGAAGGGTTCAAGGGAAGCACAACATCTGGAGGCAACCTACGAAAAGCTGCATTGGTCCGAATCCAGCCATGGCATTGAAATGCTCTTTCTAGAAGAAGAGCTCAAAGCACAGAAGGCTAAACATGGTCAACAGGATGAAATGAGGGCGCATCTATCAAGAAGGATGCAGTCCCTCCAAGGTGAATCTGAAACCCTCTGATCACAAATAGCTGAAGCTAAAACAAGCTGGAGACTCTTTCAAGTGAATGAGGAAGAACTGAAGCTGGCAATCAAAGGGGTGCCTTGTTTCCAGTTGACCCAAGGAGTCAGTTCATGAGAAGAGGACCTTTTTTTTCCCTCCACCTCTCCGAGGAAACTTGTATGGGAACCTGGAGATTATTTTCCACCTGGCCCGCCACCCACTCCATTTCCAATGCGAAGTGTCTATGCAGGGAGAGGGTTTTCCTCTCAATCTTCCCCCAAGAGCTGGAATTCAGCCCTCTACACCCGCATTCTGAAAGTACAAGTGATTTCCCTGAAGGGTTCCTTCCACCTGCAAATGAGCCTGTTACTCAACATCCAGAACCAATCAAGAAACCTCATACTGTTGCTCTCTCTTCAAATGTAATTTGACTTTTCTCTCATTTTTAGTTTTTAAGTAACTGCTTTTACTTCAGTAATTGACTATACTTTGGCTCCAATTGAAGCTCAATGAAACTATAATTCTTAAGATAGTATTTTGTAAATAAAGATGGTTTACATAGGAAGCTTATGAGTAAATTATTCCTATTTTGTTTTATTCAAGAGTACAGCATTTAATCTGATGAACTCACTATTACATAAACAAGAATGGGAGTTCTAGGTACTTGTGATCTAGCTGATGGAAATATATTTGAAACTCCCAACAAAGAAGTGTATTTAGTATGACTGTAGCAAATGTGAAGTGACTTTAGGCTTAATGAAAAATTGTCACTGATTTTCAGACTGGTTGGGCATATCAGCTAGTTTTTCCATATCAGAATAACTAGAGCATGGGAGGTCTATAGGAGGGAACACAACTAAACATGTCACGGAAATAGATCTCAACTACAAAGTAAAATGAACCTCTTTTTTATATTCGTTGCTGAGAACATTACATAGCTCTTGAGATATCATATTTCCCACATTAGATTCAAGTGAGTTATGAACTCCCATTGTTACCCCATATACAGATTGCACAATCACATTGTTTACACATCCACATTTTTACAAAATGCCATATTAGTAACTGTTCTATTCTGCTACCTTTTCTATCCTCTACTCTCCGACCTCTCCTGCCCTCCCATCTTCTCTCTCTATCCCAGCTGCTGTAATTTAACGTTTGGGAATTGGAAACCACACTTTAAACTCACTCTGCTCCCCATTTTCCCTTCTGTCAAATTACTCATCATCTTCTTCTATTTCTCCTCCTCCTTCTCCTCTTCCTCCTCCTCCTAATACCTTTAATTCATTCATCATACACTCATGCATTGCTTCATTCATTCACATTCATTCAACACATATGGTGTTGGGGATCCTACTCAGGACCTTTGAAAGTGCGAAGCCAGCACTCTAGTGCTGAGCCAAAACCCCAGCACCTGTCTTTTTGATTTTATGACTGTTTCTATGAAATTAAGAATTGCATTCTGCTATGGTTCACGGTTATGTGGATTGACCTAGTCCTTGTTTTCTCAGAGACATTTGGAAAATATATATGAATTATTAGGAGATTGAAATGAAGAAAAAAAGTGGAAATTCCCCAATTTCTTATTCTTAGATTCCATACTCTGACGCTGCCTACCTACTATAAAAACATTTAAACTCTTACTCCCCATTTCTATATCATTGCCAACAAGTGAACATTCACTGCCCTTCAACAAACCAGAGAACGCACATTGAACAATGTTTCCCCAGTAGAGACCAAGGCACAATTCTTATTAAAAGAATACCTTAGTCATGAATTAATAGTGAAAGCTTTATTTGAGTGCTAAATGTGCTCTAATTATGTGTTTGTGTTTGTTGATGTGTGTGTGTGTGAGGTGGGGGTGTGTGTTTGTGTGTAAAACATGCACTGAGGTGTAAAATAAATGCAGGATTGCAACGGCCTTCTTAAAAATAAGAAGCAGCTTTATCACATTTCAAGCCCAGTGAAGAATCCGCCTGATACTTGACCTACAATTAATTGAAATGTGAAAAATTCAGGCCTAAAAAAACAAAGCCTACAAACAGAATAAATCTAATCAGTCTGTCTCACCTGATTAGATGTCCCCTGCCATGGGCTGTGTAAAATACATGGAGGATCCCGCACTGATTGTTATCTAGAATGACTTCTGCCTGAAATACTATTGGAGAATAGTTGCTGATGTACTGTGGTTCTTATACCAGTAAACTGGAATGAAGGTAACTTCAGGCTGCAAAGGAATCAATTGATTTTACTAACTGGTTTTTGGAAAACACTGCCATGAAAAATTATCAATATGTTCATAAAGGCATCCACATGTCTCTCCACAGGGGTTTTAATTAATGGGGGAGGGGGGGAGGTCTGGATATAACTTAACTGTCCATTAGTAGGTAGAACAATATAATGGGAATCACAGTGCACATACCAATTTGAACTCAACCTAGGTAACATGGATTCATCTCTGTGTTATAGGCCTGCTTCTGAAAAACACAATGTAGTGCTCCAAAAGCAGAACGATACTTTCAGAATACCATGTTATGTTTGTAAATAGAGAGACAGATAGGTATACAGAAATCAAAAATCTGAAAACGGTCTGGAAGTGTACATTTCAATAACTTACAATGTCAGTAGTGGGGGATTAATAGCAGACCAAGAAGACTGTATCTGCATGCGAAATGGTTCAATTTTTAAAGAGTTTTTTAAATGACCATGGACAAAAAATTCAAAGGGTTACAGTAAGTATTGAGGAGTGACTTGGTAAAAGGAGCACAGAGGTGAGAAAGGATTAAGTAGAGTTCAATAGAATCAGGTATAATATCTGTACACAGGACTCCATGAACAGGAGCAAAGGGGAAACTTAAAGAAATCATCAGGACTAAGGGGAGATCAGGATTAGGGGGGCTTGTAGGAAGAGCTGGAAAAAACCAAAGCATGCAATGGGCAGAAAATGTGGAAGAAAAGGCCTCACAGGTGGTAAACTGATCCATCTCTCCCTGGTAGTTCAACTGTATGAATAACAGAGAGGCCGGCTAAGTGGGAAAGTACTTGGAAACTCTGTTCATACAGACAACAGAAAGTGCCACCAGAGTGAAAAAAGTAAACCTAGTAAGGCAGCTTAGCCCCTTCCCCTTGGTGTTTTATGCCAGCTATCTTTCTTGCTGTGCCTCTGTTCATATACACTGATACGTGTTAGGTCCAAAGGCAGTGACAAACATTGTTACATGTATTGAGGAATCCTCCCAGTTCCACAAAGCACAGCCATTTTACTTAGTGTTCTCAATACCTTCTTTTCGACTCTCATCTCGTTTGAAGAAACACTTTCAGAGGAAAGAAGTTCTCCCTAAGCCACATGTGTCCTTAAGTAAACTATGAATTAAGTGGTATTTCAAGGTGTTTGGGCTGATTCCTCCACATGGCCCGTGAAACCTAGAAAAGTGTCATTCACCAACAGGCATTACATCTTCAATGAGTCCTGTTCATTGCACACCAGGGTCACCTTATTGTCCATTTAATGGTCAGAAAAACAGTGTTACAGTGAGTATCCTTTTTAGTAGTAGGACTAAAGTGTTTTGGACTCGCATGTTCAGATACTGAAAAGGCTCAGGGAAGTCCACTTGAAAGCTGGTCATTCGATACAGGTGCTGGAGAGGAAAACAAGCTACTCTCATTTGGCAACTTTGAGACAGTGATACAGCTCTGGCCATGTAAGTGTAAATAACAACAGGTCTAATCATGCATGGTGGCCTATGGGCTTGGAACTTGCATGCTTACAAAACCAGTGATGACTTGTGCATCTTCTCCTTCGAACCTCATATGTGACTCATCAACAAGTCAAGTGCTAACTTGGGAGGAAAACAATGTTGGGATGTCCTTTTGGTACATCAAGCCATGAACTCGTTGTCTTAACATCAACAATATAATTCACGTTCATGATTTACATCCATTTCAGAGAGTCATATCCATCCTTCTCTTGGCTATATATTTATAAGGACCAGCCAGCTTCCTTAGATGTTTTCAAGCCCATGAAAAGTCCAAAAAAAAAAAAAAACATCTGAAAGAAGAGTTTGAAGAATTTTCAACAAATACTAGTCTAGAAATGCTGACCTGAAAACCAACTGACGTTTTCAACACCCTCTTTTTGGGAACATTTTCTGTGCCGTGCTTCTCAAAAATGACTTGTCATAACTGATTTGTGCCCATGTTAGCAACTCTTATGAAATTACTGAAAGTAGACTAATGTGAGAGTTTCTCTTTAGAGATAATTCAAATTACTTGCGTAGGAAGTGGCAGCAGGTCTGGGGATGTTGTAGCTCACTGGCAGTGACCTTGCCTAGCTTGGGGCTGGCCTGCCATGGATTTTCACCCCAAACACTTGCAAGAAAAAAAAAAAGGGATGGAAGGGAGAGAAAAAGTTGGAAGGGAGGGAGGCAAAGTTGGAGTGATGGAGGGAGGTAGAAAAGAAGGAAGAAGAAAAGGAGAAAAACCAGGAAGGGAGGAAGGAAGCAAGGAAGGAGGAAATAGGGAGAGTACAAGGGCAGGGAAAGGACTGAGTCACTAAAACTAAAGGCCAAAAAAAAAAACAAAAAATAAAATAAAATAAAATAAAACAAAAGGCAAGCGACACAAAGACCAATATAGGCCTTGAAAGCTGTTTGAACAGTTTAGACAGCTTTAGAATTTGAGTGACATCAAACTGAATGTTATGATGACTGGATGGAATCTTCCTACTAAGCCCCGCCTTGGCCTGGCCTAAACCAAATCAAGGGGTGTGTGGCATGGGGAGGAATTCTCTCTGGCTGGAGTGGGAGGGACCTAAACCTGTGGCACTTGAGGATGCACTGGGTAGTGAAGGGGACAAGACTCCCCTGATGGGCAGTTGAGCACAACAAGGCTCCTGGGAGCCCTTGATCATGGCTCCCACCACCATACGCCCACCACCTGCCATACGCTCACACCCTGAAGGGGATCGCAGTGGTCTGCTCCGTTGCCTGGTGCAGGTTGGAGTTCCTGACCAAACACCTGAGTGTCCACAGCCTGCGTTGGCCTGCCTGGGCAGGCTGTGGTTGTGGTGGCAAGAGCCAAAGCCGTCTTGGTGTGATGGAGGAGCCAAGGGCTGCCTCTCAGCCATACTAGTGGGTGGTTCTGGAAGAAGCACCAACGGTTGTGGCAGCATTGTCCGAAGACATGAAGCCAGGCCATCTTCCTTATGGCTTTCCTTGGGAGTTGGTGATGTGTACAGCTCTTAGATTTTTGGCTGTTCTCTTACTTTTCTGGAGATGTTTTCAGTCGGTTAGTAGCAGGCTTTACGTGGGAAGAGAAAAAAAGCTGGCTGTAAATCTTGCGGGACTTATTGAAAAAAAGTGTGGACTTCTTGAAAAAGTGAGCCTTGTTGAAAAAGAACATGAAGGCTTAGCCTCATCTTTAAAGGACTGCAGGTTTGAGAAGGGTTCAAGGGAAGCACAACATCTGGAGGCAACCTACGAAAAGCTGCATTGGTCCGAATCCAGCCATGGCGTTGAAATGCTCTTTCTAGAAGAAGAGCTCAAAGCACAGAAGGCTAAACATGGTCAACAGGATGAAATGAGGGCGCATCTATCAAGAAGGATGCAGTCCCTCCAAGGTGAATCTGAAACCCTCAGATCACAAATAGCTGAAGCTAAAACAAGCTGGAGACTCTTTCAAGTGAATGAGGAAGAACTGAAGCTGGCAATCAAAGGGGTGCCTTGTTTCCAGTTGACCCAAGGAGTCAGTTCATGAGAAGAGGACCTTTTTTTTCCCTCCACCTCTCCGAGGAAACTTGTATGGGAACCTGGAGATTATTTTCCACCTGGCCCGCCACCCACTCCATTTCCAATGCGAAGTGTCTATGCAGGGAGAGGGTTTTCCTCTCAATCTTCCCCCAAGAGCTGGAATTCAGCCCTCTACACCCGCATTCTGAAAGTACAAGTGATTTCCCTGAAGGGTTCCTTCCACCTGCAAATGAGCCTGTTACTCAACATCCAGAACCAATCAAGAAACCTCATACTGTTGCTCTCTCTTCAAATGTAATTTGACTTTTCTCTCATTTTTAGTTTTTAAGTAACTGCTTTTACTTCAGTAATTGACTATACTTTGGCTCCAATTGAAGCTCAATGAAACTATAATTCTTAAGATAGTATTTTGTAAATAAAGATGGTTTACATAGGAAGCTTATGAGTAAATTATTCCTATTTTGTTTTATTCAAGAGTACAGCATTTAATCTGATGAACTCACTATTACATAAACAAGAATGGGAGTTCTAGGTACTTGTGATCTAGCTGATGGAAATATATTTGAAACTCCCAACAAAGAAGTGTATTTAGTATGACTGTAGCAAATGTGAAGTGACTTTAGGCTTAATGAAAAATTGTCACTGATTTTCAGACTGGTTGGGCATATCAGCTAGTTTTTCCATATCAGAATAACTAGAGCATGGGAGGACTATAGGAGGGAACACAACTAAACATGTCACGGAAATAGATCTCAACTACAAAGTAAAATGAACACCTCTTTTTTATATTCGTTGCTGAAAACATTACATAGCTCTTGAGATATCATATTTCCTACATTAGATTCAAGTGAGTTATGAACTCCCATTGTTACCCCATATACAGATTGCACAATCACATTGTTTACACATCCACATTTTTACAAAATGCCATATTAGTAACTGTTGTATTCTGCTACCTTTTCTATCCTCTACTCTCCGACCTCTCCTGCCCTCCCATCTTCTCTCTCTATCCCAGCTGCTGTAATTTAACGTTTGGGAATTGGAAACCACACTTTAAACTCACTCTGCTCCCCATTTTCCCTTCTGTCAAATTACTCATCATCTTCTTCTATTTCTCCTCCTCCTTCTCCTCTTCCTCCTCCTCCTTATACCTTTAATTCATTCATCATACACTCATGCATTGCTTCATTCATTCCTTTCACATATGGTTTTGGGGATCCAAATCAGGACCTTTGAAAGTGCGAAGCCAGCACTCTAGTGCTGAGCCAAAACCCCAGCACCTGTCTTTTTGATTTTATGACTGTTTCTATGAAATTCAGAATTGCATTCTGCTATGGTTCACGGATATGTGGATTGACCTAGTCCTTGTTTTCTCAGAGACATTTGGAAAATATATATGAATTATTAGGAGATTGAAATGAAGAAAAAAAGTGGAAATTCCCCAATTTCTTATTCTTAGATTCCATACTCTGACGCTGCCTACCTACTATAAAAACATTTAAACTCTTACTTCCCATTTCTATATCATTGCCAACAAGTGAACATTCACTGCCCTACAACAAACCAGAGAACGCACATTGAACAATGTTTCCCCAGTAGAGACCAAGGCACAATTCTTATTAAAAGAATACCTTAGTCATGAATTAATAGTGAAAGCTTTATTTGAGTGCTAAATGTGCTCTAATTATGTGTTTGTGTTTGTTGATGTGTGTGTGTGTGAGGTGGGGGTGTGTGTTTGTGTGTAAAACATGCACTGAGGTGTAAAATAAATGCAGGATTGCAACGGCCTTCTTAAAAATAAGAAGCAGCTTTATCACATTTCAAGCCCAGTGAAGAATCCGCCTGATACTTGACCTACAATTAATTGAAATGTGAAAAATTCAGGCCTAAAAAAACAAAGCCTACAAACAGAATAAATCTAATCAGTCTGTCTCACCTGATTAGATGTCCCCTGCCATGGGCTGTGTAAAATACATGGAGGATCCCGCACTGATTGTTATCTAGAATGACTTCTGCCTGAAATACTATTGGAGAATAGTTGCTGATGTACTGTGGTTCTTATACCAGTAAACTGGAATGAAGGTAACTTCAGGCTGCAAAGGAATCAATTGATTTTACTAACTGGTTTTTGGAAAACACTGCCATGAAAAATTATCAATATGTTCATAAAGGCATCCACATGTCTCTCCACAGGGGTTTTACTTAATGGGGGAGGGGGGGAGGTCTGGATATAACTTAACTGTCCATTAGTAGGTAGAACAATATAATGGGAATCACAGTGCACATACCAATTTGAACTCAACCTAGGTAACATGGATTCATCTCTGTGTTATAGGCCTGCTTCTGAAAAACACAATGTAGTGCTCCAAAAGCAGAACGATACTTTCAGAATACCATGTTATGTTTGTAAATAGAGAGACAGATAGGTATACAGAAATCAAAAATCTGAAAACGGTCTGGAAGTGTACATTTCAATAACTTACAATGTCAGTAGTGGGGGATTAATAGCAGACCAAGAAGACTGTATCTGCATGCGAAATGGTTCAATTTTTAAAGAGTTTTTTAAATGACCATGGACAAAAAATTCAAAGGGTTACAGTAAGTATTGAGGAGTGACTTGGTAAAAGGAGCACAGAGGTGAGAAAGGATTAAGTAGAGTTCAATAGAATCAGGTATAATATCTGTACACAGGACTCCATGAACAGGAGCAAAGGGGAAACTTAAAGAAATCATCAGGACTAAGGGGAGATCAGGATTAGGGGGGCTTGTAGGAAGAGCTGGAAAAAACCAAAGCATGCAATGGGCAGAAAATGTGGAAGAAAAGGCCTCACAGGTGGTAAACTGATCCATCTCTCCCTGGTAGTTCAACTGTATGAATAACAGAGAGGCCGGCTAAGTGGGAAAGTACTTGGAAACTCTGTTCATACAGACAACAGAAAGTGCCACCAGAGTGAAAAAAGTAAACCTAGTAAGGCAGCTTAGCCCCTTCCCCTTGGTGTTTTATGCCAGCTATCTTTCTTGCTGTGCCTCTGTTCATATACACTGATACGTGTTAGGTCCAAAGGCAGTGACAAACATTGTTACATGTATTGAGGAATCCTCCCAGTTCCACAAAGCACAGCCATTTTACTTAGTGTTCTCAATACCTTCTTTTCGACTCTCATCTCGTTTGAAGAAACACTTTCAGAGGAAAGAAGTTCTCCCTAAGCCACATGTGTCCTTAAGTAAACTATGAATTAAGTGGTATTTCAAGGTGTTTGGGCTGATTCCTCCACATGGCCCGTGAAACCTAGAAAAGTGTCATTCACCAACAGGCATTACATCTTCAATGAGTCCTGTTCATTGCACACCAGGGTCACCTTATTGTCCATTTAATGGTCAGAAAAACAGTGTTACAGTGAGTATCCTTTTTAGTAGTAGGACTAAAGTGTTTTGGACTCGCATGTTCAGATACTGAAAAGGCTCAGGGAAGTCCACTTGAAAGCTGGTCATTCGATACAGGTGCTGGAGAGGAAAACAAGCTACTCTCATTTGGCAACTTTGAGACAGTGATACAGCTCTGGCCATGTAAGTGTAAATAACAACAGGTCTAATCATGCATGGTGGCCTATGGGCTTGGAACTTGCATGCTTACAAAACCAGTGATGACTTGTGCATCTTCTCCTTCGAACCTCATATGTGACTCATCAACAAGTCAAGTGCTAACTTGGGAGGAAAACAATGTTGGGATGTCCTTTTGGTACATCAAGCCATGAACTCGTTGTCTTAACATCAACAATATAATTCACGTTCATGATTTACATCCATTTCAGAGAGTCATATCCATCCTTCTCTTGGCTATATATTTATAAGGACCAGCCAGCTTCCTTAGATGTTTTCAAGCCCATGAAAAGTCCAAAAAAAAAAAACATCTGAAAGAAGAGTTTGAAGAATTTTCAACAAATACTAGTCTAGAAATGCTGACCTGAAAACCAACTGACGTTTTCAACACCCTCTTTTTGGGAACATTTTCTGTGCCGTGCTTCTCAAAAATGACTTGTCATAACTGATTTGTGCCCATGTTAGCAACTCTTCTGAAATTACTGAAAGTAGACTAATGTGAGAGTTTCTCTTTAGAGATAATTCAAATTACTTGCGTAGGAAGTGGCAGCAGGTCTGGGGATGTTGTAGCTCACTGGCAGTGACCTTGCCTAGCTTGGGGCTGGCCTGCCATGGATTTTCACCCCAAACACTTGCAAGGAAAAAAAAAAGGGACGGAAGGGAGAGAAAAAGTTGGAAGGGAGGGAGGCAAAGTTGGAGGGATGGAGGGAGGTAGAAAAGAAGGAAGAAGAAAAGGAGAAAAACCAGGAAGGGAGGAAGGAAGCAAGGAAGGAGGAAATAGGGAGAGTACAAGGGCAGGGAAAGGACTGAGTCACTAAAACTAAAGGCCAAAAAAAAAACCAAAAAATAAAATAAAATAAAATAAAACAAAAGGCAAGCGACACAAAGACCAATATAGGCCTTGAAAGCTGTTTGAACAGTTTAGACAGCTTTAGAATTTGAGTGACATCAAACTGAATGTTATGATGACTGGATGGAATCTTACTACTAAGCCCCGCCTTGGCCTGGCCTAAACCAAATCAAGGGGTGTGTGGCATGGGGAGGAATTCTCTCTGGCTGGAGTGGGAGGGACCTAAACCTGTGGCACTTGAGGATGCACTGGGTAGGGAAGGGGACAAGACTCCCCTGATGGGCAGTTGAGCACAACAAGGCTCCTGGGAGCCCTTGATCATGGCTCCCACCACCATACGCCCACCACCTGCCATACGCTCACACCCTGAAGGGGATCCCAGTGGTCTGCTCCATTGCCTGGTGCAGGTTGGAGTTCCTGACCAAACACCTGAGTGTCCACAGCCTGCGTTGGCCTGCCTGGGCAGGCTGTGGTTGTGGTGGCAAGAGCCAAAGCCGTCTTGGTGTGATGGAGGAGCCAAGGGCTGCCTCTCAGCCATACTAGTGGGTGGTTCTGGAAGAAGCACCAACGGTTGTGGCAGCATTGTCCGAAGACATGAAGCCAGGCCATCTTCCTTATGGCTTTCCTTGGGAGTTGGTGATGTGTACAGCTCTTAGATTTTTGGCTGTTCTCTTACTTTTCTGGAGATGTTTTCAGTCGGTTAGTAGCAGGCTTTACGTGGGAAGAGAAAAAAAGCTGGCTGTAAATCTTGCGGGACTTATTGAAAAAAAGTGTGGACTTCTTGAAAAAGTGAGCCTTGTTGAAAAAGAACATGAAGGCTTAGCCTCATCTTTAAAGGACTGCAGGTTTGAGAAGGGTTCAAGGGAAGCACAACATCTGGAGGCAACCTACGAAAAGCTGCATTGGTCTGAATCCAGCCATGGCGTTGAAATGCTCTTTCTAGAAGAAGAGCTCAAAGCACAGAAGGCTAAACATGGTCAACAGGATGAAATGAGGGCGCATCTATCAAGAAGGATACAGTCCCTCCAAGGTGAATCTGAAACCCTCAGATCACAAATAGCTGAAGCTAAAACAAGCTGGAGACTCTTTCAAGTGAATGAGGAAGAACTGAAGCTGGCAATCAAAGGGGTGCCTTGTTTCCAGTTGACCCAAGGAGTCAGTTCATGAGAAGAGGACCTTTTTTTTCCCTCCACCTCTCCGAGGAAACTTGTATGGGAACCTGGAGATTATTTTCCACCTGGCCCGCCACCCACTCCATTTCCAATGCGAAGTGTCTATGCAGGGAGAGGGTTTTCCTCTCAATCTTCCCCCAAGAGCTGGAATTCAGCCCTCTACACCCGCATTCTGAAAGTACAAGTGATTTCCCTGAAGGGTTCCTTCCACCTGCAAATGAGCCTGTTACATCCAGAACCAATCAAGAAACCTCATACTGTTGCTCTCTCTTCAAATGTAATTTGACTTTTCTCTCATTTTTAGTTTTTAAGTAACTGCTTTTACTTCAGTAATTGACTATACTTTGGCTCCAATTGAAGCTCAATGAAACTATAATTCTTAAGATAGTATTTTGTAAATAAAGATGGTTTACATAGGAAGCTTATGAGTAAATTATTCCTATTTTGTTTTATTCAAGAGTACAGCATTTAATCTGATGAACTCACTATTACATAAACAAGAATGGGAGTTCTAGGTACTTGTGATCTAGCTGATGGAAATATATTTGAAACTCCCAACAAAGAAGTGTATTTAGTATGACTGTAGCAAATGTGAAGTGACTTTAGGCTTAATGAAAAATTGTCACTGATTTTCAGACTGGTTGGGCATATCAGCTAGTTTTTCCATATCAGAATAACTAGAGCATGGGAGGACTATAGGAGGGAACACAACTAAACATGTCACGGAAATAGATCTCAACTACAAAGTAAAATGAACCTCTTTTTTATATTCGTTGCTGAGAACATTACATAGCTCTTGAGATATCATATTTCCCACATTAGATTCAAGTGAGTTATGAACTCCCATTGTTACCCCATATACAGATTGCACAATCACATTGTTTACACATCCACATTTTTACAAAATGCCATATTAGTAACTGTTCTATTCTGCTACCTTTTCTATCCTCTACTCTCCCCCCTCTCCTGCCCTCCCATCTTCTCTCTCTATCCCAGCTGCTGTAATTTAACGTTTGGGAATTGGAAACCACACTTTAAACTCACTCTGCTCCCCATTTTCCCTTCTGTCAAATTACTCATCATCTTCTTCTATTTCTCCTCCTCCTTCTCCTCTTCCTCCTCCTCCTTATACCTTTAATTCATTCATCATACACTCATGCATTGCTTCATTCATTCCTTTCACATATGGTTTTGGGGATCCAAATCAGGACCTTTGAAAGTGCGAAGCCAGCACTCTAGTGCTGAGCCAAAACCCCAGCACCTGTCTTTTTGATTTTATGACTGTTTCTATGAAATTCAGAATTGCATTCTGCTATGGTTCACGGATATGTGGATTGACCTAGTCCTTGTTTTCTCAGAGACATTTGGAAAATATATATGAATTATTAGGAGATTGAAATGAAGAAAAAAAGTGGAAATTCCCCAATTTCTTATTCTTAGATTCCATACTCTGACGCTGCCTACCTACTATAAAAACATTTAAACTCTTACTTCCCATTTCTATATCATTGCCAACAAGTGAACATTCACTGCCCTACAACAAACCAGAGAACGCACATTGAACAATGTTTCCCCAGTAGAGACCAAGGCACAATTCTTATTAAAAGAATACCTTAGTCATGAATTAATAGTGAAAGCTTTATTTGAGTGCTAAATGTGCTCTAATTATGTGTTTGTGTTTGTTGATGTGTGTGTGTGTGAGGTGGGGGTGTGTGTTTGTGTGTAAAACATGCACTGAGGTGTAAAATAAATGCAGGATTGCAACGGCCTTCTTAAAAATAAGAAGCAGTTTTATCACATTTCAAGCCCAGTGAAGAATCCGCCTGATACTTGACCTACAATTAATTGAAATGTGAAAAATTCAGGCCTAAAAAAACAAAGCCTACAAACAGAATAAATCTAATCAGTCTGTCTCACCTGATTAGATGTCCCCTGCCATGGGCTGTGTAAAATACATGGAGGATCCCGCACTGATTGTTATCTAGAATGACTTCTGCCTGAAATACTATTGGAGAATAGTTGCTGATGTACTGTGGTTCTTATACCAGTAAACTGGAATGAAGGTAACTTCAGGCTGCAAAGGAATCAATTGATTTTACTAACTGGTTTTTGGAAAACACTGCCATGAAAAATTATCAATATGTTCATAAAGGCATCCACATGTCTCTCCACAGGGGTTTTACTTAATGGGGGAGGGGGGGAGGTCTGGATATAACTTAACTGTCCATTAGTAGGTAGAACAATATAATGGGAATCACAGTGCACATACCAATTTGAACTCAACCTAGGTAACATGGATTCATCTCTGTGTTATAGGCCTGCTTCTGAAAAACACAATGTAGTGCTCCAAAAGCAGAACGATACTTTCAGAATACCATGTTATGTTTGTAAATAGAGAGACAGATAGGTATACAGAAATCAAAAATCTGAAAACGGTCTGGAAGTGTACATTTCAATAACTTACAATGTCAGTAGTGGGGGATTAATAGCAGACCAAGAAGACTGTATCTGCATGCGAAATGGTTCAATTTTTAAAGAGTTTTTTAAATGACCATGGACAAAAAATTCAAAGGGTTACAGTAAGTATTGAGGAGTGACTTGGTAAAAGGAGCACAGAGGTGAGAAAGGATTAAGTAGAGTTCAATAGAATCAGGTATAATATCTGTACACAGGACTCCATGAACAGGAGCAAAGGGGAAACTTAAAGAAATCATCAGGACTAAGGGGAGATCAGGATTAGGGGGGCTTGTAGGAAGAGCTGGAAAAAACCAAAGCATGCAATGGGCAGAAAATGTGGAAGAAAAGGCCTCACAGGTGGTAAACTGATCCATCTCTCCCTGGTAGTTCAACTGTATGAATAACAGAGAGGCCGGCTAAGTGGGAAAGTACTTGGAAACTCTGTTCATACAGACAACAGAAAGTGCCACCAGAGTGAAAAAAGTAAACCTAGTAAGGCAGCTAAGCCCCTTCCCCTTGGTGTTTTATGCCAGCTATCTTTCTTGCTGTGCCTCTGTTCATATACACTGATACGTGTTAGGTCCAAAGGCAGTGACAAACATTGTTACATGTATTGAGGAATCCTCCCAGTTCCACAAAGCACAGCCATTTTACTTAGTGTTCTCAATACCTTCTTTTCGACTCTCATCTCGTTTGAAGAAACACTTTCAGAGGAAAGAAGTTCTCCCTAAGCCACATGTGTCCTTAAGTAAACTATGAATTAAGTGGTATTTCAAGGTGTTTGGGCTGATTCCTCCACATGGCCCGTGAAACCTAGAAAAGTGTCATTCACCAACAGGCATTACATCTTCAATGAGTCCTGTTCTTTGCACACCAGGGTCACCTTATTGTCCATTTAATGGTCAGAAAAACAGTGTTACAGTGAGTATCCTTTTTAGTAGTAGGACTAAAGTGTTTTGGACTCGCATGTTCAGATACTGAAAAGGCTCAGGGAAGTCCACTTGAAAGCTGGTCATTCGATACAGGTGCTGGAGAGGAAAACAAGCTACTCTCATTTGGCAACTTTGAGACAGTGATACAGCTCTGGCCATGTAAGTGTAAATAACAACAGGTCTAATCATGCATGGTGGCCTATGGGCTTGGAACTTGCATGCTTACAAAACCAGTGATGACTTGTGCATCTTCTCCTTCGAACCTCATATGTGACTCATCAACAAGTCAAGTGCTAACTTGGGAGGAAAACAATGTTGGGATGTCCTTTTGGTACATCAAGCCATGAACTCGTTGTCTTAACATCAACAATATAATTCACGTTCATGATTTACATCCATTTCAGAGAGTCATATCCATCCTTCTCTTGGCTATATATTTATAAGGACCAGCCAGCTTCCTTAGATGTTTTCAAGCCCATGAAAAGTCCAAAAAAAAAAAAAAACATCTGAAAGAAGAGTTTGAAGAATTTTCAACAAATACTAGTCTAGAAATGCTGACCTGAAAACCAACTGACGTTTTCAACACCCTCTTTTTGGGAACATTTTCTGTGCCGTGCTTCTCAAAAATGACTTGTCATAACTGATTTGTGCCCATGTTAGCAACTCTTATGAAATTACTGAAAGTAGACTAATGTGAGAGTTTCTCTTTAGAGATAATTCAAATTACTTGCGTAGGAAGTGGCAGCAGGTCTGGGGATGTTGTAGCTCACTGGCAGTGACCTTGCCTAGCTTGGGGCTGGCCTGCCATGGATTTTCACCCCAAACACTTGCAAGAAAAAAAAAAAGGGATGGAAGGGAGAGAAAAAGTTGGAAGGGAGGGAGGCAAAGTTGGAGTGATGGAGGGAGGTAGAAAAGAAGGAAGAAGAAAAGGAGAAAAACCAGGAAGGGAGGAAGGAAGCAAGGAAGGAGGAAATAGGGAGAGTACAAGGGCAGGGAAAGGACTGAGTCACTAAAACTAAAGGCCAAAAAAAAAAACAAAAAATAAAATAAAATAAAATAAAACAAAAGGCAAGCGACACAAAGACCAATATAGGCCTTGAAAGCTGTTTGAACAGTTTAGACAGCTTTAGAATTTGAGTGACATCAAACTGAATGTTATGATGACTGGATGGAATCTTCCTACTAAGCCCCGCCTTGGCCTGGCCTAAACCAAATCAAGGGGTGTGTGGCATGGGGAGGAATTCTCTCTGGCTGGAGTGGGAGGGACCTAAACCTGTGGCACTTGAGGATGCACTGGGTAGTGAAGGGGACAAGACTCCCCTGATGGGCAGTTGAGCACAACAAGGCTCCTGGGAGCCCTTGATCATGGCTCCCACCACCATACGCCCACCACCTGCCATACGCTCACACCCTGAAGGGGATCGCAGTGGTCTGCTCCGTTGCCTGGTGCAGGTTGGAGTTCCTGACCAAACACCTGAGTGTCCACAGCCTGCGTTGGCCTGCCTGGGCAGGCTGTGGTTGTGGTGGCAAGAGCCAAAGCCGTCTTGGTGTGATGGAGGAGCCAAGGGCTGCCTCTCAGCCATACTAGTGGGTGGTTCTGGAAGAAGCACCAACGGTTGTGGCAGCATTGTCCGAAGACATGAAGCCAGGCCATCTTCCTTATGGCTTTCCTTGGGAGTTGGTGATGTGTACAGCTCTTAGATTTTTGGCTGTTCTCTTACTTTTCTGGAGATGTTTTCAGTCGGTTAGTAGCAGGCTTTACGTGGGAAGAGAAAAAAAGCTGGCTGTAAATCTTGCGGGACTTATTGAAAAAAAGTGTGGACTTCTTGAAAAAGTGAGCCTTGTTGAAAAAGAACATGAAGGCTTAGCCTCATCTTTAAAGGACTGCAGGTTTGAGAAGGGTTCAAGGGAAGCACAACATCTGGAGGCAACCTACGAAAAGCTGCATTGGTCCGAATCCAGCCATGGCGTTGAAATGCTCTTTCTAGAAGAAGAGCTCAAAGCACAGAAGGCTAAACATGGTCAACAGGATGAAATGAGGGCGCATCTATCAAGAAGGATGCAGTCCCTCCAAGGTGAATCTGAAACCCTCAGATCACAAATAGCTGAAGCTAAAACAAGCTGGAGACTCTTTCAAGTGAATGAGGAAGAACTGAAGCTGGCAATCAAAGGGGTGCCTTGTTTCCAGTTGACCCAAGGAGTCAGTTCATGAGAAGAGGACCTTTTTTTTCCCTCCACCTCTCCGAGGAAACTTGTATGGGAACCTGGAGATTATTTTCCACCTGGCCCGCCACCCACTCCATTTCCAATGCGAAGTGTCTATGCAGGGAGAGGGTTTTCCTCTCAATCTTCCCCCAAGAGCTGGAATTCAGCCCTCTACACCCGCATTCTGAAAGTACAAGTGATTTCCCTGAAGGGTTCCTTCCACCTGCAAATGAGCCTGTTACTCAACATCCAGAACCAATCAAGAAACCTCATACTGTTGCTCTCTCTTCAAATGTAATTTGACTTTTCTCTCATTTTTAGTTTTTAAGTAACTGCTTTTACTTCAGTAATTGACTATACTTTGGCTCCAATTGAAGCTCAATGAAACTATAATTCTTAAGATAGTATTTTGTAAATAAAGATGGTTTACATAGGAAGCTTATGAGTAAATTATTCCTATTTTGTTTTATTCAAGAGTACAGCATTTAATCTGATGAACTCACTATTACATAAACAAGAATGGGAGTTCTAGGTACTTGTGATCTAGCTGATGGAAATATATTTGAAACTCCCAACAAAGAAGTGTATTTAGTATGACTGTAGCAAATGTGAAGTGACTTTAGGCTTAATGAAAAATTGTCACTGATTTTCAGACTGGTTGGGCATATCAGCTAGTTTTTCCATATCAGAATAACTAGAGCATGGGAGGACTATAGGAGGGAACACAACTAAACATGTCACGGAAATAGATCTCAACTACAAAGTAAAATGAACACCTCTTTTTTATATTCGTTGCTGAAAACATTACATAGCTCTTGAGATATCATATTTCCTACATTAGATTCAAGTGAGTTATGAACTCCCATTGTTACCCCATATACAGATTGCACAATCACATTGTTTACACATCCACATTTTTACAAAATGCCATATTAGTAACTGTTGTATTCTGCTACCTTTTCTATCCTCTACTCTCCGACCTCTCCTGCCCTCCCATCTTCTCTCTCTATCCCAGCTGCTGTAATTTAACGTTTGGGAATTGGAAACCACACTTTAAACTCACTCTGCTCCCCATTTTCCCTTCTGTCAAATTACTCATCATCTTCTTCTATTTCTCCTCCTCCTTCTCCTCTTCCTCCTCCTCCTTATACCTTTAATTCATTCATCATACACTCATGCATTGCTTCATTCATTCCTTTCACATATGGTTTTGGGGATCCAAATCAGGACCTTTGAAAGTGCGAAGCCAGCACTCTAGTGCTGAGCCAAAACCCCAGCACCTGTCTTTTTGATTTTATGACTGTTTCTATGAAATTCAGAATTGCATTCTGCTATGGTTCACGGATATGTGGATTGACCTAGTCCTTGTTTTCTCAGAGACATTTGGAAAATATATATGAATTATTAGGAGATTGAAATGAAGAAAAAAAGTGGAAATTCCCCAATTTCTTATTCTTAGATTCCATACTCTGACGCTGCCTACCTACTATAAAAACATTTAAACTCTTACTTCCCATTTCTATATCATTGCCAACAAGTGAACATTCACTGCCCTACAACAAACCAGAGAACGCACATTGAACAATGTTTCCCCAGTAGAGACCAAGGCACAATTCTTATTAAAAGAATACCTTAGTCATGAATTAATAGTGAAAGCTTTATTTGAGTGCTAAATGTGCTCTAATTATGTGTTTGTGTTTGTTGATGTGTGTGTGTGTGAGGTGGGGGTGTGTGTTTGTGTGTAAAACATGCACTGAGGTGTAAAATAAATGCAGGATTGCAACGGCCTTCTTAAAAATAAGAAGCAGCTTTATCACATTTCAAGCCCAGTGAAGAATCCGCCTGATACTTGACCTACAATTAATTGAAATGTGAAAAATTCAGGCCTAAAAAAACAAAGCCTACAAACAGAATAAATCTAATCAGTCTGTCTCACCTGATTAGATGTCCCCTGCCATGGGCTGTGTAAAATACATGGAGGATCCCGCACTGATTGTTATCTAGAATGACTTCTGCCTGAAATACTATTGGAGAATAGTTGCTGATGTACTGTGGTTCTTATACCAGTAAACTGGAATGAAGGTAACTTCAGGCTGCAAAGGAATCAATTGATTTTACTAACTGGTTTTTGGAAAACACTGCCATGAAAAATTATCAATATGTTCATAAAGGCATCCACATGTCTCTCCACAGGGGTTTTACTTAATGGGGGAGGGGGGGAGGTCTGGATATAACTTAACTGTCCATTAGTAGGTAGAACAATATAATGGGAATCACAGTGCACATACCAATTTGAACTCAACCTAGGTAACATGGATTCATCTCTGTGTTATAGGCCTGCTTCTGAAAAACACAATGTAGTGCTCCAAAAGCAGAACGATACTTTCAGAATACCATGTTATGTTTGTAAATAGAGAGACAGATAGGTATACAGAAATCAAAAATCTGAAAACGGTCTGGAAGTGTACATTTCAATAACTTACAATGTCAGTAGTGGGGGATTAATAGCAGACCAAGAAGACTGTATCTGCATGCGAAATGGTTCAATTTTTAAAGAGTTTTTTAAATGACCATGGACAAAAAATTCAAAGGGTTACAGTAAGTATTGAGGAGTGACTTGGTAAAAGGAGCACAGAGGTGAGAAAGGATTAAGTAGAGTTCAATAGAATCAGGTATAATATCTGTACACAGGACTCCATGAACAGGAGCAAAGGGGAAACTTAAAGAAATCATCAGGACTAAGGGGAGATCAGGATTAGGGGGGCTTGTAGGAAGAGCTGGAAAAAACCAAAGCATGCAATGGGCAGAAAATGTGGAAGAAAAGGCCTCACAGGTGGTAAACTGATCCATCTCTCCCTGGTAGTTCAACTGTATGAATAACAGAGAGGCCGGCTAAGTGGGAAAGTACTTGGAAACTCTGTTCATACAGACAACAGAAAGTGCCACCAGAGTGAAAAAAGTAAACCTAGTAAGGCAGCTTAGCCCCTTCCCCTTGGTGTTTTATGCCAGCTATCTTTCTTGCTGTGCCTCTGTTCATATACACTGATACGTGTTAGGTCCAAAGGCAGTGACAAACATTGTTACATGTATTGAGGAATCCTCCCAGTTCCACAAAGCACAGCCATTTTACTTAGTGTTCTCAATACCTTCTTTTCGACTCTCATCTCGTTTGAAGAAACACTTTCAGAGGAAAGAAGTTCTCCCTAAGCCACATGTGTCCTTAAGTAAACTATGAATTAAGTGGTATTTCAAGGTGTTTGGGCTGATTCCTCCACATGGCCCGTGAAACCTAGAAAAGTGTCATTCACCAACAGGCATTACATCTTCAATGAGTCCTGTTCATTGCACACCAGGGTCACCTTATTGTCCATTTAATGGTCAGAAAAACAGTGTTACAGTGAGTATCCTTTTTAGTAGTAGGACTAAAGTGTTTTGGACTCGCATGTTCAGATACTGAAAAGGCTCAGGGAAGTCCACTTGAAAGCTGGTCATTCGATACAGGTGCTGGAGAGGAAAACAAGCTACTCTCATTTGGCAACTTTGAGACAGTGATACAGCTCTGGCCATGTAAGTGTAAATAACAACAGGTCTAATCATGCATGGTGGCCTATGGGCTTGGAACTTGCATGCTTACAAAACCAGTGATGACTTGTGCATCTTCTCCTTCGAACCTCATATGTGACTCATCAACAAGTCAAGTGCTAACTTGGGAGGAAAACAATGTTGGGATGTCCTTTTGGTACATCAAGCCATGAACTCGTTGTCTTAACATCAACAATATAATTCACGTTCATGATTTACATCCATTTCAGAGAGTCATATCCATCCTTCTCTTGGCTATATATTTATAAGGACCAGCCAGCTTCCTTAGATGTTTTCAAGCCCATGAAAAGTCCAAAAAAAAAAAACATCTGAAAGAAGAGTTTGAAGAATTTTCAACAAATACTAGTCTAGAAATGCTGACCTGAAAACCAACTGACGTTTTCAACACCCTCTTTTTGGGAACATTTTCTGTGCCGTGCTTCTCAAAAATGACTTGTCATAACTGATTTGTGCCCATGTTAGCAACTCTTCTGAAATTACTGAAAGTAGACTAATGTGAGAGTTTCTCTTTAGAGATAATTCAAATTACTTGCGTAGGAAGTGGCAGCAGGTCTGGGGATGTTGTAGCTCACTGGCAGTGACCTTGCCTAGCTTGGGGCTGGCCTGCCATGGATTTTCACCCCAAACACTTGCAAGGAAAAAAAAAAGGGACGGAAGGGAGAGAAAAAGTTGGAAGGGAGGGAGGCAAAGTTGGAGGGATGGAGGGAGGTAGAAAAGAAGGAAGAAGAAAAGGAGAAAAACCAGGAAGGGAGGAAGGAAGCAAGGAAGGAGGAAATAGGGAGAGTACAAGGGCAGGGAAAGGACTGAGTCACTAAAACTAAAGGCCAAAAAAAAACCAAAAAATAAAATAAAATAAAATAAAACAAAAGGCAAGCGACACAAAGACCAATATAGGCCTTGAAAGCTGTTTGAACAGTTTAGACAGCTTTAGAATTTGAGTGACATCAAACTGAATGTTATGATGACTGGATGGAATCTTCCTACTAAGCCCCGCCTTGGCCTGGCCTAAACCAAATCAAGGGGTGTGTGGCATGGGGAGGAATTCTCTCTGGCTGGAGTGGGAGGGACCTAAACCTGTGGCACTTGAGGATGCACTGGGTAGGGAAGGGGACAAGACTCCCCTGATGGGCAGTTGAGCACAACAAGGCTCCTGGGAGCCCTTGATCATGGCTCCCACCACCATACGCCCACCACCTGCCATACGCTCACACCCTGAAGGGGATCCCAGTGGTCTGCTCCATTGCCTGGTGCAGGTTGGAGTTCCTGACCAAACACCTGAGTGTCCACAGCCTGCGTTGGCCTGCCTGGGCAGGCTGTGGTTGTGGTGGCAAGAGCCAAAGCCGTCTTGGTGTGATGGAGGAGCCAAGGGCTGCCTCTCAGCCATACTAGTGGGTGGTTCTGGAAGAAGCACCAACGGTTGTGGCAGCATTGTCCGAAGACATGAAGCCAGGCCATCTTCCTTATGGCTTTCCTTGGGAGTTGGTGATGTGTACAGCTCTTAGATTTTTGGCTGTTCTCTTACTTTTCTGGAGATGTTTTCAGTCGGTTAGTAGCAGGCTTTACGTGGGAAGAGAAAAAAAGCTGGCTGTAAATCTTGCGGGACTTATTGAAAAAAAGTGTGGACTTCTTGAAAAAGTGAGCCTTGTTGAAAAAGAACATGAAGGCTTAGCCTCATCTTTAAAGGACTGCAGGTTTGAGAAGGGTTCAAGGGAAGCACAACATCTGGAGGCAACCTACGAAAAGCTGCATTGGTCTGAATCCAGCCATGGCGTTGAAATGCTCTTTCTAGAAGAAGAGCTCAAAGCACAGAAGGCTAAACATGGTCAACAGGATGAAATGAGGGCGCATCTATCAAGAAGGATACAGTCCCTCCAAGGTGAATCTGAAACCCTCAGATCACAAATAGCTGAAGCTAAAACAAGCTGGAGACTCTTTCAAGTGAATGAGGAAGAACTGAAGCTGGCAATCAAAGGGGTGCCTTGTTTCCAGTTGACCCAAGGAGTCAGTTCATGAGAAGAGGACCTTTTTTTTCCCTCCACCTCTCCGAGGAAACTTGTATGGGAACCTGGAGATTATTTTCCACCTGGCCCGCCACCCACTCCATTTCCAATGCGAAGTGTCTATGCAGGGAGAGGGTTTTCCTCTCAATCTTCCCCCAAGAGCTGGAATTCAGCCCTCTACACCCGCATTCTGAAAGTACAAGTGATTTCCCTGAAGGGTTCCTTCCACCTGCAAATGAGCCTGTTACATCCAGAACCAATCAAGAAACCTCATACTGTTGCTCTCTCTTCAAATGTAATTTGACTTTTCTCTCATTTTTAGTTTTTAAGTAACTGCTTTTACTTCAGTAATTGACTATACTTTGGCTCCAATTGAAGCTCAATGAAACTATAATTCTTAAGATAGTATTTTGTAAATAAAGATGGTTTACATAGGAAGCTTATGAGTAAATTATTCCTATTTTGTTTTATTCAAGAGTACAGCATTTAATCTGATGAACTCACTATTACATAAACAAGAATGGGAGTTCTAGGTACTTGTGATCTAGCTGATGGAAATATATTTGAAACTCCCAACAAAGAAGTGTATTTAGTATGACTGTAGCAAATGTGAAGTGACTTTAGGCTTAATGAAAAATTGTCACTGATTTTCAGACTGGTTGGGCATATCAGCTAGTTTTTCCATATCAGAATAACTAGAGCATGGGAGGACTATAGGAGGGAACACAACTAAACATGTCACGGAAATAGATCTCAACTACAAAGTAAAATGAACCTCTTTTTTATATTCGTTGCTGAGAACATTACATAGCTCTTGAGATATCATATTTCCCACATTAGATTCAAGTGAGTTATGAACTCCCATTGTTACCCCATATACAGATTGCACAATCACATTGTTTACACATCCACATTTTTACAAAATGCCATATTAGTAACTGTTCTATTCTGCTACCTTTTCTATCCTCTACTCTCCCCCCTCTCCTGCCCTCCCATCTTCTCTCTCTATCCCAGCTGCTGTAATTTAACGTTTGGGAATTGGAAACCACACTTTAAACTCACTCTGCTCCCCATTTTCCCTTCTGTCAAATTACTCATCATCTTCTTCTATTTCTCCTCCTCCTTCTCCTCTTCCTCCTCCTCCTTATACCTTTAATTCATTCATCATACACTCATGCATTGCTTCATTCATTCCTTTCACATATGGTTTTGGGGATCCAAATCAGGACCTTTGAAAGTGCGAAGCCAGCACTCTAGTGCTGAGCCAAAACCCCAGCACCTGTCTTTTTGATTTTATGACTGTTTCTATGAAATTCAGAATTGCATTCTGCTATGGTTCACGGATATGTGGATTGACCTAGTCCTTGTTTTCTCAGAGACATTTGGAAAATATATATGAATTATTAGGAGATTGAAATGAAGAAAAAAAGTGGAAATTCCCCAATTTCTTATTCTTAGATTCCATACTCTGACGCTGCCTACCTACTATAAAAACATTTAAACTCTTACTTCCCATTTCTATATCATTGCCAACAAGTGAACATTCACTGCCCTACAACAAACCAGAGAACGCACATTGAACAATGTTTCCCCAGTAGAGACCAAGGCACAATTCTTATTAAAAGAATACCTTAGTCATGAATTAATAGTGAAAGCTTTATTTGAGTGCTAAATGTGCTCTAATTATGTGTTTGTGTTTGTTGATGTGTGTGTGTGTGAGGTGGGGGTGTGTGTTTGTGTGTAAAACATGCACTGAGGTGTAAAATAAATGCAGGATTGCAACGGCCTTCTTAAAAATAAGAAGCAGTTTTATCACATTTCAAGCCCAGTGAAGAATCCGCCTGATACTTGACCTACAATTAATTGAAATGTGAAAAATTCAGGCCTAAAAAAACAAAGCCTACAAACAGAATAAATCTAATCAGTCTGTCTCACCTGATTAGATGTCCCCTGCCATGGGCTGTGTAAAATACATGGAGGATCCCGCACTGATTGTTATCTAGAATGACTTCTGCCTGAAATACTATTGGAGAATAGTTGCTGATGTACTGTGGTTCTTATACCAGTAAACTGGAATGAAGGTAACTTCAGGCTGCAAAGGAATCAATTGATTTTACTAACTGGTTTTTGGAAAACACTGCCATGAAAAATTATCAATATGTTCATAAAGGCATCCACATGTCTCTCCACAGGGGTTTTAATTAATGGGGGAGGGGGGGAGGTCTGGATATAACTTAACTGTCCATTAGTAGGTAGAACAATATAATGGGAATCACAGTGCACATACCAATTTGAACTCAACCTAGGTAACATGGATTCATCTCTGTGTTATAGGCCTGCTTCTGAAAAACACAATGTAGTGCTCCAAAAGCAGAACGATACTTTCAGAATACCATGTTATGTTTGTAAATAGAGAGACAGATAGGTATACAGAAATCAAAAATCTGAAAACGGTCTGGAAGTGTACATTTCAATAACTTACAATGTCAGTAGTGGGGGATTAATAGCAGACCAAGAAGACTGTATCTGCATGCGAAATGGTTCAATTTTTAAAGAGTTTTTTAAATGACCATGGACAAAAAATTCAAAGGGTTACAGTAAGTATTGAGGAGTGACTTGGTAAAAGGAGCACAGAGGTGAGAAAGGATTAAGTAGAGTTCAATAGAATCAGGTATAATATCTGTACACAGGACTCCATGAACAGGAGCAAAGGGGAAACTTAAAGAAATCATCAGGACTAAGGGGAGATCAGGATTAGGGGGGCTTGTAGGAAGAGCTGGAAAAAACCAAAGCATGCAATGGGCAGAAAATGTGGAAGAAAAGGCCTCACAGGTGGTAAACTGATCCATCTCTCCCTGGTAGTTCAACTGTATGAATAACAGAGAGGCCGGCTAAGTGGGAAAGTACTTGGAAACTCTGTTCATACAGACAACAGAAAGTGCCACCAGAGTGAAAAAAGTAAACCTAGTAAGGCAGCTTAGCCCCTTCCCCTTGGTGTTTTATGCCAGCTATCTTTCTTGCTGTGCCTCTGTTCATATACACTGATACGTGTTAGGTCCAAAGGCAGTGACAAACATTGTTACATGTATTGAGGAATCCTCCCAGTTCCACAAAGCACAGCCATTTTACTTAGTGTTCTCAATACCTTCTTTTCGACTCTCATCTCGTTTGAAGAAACACTTTCAGAGGAAAGAAGTTCTCCCTAAGCCACATGTGTCCTTAAGTAAACTATGAATTAAGTGGTATTTCAAGGTGTTTGGGCTGATTCCTCCACATGGCCCGTGAAACCTAGAAAAGTGTCATTCACCAACAGGCATTACATCTTCAATGAGTCCTGTTCATTGCACACCAGGGTCACCTTATTGTCCATTTAATGGTCAGAAAAACAGTGTTACAGTGAGTATCCTTTTTAGTAGTAGGACTAAAGTGTTTTGGACTCGCATGTTCAGATACTGAAAAGGCTCAGGGAAGTCCACTTGAAAGCTGGTCATTCGATACAGGTGCTGGAGAGGAAAACAAGCTACTCTCATTTGGCAACTTTGAGACAGTGATACAGCTCTGGCCATGTAAGTGTAAATAACAACAGGTCTAATCATGCATGGTGGCCTATGGGCTTGGAACTTGCATGCTTACAAAACCAGTGATGACTTGTGCATCTTCTCCTTCGAACCTCATATGTGACTCATCAACAAGTCAAGTGCTAACTTGGGAGGAAAACAATGTTGGGATGTCCTTTTGGTACATCAAGCCATGAACTCGTTGTCTTAACATCAACAATATAATTCACGTTCATGATTTACATCCATTTCAGAGAGTCATATCCATCCTTCTCTTGGCTATATATTTATAAGGACCAGCCAGCTTCCTTAGATGTTTTCAAGCCCATGAAAAGTCCAAAAAAAAAAAACATCTGAAAGAAGAGTTTGAAGAATTTTCAACAAATACTAGTCTAGAAATGCTGACCTGAAAACCAACTGACGTTTTCAACACCCTCTTTTTGGGAACATTTTCTGTGCCGTGCTTCTCAAAAATGACTTGTCATAACTGATTTGTGCCCATGTTAGCAACTCTTCTGAAATTACTGAAAGTAGACTAATGTGAGAGTTTCTCTTTAGAGATAATTCAAATTACTTGCGTAGGAAGTGGCAGCAGGTCTGGGGATGTTGTAGCTCACTGGCAGTGACCTTGCCTAGCTTGGGGCTGGCCTGCCATGGATTTTCACCCCAAACACTTGCAAGGAAAAAAAAAAGGGACGGAAGGGAGAGAAAAAGTTGGAAGGGAGGGAGGCAAAGTTGGAGGGATGGAGGGAGGTAGAAAAGAAGGAAGAAGAAAAGGAGAAAAACCAGGAAGGGAGGAAGGAAGCAAGGAAGGAGGAAATAGGGAGAGTACAAGGGCAGGGAAAGGACTGAGTCACTAAAACTAAAGGCCAAAAAAAAACCAAAAAATAAAATAAAATAAAATAAAACAAAAGGCAAGCGACACAAAGACCAATATAGGCCTTGAAAGCTGTTTGAACAGTTTAGACAGCTTTAGAATTTGAGTGACATCAAACTGAATGTTATGATGACTGGATGGAATCTTCCTACTAAGCCCCGCCTTGGCCTGGCCTAAACCAAATCAAGGGGTGTGTGGCATGGGGAGGAATTCTCTCTGGCTGGAGTGGGAGGGACCTAAACCTGTGGCACTTGAGGATGCACTGGGTAGGGAAGGGGACAAGACTCCCCTGATGGGCAGTTGAGCACAACAAGGCTCCTGGGAGCCCTTGATCATGGCTCCCACCACCATACGCCCACCACCTGCCATACGCTCACACCCTGAAGGGGATCCCAGTGGTCTGCTCCATTGCCTGGTGCAGGTTGGAGTTCCTGACCAAACACCTGAGTGTCCACAGCCTGCGTTGGCCTGCCTGGGCAGGCTGTGGTTGTGGTGGCAAGAGCCAAAGCCGTCTTGGTGTGATGGAGGAGCCAAGGGCTGCCTCTCAGCCATACTAGTGGGTGGTTCTGGAAGAAGCACCAACGGTTGTGGCAGCATTGTCCGAAGACATGAAGCCAGGCCATCTTCCTTATGGCTTTCCTTGGGAGTTGGTGATGTGTACAGCTCTTAGATTTTTGGCTGTTCTCTTACTTTTCTGGAGATGTTTTCAGTCGGTTAGTAGCAGGCTTTACGTGGGAAGAGAAAAAAAGCTGGCTGTAAATCTTGCGGGACTTATTGAAAAAAAGTGTGGACTTCTTGAAAAAGTGAGCCTTGTTGAAAAAGAACATGAAGGCTTAGCCTCATCTTTAAAGGACTGCAGGTTTGAGAAGGGTTCAAGGGAAGCACAACATCTGGAGGCAACCTACGAAAAGCTGCATTGGTCTGAATCCAGCCATGGCGTTGAAATGCTCTTTCTAGAAGAAGAGCTCAAAGCACAGAAGGCTAAACATGGTCAACAGGATGAAATGAGGGCGCATCTATCAAGAAGGATACAGTCCCTCCAAGGTGAATCTGAAACCCTCAGATCACAAATAGCTGAAGCTAAAACAAGCTGGAGACTCTTTCAAGTGAATGAGGAAGAACTGAAGCTGGCAATCAAAGGGGTGCCTTGTTTCCAGTTGACCCAAGGAGTCAGTTCATGAGAAGAGGACCTTTTTTTTCCCTCCACCTCTCCGAGGAAACTTGTATGGGAACCTGGAGATTATTTTCCACCTGGCCCGCCACCCACTCCATTTCCAATGCGAAGTGTCTATGCAGGGAGAGGGTTTTCCTCTCAATCTTCCCCCAAGAGCTGGAATTCAGCCCTCTACACCCGCATTCTGAAAGTACAAGTGATTTCCCTGAAGGGTTCCTTCCACCTGCAAATGAGCCTGTTACATCCAGAACCAATCAAGAAACCTCATACTGTTGCTCTCTCTTCAAATGTAATTTGACTTTTCTCTCATTTTTAGTTTTTAAGTAACTGCTTTTACTTCAGTAATTGACTATACTTTGGCTCCAATTGAAGCTCAATGAAACTATAATTCTTAAGATAGTATTTTGTAAATAAAGATGGTTTACATAGGAAGCTTATGAGTAAATTATTCCTATTTTGTTTTATTCAAGAGTACAGCATTTAATCTGATGAACTCACTATTACATAAACAAGAATGGGAGTTCTAGGTACTTGTGATCTAGCTGATGGAAATATATTTGAAACTCCCAACAAAGAAGTGTATTTAGTATGACTGTAGCAAATGTGAAGTGACTTTAGGCTTAATGAAAAATTGTCACTGATTTTCAGACTGGTTGGGCATATCAGCTAGTTTTTCCATATCAGAATAACTAGAGCATGGGAGGACTATAGGAGGGAACACAACTAAACATGTCACGGAAATAGATCTCAACTACAAAGTAAAATGAACCTCTTTTTTATATTCGTTGCTGAGAACATTACATAGCTCTTGAGATATCATATTTCCCACATTAGATTCAAGTGAGTTATGAACTCCCATTGTTACCCCATATACAGATTGCACAATCACATTGTTTACACATCCACATTTTTACAAAATGCCATATTAGTAACTGTTCTATTCTGCTACCTTTTCTATCCTCTACTCTCCCCCCTCTCCTGCCCTCCCATCTTCTCTCTCTATCCCAGCTGCTGTAATTTAACGTTTGGGAATTGGAAACCACACTTTAAACTCACTCTGCTCCCCATTTTCCCTTCTGTCAAATTACTCATCATCTTCTTCTATTTCTCCTCCTCCTTCTCCTCTTCCTCCTCCTCCTTATACCTTTAATTCATTCATCATACACTCATGCATTGCTTCATTCATTCCTTTCACATATGGTTTTGGGGATCCAAATCAGGACCTTTGAAAGTGCGAAGCCAGCACTCTAGTGCTGAGCCAAAACCCCAGCACCTGTCTTTTTGATTTTATGACTGTTTCTATGAAATTCAGAATTGCATTCTGCTATGGTTCACGGATATGTGGATTGACCTAGTCCTTGTTTTCTCAGAGACATTTGGAAAATATATATGAATTATTAGGAGATTGAAATGAAGAAAAAAAGTGGAAATTCCCCAATTTCTTATTCTTAGATTCCATACTCTGACGCTGCCTACCTACTATAAAAACATTTAAACTCTTACTTCCCATTTCTATATCATTGCCAACAAGTGAACATTCACTGCCCTACAACAAACCAGAGAACGCACATTGAACAATGTTTCCCCAGTAGAGACCAAGGCACAATTCTTATTAAAAGAATACCTTAGTCATGAATTAATAGTGAAAGCTTTATTTGAGTGCTAAATGTGCTCTAATTATGTGTTTGTGTTTGTTGATGTGTGTGTGTGTGAGGTGGGGGTGTGTGTTTGTGTGTAAAACATGCACTGAGGTGTAAAATAAATGCAGGATTGCAACGGCCTTCTTAAAAATAAGAAGCAGTTTTATCACATTTCAAGCCCAGTGAAGAATCCGCCTGATACTTGACCTACAATTAATTGAAATGTGAAAAATTCAGGCCTAAAAAAACAAAGCCTACAAACAGAATAAATCTAATCAGTCTGTCTCACCTGATTAGATGTCCCCTGCCATGGGCTGTGTAAAATACATGGAGGATCCCGCACTGATTGTTATCTAGAATGACTTCTGCCTGAAATACTATTGGAGAATAGTTGCTGATGTACTGTGGTTCTTATACCAGTAAACTGGAATGAAGGTAACTTCAGGCTGCAAAGGAATCAATTGATTTTACTAACTGGTTTTTGGAAAACACTGCCATGAAAAATTATCAATATGTTCATAAAGGCATCCACATGTCTCTCCACAGGGGTTTTAATTAATGGGGGAGGGGGGGAGGTCTGGATATAACTTAACTGTCCATTAGTAGGTAGAACAATATAATGGGAATCACAGTGCACATACCAATTTGAACTCAACCTAGGTAACATGGATTCATCTCTGTGTTATAGGCCTGCTTCTGAAAAACACAATGTAGTGCTCCAAAAGCAGAACGATACTTTCAGAATACCATGTTATGTTTGTAAATAGAGAGACAGATAGGTATACAGAAATCAAAAATCTGAAAACGGTCTGGAAGTGTACATTTCAATAACTTACAATGTCAGTAGTGGGGGATTAATAGCAGACCAAGAAGACTGTATCTGCATGCGAAATGGTTCAATTTTTAAAGAGTTTTTTAAATGACCATGGACAAAAAATTCAAAGGGTTACAGTAAGTATTGAGGAGTGACTTGGTAAAAGGAGCACAGAGGTGAGAAAGGATTAAGTAGAGTTCAATAGAATCAGGTATAATATCTGTACACAGGACTCCATGAACAGGAGCAAAGGGGAAACTTAAAGAAATCATCAGGACTAAGGGGAGATCAGGATTAGGGGGGCTTGTAGGAAGAGCTGGAAAAAACCAAAGCATGCAATGGGCAGAAAATGTGGAAGAAAAGGCCTCACAGGTGGTAAACTGATCCATCTCTCCCTGGTAGTTCAACTGTATGAATAACAGAGAGGCCGGCTAAGTGGGAAAGTACTTGGAAACTCTGTTCATACAGACAACAGAAAGTGCCACCAGAGTGAAAAAAGTAAACCTAGTAAGGCAGCTTAGCCCCTTCCCCTTGGTGTTTTATGCCAGCTATCTTTCTTGCTGTGCCTCTGTTCATATACACTGATACGTGTTAGGTCCAAAGGCAGTGACAAACATTGTTACATGTATTGAGGAATCCTCCCAGTTCCACAAAGCACAGCCATTTTACTTAGTGTTCTCAATACCTTCTTTTCGACTCTCATCTCGTTTGAAGAAACACTTTCAGAGGAAAGAAGTTCTCCCTAAGCCACATGTGTCCTTAAGTAAACTATGAATTAAGTGGTATTTCAAGGTGTTTGGGCTGATTCCTCCACATGGCCCGTGAAACCTAGAAAAGTGTCATTCACCAACAGGCATTACATCTTCAATGAGTCCTGTTCATTGCACACCAGGGTCACCTTATTGTCCATTTAATGGTCAGAAAAACAGTGTTACAGTGAGTATCCTTTTTAGTAGTAGGACTAAAGTGTTTTGGACTCGCATGTTCAGATACTGAAAAGGCTCAGGGAAGTCCACTTGAAAGCTGGTCATTCGATACAGGTGCTGGAGAGGAAAACAAGCTACTCTCATTTGGCAACTTTGAGACAGTGATACAGCTCTGGCCATGTAAGTGTAAATAACAACAGGTCTAATCATGCATGGTGGCCTATGGGCTTGGAACTTGCATGCTTACAAAACCAGTGATGACTTGTGCATCTTCTCCTTCGAACCTCATATGTGACTCATCAACAAGTCAAGTGCTAACTTGGGAGGAAAACAATGTTGGGATGTCCTTTTGGTACATCAAGCCATGAACTCGTTGTCTTAACATCAACAATATAATTCACGTTCATGATTTACATCCATTTCAGAGAGTCATATCCATCCTTCTCTTGGCTATATATTTATAAGGACCAGCCAGCTTCCTTAGATGTTTTCAAGCCCATGAAAAGTCCAAAAAAAAAAAAAAACATCTGAAAGAAGAGTTTGAAGAATTTTCAACAAATACTAGTCTAGAAATGCTGACCTGAAAACCAACTGACGTTTTCAACACCCTCTTTTTGGGAACATTTTCTGTGCCGTGCTTCTCAAAAATGACTTGTCATAACTGATTTGTGCCCATGTTAGCAACTCTTCTGAAATAACTGAAAGTAGACTAATGTGAGAGTTTCTCTTTAGAGATAATTCAAATTACTTGCGTAGGAAGTGGCAGCAGGTCTGGGGATGTTGTAGCTCACTGGCAGTGACCTTGCCTAGCTTGGGGCTGGCCTGCCATGGATTTTCACCCCAAACACTTGCAAGGAAAAAAAAAAAGGGACGGAAGGGAGAGAAAAATTTGGAAGGGAGGGAGGCAAAGTTGGAGGGATGGAGGGAGGTAGAAAAGAAGGAAGAAGAAAAGGAGAAAAACCAGGAAGGGAGGAAGGAAGCAAGGAAGGAGGAAATAGGGAGAGTACAAGGGTAGGGAAAGGACTGAGTCACTAAAACTAAAGGCCAAAAAAAACACAAAAAATAAAATAAAATAAAATAAAACAAAAGGCAAGCGACACAAAGACCAATATAGGCCTTGAAAGCTGTTTGAACAGTTTAGACAGCTTTAGAATTTGAGTGACATCAAACAGAATGTTATGATGACTGGATGGAATCTTCCTACTAAGCCCCGCCTTGGCCTGGCCTAAACCAAATCAAGGGGTGTGTGGCATGGGGAGGAATTCTCTCTGGCTGGAGTGGGAGGGACCTAAACCTGTGGCACTTGAGGATGCACTGGGTAGGGAAGGGGACAAGACTCCCCTGATGGGCAGTTGAGCACAACAGGGCTCCTGGGAGCCCTTGATCATGGCTCCCACCACCATACGCCCACCACCTGCCATACGCTCACACCCTGAAGGGGATCGCAGTGGTCTGCTCCGTTTCCTGGTGCAGGTTGGAGTTCCTGACCAAACACCTGAGTGTCCACAGCCTGCGTTGGCCTGCCTGGGCAGGCTGTGGTTGTGGTGGCAAGAGCCAAAGCCGTCTTGGTGTGATGGAGGAGCCAAGGGCTGCCTCTCAGCCATACTAGTGGGTGGTTCTGGAAGAAGCACCAACGGTTGTGGCAGCATTGTCCGAAGACATGAAGCCAGGCCATCTTCCTTATGGCTTTCCTTGGGAGTTGGTGATGTGTACAGCTCTTAGATTTTTGGCTGTTCTCTTACTTTTCTGGAGATGTTTTCAGTCGGTTAGTAGCAGGCTTTACGTGGGAAGAGAAAAAAAGCTGGCTGTAAATCTTGCGGGACTTATTGAAAAAAAGTGTGGACTTCTTGAAAAAGTGAGCCTTGTTGAAAAAGAACATGAAGGCTTAGCCTCATCTTTAAAGGACTGCAGGTTTGAGAAGGGTTCAAGGGAAGCACAACATCTGGAGGCAACCTACGAAAAGCTGCATTGGTCCGAATCCAGCCATGGCGTTGAAATGCTCTTTCTAGAAGAAGAGCTCAAAGCACAGAAGGCTAAACATGGTCAACAGGATGAAATGAGGGCGCATCTATCAAGAAGGATGCAGTCCCTCCAAGGTGAATCTGAAACCCTCAGATCACAAATAGCTGAAGCTAAAACAAGCTGGAGACTCTTTCAAGTGAATGAGGAAGAACTGAAGCTGGCAATCAAAGGGGTGCCTTGTTTCCAGTTGACCCAAGGAGTCAGTTCATGAGAAGAGGACCTTTTTTTTCCCTCCACCTCTCCGAGGAAACTTGTATGGGAACCTGGAGATTATTTTCCACCTGGCCCGCCACCCACTCCATTTCCAATGCGAAGTGTCTATGCAGGGAGAGGGTTTTCCTCTCAATCTTCCCCCAAGAGCTGGAATTCAGCCCTCTACACCCGCATTCTGAAAGTACAAGTGATTTCCCTGAAGGGTTCCTTCCACCTGCAAATGAGCCTGTTACTCAACATCCAGAACCAATCAAGAAACCTCATACTGTTGCTCTCTCTTCAAATGTAATTTGACTTTTCTCTCATTTTTAGTTTTTAAGTAACTGCTTTTACTTCAGTAATTGACTATACTTTGGCTCCAATTGAAGCTCAATGAAACTATAATTCTTAAGATAGTATTTTGTAAATAAAGATGGTTTACATAGGAAGCTTATGAGTAAATTATTCCTATTTTGTTTTATTCAAGAGTACAGCATTTAATCTGATGAACTCACTATTACATAAACAAGAATGGGAGTTCTAGGTACTTGTGATCTAGCTGATGGAAATATATTTGAAACTCCCAACAAAGAAGTGTATTTAGTATGACTGTAGCAAATGTGAAGTGACTTTAGGCTTAATGAAAAATTGTCACTGATTTTCAGACTGGTTGGGCATATCAGCTAGTTTTTCCATATCAGAATAACTAGAGCATGGGAGGACTATAGGAGGGAACACAACTAAACATGTCACGGAAATAGATCTCAACTACAAAGTAAAATGAACCTCTTTTTTATATTCGTTGCTGAGAACATTACATAGCTCTTGAGATATCATATTTCCCACATTAGATTCAAGTGAGTTATGAACTCCCATTGTTACCCCATATACAGATTGCACAATCACATTGTTTACACATCCACATTTTTACAAAATGCCATATTAGTAACTGTTCTATTCTGCTACCTTTTCTATCCTCTACTCTCCCCCCTCTCCTGCCCTCCCATCTTCTCTCTCTATCCCAGCTGCTGTAATTTAACGTTTGGGAATTGGAAACCACACTTTAAACTCACTCTGCTCCCCATTTTCCCTTCTGTCAAATTACTCATCATCTTCTTCTATTTCTCCTCCTCCTTCTCCTCTTCCTCCTCCTCCTTATACCTTTAATTCATTCATCATACACTCATGCATTGCTTCATTCATTCCTTTCACATATGGTTTTGGGGATCCAAATCAGGACCTTTGAAAGTGCGAAGCCAGCACTCTAGTGCTGAGCCAAAACCCCAGCACCTGTCTTTTTGATTTTATGACTGTTTCTATGAAATTCAGAATTGCATTCTGCTATGGTTCACGGATATGTGGATTGACCTAGTCCTTGTTTTCTCAGAGACATTTGGAAAATATATATGAATTATTAGGAGATTGAAATGAAGAAAAAAAGTGGAAATTCCCCAATTTCTTATTCTTAGATTCCATACTCTGACGCTGCCTACCTACTATAAAAACATTTAAACTCTTACTTCCCATTTCTATATCATTGCCAACAAGTGAACATTCACTGCCCTACAACAAACCAGAGAACGCACATTGAACAATGTTTCCCCAGTAGAGACCAAGGCACAATTCTTATTAAAAGAATACCTTAGTCATGAATTAATAGTGAAAGCTTTATTTGAGTGCTAAATGTGCTCTAATTATGTGTTTGTGTTTGTTGATGTGTGTGTGTGTGAGGTGGGGGTGTGTGTTTGTGTGTAAAACATGCACTGAGGTGTAAAATAAATGCAGGATTGCAACGGCCTTCTTAAAAATAAGAAGCAGTTTTATCACATTTCAAGCCCAGTGAAGAATCCGCCTGATACTTGACCTACAATTAATTGAAATGTGAAAAATTCAGGCCTAAAAAAACAAAGCCTACAAACAGAATAAATCTAATCAGTCTGTCTCACCTGATTAGATGTCCCCTGCCATGGGCTGTGTAAAATACATGGAGGATCCCGCACTGATTGTTATCTAGAATGACTTCTGCCTGAAATACTATTGGAGAATAGTTGCTGATGTACTGTGGTTCTTATACCAGTAAACTGGAATGAAGGTAACTTCAGGCTGCAAAGGAATCAATTGATTTTACTAACTGGTTTTTGGAAAACACTGCCATGAAAAATTATCAATATGTTCATAAAGGCATCCACATGTCTCTCCACAGGGGTTTTAATTAATGGGGGAGGGGGGGAGGTCTGGATATAACTTAACTGTCCATTAGTAGGTAGAACAATATAATGGGAATCACAGTGCACATACCAATTTGAACTCAACCTAGGTAACATGGATTCATCTCTGTGTTATAGGCCTGCTTCTGAAAAACACAATGTAGTGCTCCAAAAGCAGAACGATACTTTCAGAATACCATGTTATGTTTGTAAATAGAGAGACAGATAGGTATACAGAAATCAAAAATCTGAAAACGGTCTGGAAGTGTACATTTCAATAACTTACAATGTCAGTAGTGGGGGATTAATAGCAGACCAAGAAGACTGTATCTGCATGCGAAATGGTTCAATTTTTAAAGAGTTTTTTAAATGACCATGGACAAAAAATTCAAAGGGTTACAGTAAGTATTGAGGAGTGACTTGGTAAAAGGAGCACAGAGGTGAGAAAGGATTAAGTAGAGTTCAATAGAATCAGGTATAATATCTGTACACAGGACTCCATGAACAGGAGCAAAGGGGAAACTTAAAGAAATCATCAGGACTAAGGGGAGATCAGGATTAGGGGGGCTTGTAGGAAGAGCTGGAAAAAACCAAAGCATGCAATGGGCAGAAAATGTGGAAGAAAAGGCCTCACAGGTGGTAAACTGATCCATCTCTCCCTGGTAGTTCAACTGTATGAATAACAGAGAGGCCGGCTAAGTGGGAAAGTACTTGGAAACTCTGTTCATACAGACAACAGAAAGTGCCACCAGAGTGAAAAAAGTAAACCTAGTAAGGCAGCTTAGCCCCTTCCCCTTGGTGTTTTATGCCAGCTATCTTTCTTGCTGTGCCTCTGTTCATATACACTGATACGTGTTAGGTCCAAAGGCAGTGACAAACATTGTTACATGTATTGAGGAATCCTCCCAGTTCCACAAAGCACAGCCATTTTACTTAGTGTTCTCAATACCTTCTTTTCGACTCTCATCTCGTTTGAAGAAACACTTTCAGAGGAAAGAAGTTCTCCCTAAGCCACATGTGTCCTTAAGTAAACTATGAATTAAGTGGTATTTCAAGGTGTTTGGGCTGATTCCTCCACATGGCCCGTGAAACCTAGAAAAGTGTCATTCACCAACAGGCATTACATCTTCAATGAGTCCTGTTCATTGCACACCAGGGTCACCTTATTGTCCATTTAATGGTCAGAAAAACAGTGTTACAGTGAGTATCCTTTTTAGTAGTAGGACTAAAGTGTTTTGGACTCGCATGTTCAGATACTGAAAAGGCTCAGGGAAGTCCACTTGAAAGCTGGTCATTCGATACAGGTGCTGGAGAGGAAAACAAGCTACTCTCATTTGGCAACTTTGAGACAGTGATACAGCTCTGGCCATGTAAGTGTAAATAACAACAGGTCTAATCATGCATGGTGGCCTATGGGCTTGGAACTTGCATGCTTACAAAACCAGTGATGACTTGTGCATCTTCTCCTTCGAACCTCATATGTGACTCATCAACAAGTCAAGTGCTAACTTGGGAGGAAAACAATGTTGGGATGTCCTTTTGGTACATCAAGCCATGAACTCGTTGTCTTAACATCAACAATATAATTCACGTTCATGATTTACATCCATTTCAGAGAGTCATATCCATCCTTCTCTTGGCTATATATTTATAAGGACCAGCCAGCTTCCTTAGATGTTTTCAAGCCCATGAAAAGTCCAAAAAAAAAAAAAAACATCTGAAAGAAGAGTTTGAAGAATTTTCAACAAATACTAGTCTAGAAATGCTGACCTGAAAACCAACTGACGTTTTCAACACCCTCTTTTTGGGAACATTTTCTGTGCCGTGCTTCTCAAAAATGACTTGTCATAACTGATTTGTGCCCATGTTAGCAACTCTTCTGAAATAACTGAAAGTAGACTAATGTGAGAGTTTCTCTTTAGAGATAATTCAAATTACTTGCGTAGGAAGTGGCAGCAGGTCTGGGGATGTTGTAGCTCACTGGCAGTGACCTTGCCTAGCTTGGGGCTGGCCTGCCATGGATTTTCACCCCAAACACTTGCAAGGAAAAAAAAAAAGGGACGGAAGGGAGAGAAAAATTTGGAAGGGAGGGAGGCAAAGTTGGAGGGATGGAGGGAGGTAGAAAAGAAGGAAGAAGAAAAGGAGAAAAACCAGGAAGGGAGGAAGGAAGCAAGGAAGGAGGAAATAGGGAGAGTACAAGGGTAGGGAAAGGACTGAGTCACTAAAACTAAAGGCCAAAAAAAACACAAAAAATAAAATAAAATAAAATAAAACAAAAGGCAAGCGACACAAAGACCAATATAGGCCTTGAAAGCTGTTTGAACAGTTTAGACAGCTTTAGAATTTGAGTGACATCAAACAGAATGTTATGATGACTGGATGGAATCTTCCTACTAAGCCCCGCCTTGGCCTGGCCTAAACCAAATCAAGGGGTGTGTGGCATGGGGAGGAATTCTCTCTGGCTGGAGTGGGAGGGACCTAAACCTGTGGCACTTGAGGATGCACTGGGTAGGGAAGGGGACAAGACTCCCCTGATGGGCAGTTGAGCACAACAGGGCTCCTGGGAGCCCTTGATCATGGCTCCCACCACCATACGCCCACCACCTGCCATACGCTCACACCCTGAAGGGGATCGCAGTGGTCTGCTCCGTTGCCTGGTGCAGGTTGGAGTTCCTGACCAAACACCTGAGTGTCCACAGCCTGCGTTGGCCTGCCTGGGCAGGCTGTGGTTGTGGTGGCAAGAGCCAAAGCCGTCTTGGTGTGATGGAGGAGCCAAGGGCTGCCTCTCAGCCATACTAGTGGGTGGTTCTGGAAGAAGCACCAACGGTTGTGGCAGCATTGTCCGAAGACATGAAGCCAGGCCATCTTCCTTATGGCTTTCCTTGGGAGTTGGTGATGTGTACAGCTCTTAGATTTTTGGCTGTTCTCTTACTTTTCTGGAGATGTTTTCAGTCGGTTAGTAGCAGGCTTTACGTGGGAAGAGAAAAAAAGCTGGCTGTAAATCTTGCGGGACTTATTGAAAAAAAGTGTGGACTTCTTGAAAAAGTGAGCCTTGTTGAAAAAGAACATGAAGGCTTAGCCTCATCTTTAAAGGACTGCAGGTTTGAGAAGGGTTCAAGGGAAGCACAACATCTGGAGGCAACCTACGAAAAGCTGCATTGGTCCGAATCCAGCCATGGCGTTGAAATGCTCTTTCTAGAAGAAGAGCTCAAAGCACAGAAGGCTAAACATGGTCAACAGGATGAAATGAGGGCGCATCTATCAAGAAGGATACAGTCCCTCCAAGGTGAATCTGAAACCCTCAGATCACAAATAGCTGAAGCTAAAACAAGCTGGAGACTCTTTCAAGTGAATGAGGAAGAACTGAAGCTGGCAATCAAAGGGGTGCCTTGTTTCCAGTTGACCCAAGGAGTCAGTTCATGAGAAGAGGACCTTTTTTTCCCTCCACCTCTCCGAGGAGACTTGTATGGGAACCTGGAGATTATTTTCCACCTGGCCCGCCACCCACTCCATTTCCAATGCGAAGTGTCTATGCAGGGAGAGGGTTTTCCTCTCAATCTTCCCCCAAGAGCTGGAATTCAGCCCTCTACACCCGCATTCTGAAAGTACAAGTGATTTCCCTGAAGGGTTCCTTCCACCTGCAAATGAGCCTGTTACTCAACATCCAGAACCAATCAAGAAACCTCATACTGTTGCTCTCTCTTCAAATGTAATTTGACTTTTCTCTCATTTTTAGTTTTTAAGTAACTGCTTTTACTTCAGTAATTGACTATACTTTGGCTCCAATTGAAGCTCAATGAAACTATAATTCTTAAGATAGTATTTTGTAAATAAAGATGGTTTACATAGGAAGCTTATGAGTAAATTATTCCTATTTTGTTTTATTCAAGAGTACAGCATTTAATCTGATGAACTCACTATTACATAAACAAGAATGGGAGTTCTAGGTACTTGTGATCTAGCTGATGGAAATATATTTGAAACTCCCAACAAAGAAGTGTATTTAGTATGACTGTAGCAAATGTGAAGTGACTTTAGGCTTAATGAAAAATTGTCACTGATTTTCAGACTGGTTGGGCATATCAGCTAGTTTTTCCATATCAGAATAACTAGAGCATGGGAGGACTATAGGAGGGAACACAACTAAACATGTCACGGAAATAGATCTCAACTACAAAGTAAAATGAACCTCTTTTTTATATTCGTTGCTGAGAACATTACATAGCTCTTGAGATATCATATTTCCCACATTAGATTCAAGTGAGTTATGAACTCCCATTGTTACCCCATATACAGATTGCACAATCACATTGTTTACACATCCACATTTTTACAAAATGCCATATTAGTAACTGTTCTATTCTGCTACCTTTTCTATCCTCTACTCTCCCCCCTCTCCTGCCCTCCCATCTTCTCTCTCTATCCCAGCTGCTGTAATTTAACGTTTGGGAATTGGAAACCACACTTTAAACTCACTCTGCTCCCCATTTTCCCTTCTGTCAAATTACTCATCATCTTCTTCTATTTCTCCTCCTCCTTCTCCTCTTCCTCCTCCTCCTTATACCTTTAATTCATTCATCATACACTCATGCATTGCTTCATTCATTCCTTTCACATATGGTTTTGGGGATCCAAATCAGGACCTTTGAAAGTGCGAAGCCAGCACTCTAGTGCTGAGCCAAAACCCCAGCACCTGTCTTTTTGATTTTATGACTGTTTCTATGAAATTCAGAATTGCATTCTGCTATGGTTCACGGATATGTGGATTGACCTAGTCCTTGTTTTCTCAGAGACATTTGGAAAATATATATGAATTATTAGGAGATTGAAATGAAGAAAAAAAGTGGAAATTCCCCAATTTCTTATTCTTAGATTCCATACTCTGACGCTGCCTACCTACTATAAAAACATTTAAACTCTTACTTCCCATTTCTATATCATTGCCAACAAGTGAACATTCACTGCCCTACAAAAAAACCAGAGAACGCACATTGAACAATGTTTCCCCAGTAGAGACCAAGGCACAATTCTTATTAAAAGAATACCTTAGTCATGAATTAATAGTGAAAGCTTTATTTGAGTGCTAAATGTGCTCTAATTATGTGTTTGTGTTTGTTGATGTGTGTGTGTGTGAGGTGGGGGTGTGTGTTTGTGTGTAAAACATGCACTGAGGTGTAAAATAAATGCAGGATTGCAACGGCCTTCTTAAAAATAAGAAGCAGTTTTATCACATTTCAAGCCCAGTGAAGAATCCGCCTGATACTTGACCTACAATTAATTGAAATGTGAAAAATTCAGGCCTAAAAAAACAAAGCCTACAAACAGAATAAATCTAATCAGTCTGTCTCACCTGATTAGATGTCCCCTGCCATGGGCTGTGTAAAATACATGGAGGATCCCGCACTGATTGTTATCTAGAATGACTTCTGCCTGAAATACTATTGGAGAATAGTTGCTGATGTACTGTGGTTCTTATACCAGTAAACTGGAATGAAGGTAACTTCAGGCTGCAAAGGAATCAATTGATTTTACTAACTGGTTTTTGGAAAACACTGCCATGAAAAATTATCAATATGTTCATAAAGGCATCCACATGTCTCTCCACAGGGGTTTTAATTAATGGGGGAGGGGGGGAGGTCTGGATATAACTTAACTGTCCATTAGTAGGTAGAACAATATAATGGGAATCACAGTGCACATACCAATTTGAACTCAACCTAGGTAACATGGATTCATCTCTGTGTTATAGGCCTGCTTCTGAAAAACACAATGTAGTGCTCCAAAAGCAGAACGATACTTTCAGAATACCATGTTATGTTTGTAAATAGAGAGACAGATAGGTATACAGAAATCAAAAATCTGAAAACGGTCTGGAAGTGTACATTTCAATAACTTACAATGTCAGTAGTGGGGGATTAATAGCAGACCAAGAAGACTGTATCTGCATGCGAAATGGTTCAATTTTTAAAGAGTTTTTTAAATGACCATGGACAAAAAATTCAAAGGGTTACAGTAAGTATTGAGGAGTGACTTGGTAAAAGGAGCACAGAGGTGAGAAAGGATTAAGTAGAGTTCAATAGAATCAGGTATAATATCTGTACACAGGACTCCATGAACAGGAGCAAAGGGGAAACTTAAAGAAATCATCAGGACTAAGGGGAGATCAGGATTAGGGGGGCTTGTAGGAAGAGCTGGAAAAAACCAAAGCATGCAATGGGCAGAAAATGTGGAAGAAAAGGCCTCACAGGTGGTAAACTGATCCATCTCTCCCTGGTAGTTCAACTGTATGAATAACAGAGAGGCCGGCTAAGTGGGAAAGTACTTGGAAACTCTGTTCATACAGACAACAGAAAGTGCCACCAGAGTGAAAAAAGTAAACCTAGTAAGGCAGCTTAGCCCCTTCCCCTTGGTGTTTTATGCCAGCTATCTTTCTTGCTGTGCCTCTGTTCATATACACTGATACGTGTTAGGTCCAAAGGCAGTGACAAACATTGTTACATGTATTGAGGAATCCTCCCAGTTCCACAAAGCACAGCCATTTTACTTAGTGTTCTCAATACCTTCTTTTCGACTCTCATCTCGTTTGAAGAAACACTTTCAGAGGAAAGAAGTTCTCCCTAAGCCACATGTGTCCTTAAGTAAACTATGAATTAAGTGGTATTTCAAGGTGTTTGGGCTGATTCCTCCACATGGCCCGTGAAACCTAGAAAAGTGTCATTCACCAACAGGCATTACATCTTCAATGAGTCCTGTTCATTGCACACCAGGGTCACCTTATTGTCCATTTAATGGTCAGAAAAACAGTGTTACAGTGAGTATCCTTTTTAGTAGTAGGACTAAAGTGTTTTGGACTCGCATGTTCAGATACTGAAAAGGCTCAGGGAAGTCCACTTGAAAGCTGGTCATTCGATACAGGTGCTGGAGAGGAAAACAAGCTACTCTCATTTGGCAACTTTGAGACAGTGATACAGCTCTGGCCATGTAAGTGTAAATAACAACAGGTCTAATCATGCATGGTGGCCTATGGGCTTGGAACTTGCATGCTTACAAAACCAGTGATGACTTGTGCATCTTCTCCTTCGAACCTCATATGTGACTCATCAACAAGTCAAGTGCTAACTTGGGAGGAAAACAATGTTGGGATGTCCTTTTGGTACATCAAGCCATGAACTCGTTGTCTTAACATCAACAATATAATTCACGTTCATGATTTACATCCATTTCAGAGAGTCATATCCATCCTTCTCTTGGCTATATATTTATAAGGACCAGCCAGCTTCCTTAGATGTTTTCAAGCCCATGAAAAGTCCAAAAAAAAAAAAAACATCTGAAAGAAGAGTTTGAAGAATTTTCAACAAATACTAGTCTAGAAATGCTGACCTGAAAACCAACTGACGTTTTCAACACCCTCTTTTTGGGAACATTTTCTGTGCCGTGCTTCTCAAAAATGACTTGTCATAACTGATTTGTGCCCATGTTAGCAACTCTTCTGAAATAACTGAAAGTAGACTAATGTGAGAGTTTCTCTTTAGAGATAATTCAAATTACTTGCGTAGGAAGTGGCAGCAGGTCTGGGGATGTTGTAGCTCACTGGCAGTGACCTTGCCTAGCTTGGGGCTGGCCTGCCATGGATTTTCACCCCAAACACTTGCAAGGAAAAAAAAAAAGGGACGGAAGGGAGAGAAAAATTTGGAAGGGAGGGAGGCAAAGTTGGAGGGATGGAGGGAGGTAGAAAAGAAGGAAGAAGAAAAGGAGAAAAACCAGGAAGGGAGGAAGGAAGCAAGGAAGGAGGAAATAGGGAGAGTACAAGGGTAGGGAAAGGACTGAGTCACTAAAACTAAAGGCCAAAAAAAACACAAAAAATAAAATAAAATAAAATAAAACAAAAGGCAAGCGACACAAAGACCAATATAGGCCTTGAAAGCTGTTTGAACAGTTTAGACAGCTTTAGAATTTGAGTGACATCAAACAGAATGTTATGATGACTGGATGGAATCTTCCTACTAAGCCCCGCCTTGGCCTGGCCTAAACCAAATCAAGGGGTGTGTGGCATGGGGAGGAATTCTCTCTGGCTGGAGTGGGAGGGACCTAAACCTGTGGCACTTGAGGATGCACTGGGTAGGGAAGGGGACAAGACTCCCCTGATGGGCAGTTGAGCACAACAGGGCTCCTGGGAGCCCTTGATCATGGCTCCCACCACCATACGCCCACCACCTGCCATACGCTCACACCCTGAAGGGGATCGCAGTGGTCTGCTCCGTTGCCTGGTGCAGGTTGGAGTTCCTGACCAAACACCTGAGTGTCCACAGCCTGCGTTGGCCTGCCTGGGCAGGCTGTGGTTGTGGTGGCAAGAGCCAAAGCCGTCTTGGTGTGATGGAGGAGCCAAGGGCTGCCTCTCAGCCATACTAGTGGGTGGTTCTGGAAGAAGCACCAACGGTTGTGGCAGCATTGTCCGAAGACATGAAGCCAGGCCATCTTCCTTATGGCTTTCCTTGGGAGTTGGTGATGTGTACAGCTCTTAGATTTTTGGCTGTTCTCTTACTTTTCTGGAGATGTTTTCAGTCGGTTAGTAGCAGGCTTTACGTGGGAAGAGAAAAAAAGCTGGCTGTAAATCTTGCGGGACTTATTGAAAAAAAGTGTGGACTTCTTGAAAAAGTGAGCCTTGTTGAAAAAGAACATGAAGGCTTAGCCTCATCTTTAAAGGACTGCAGGTTTGAGAAGGGTTCAAGGGAAGCACAACATCTGGAGGCAACCTACGAAAAGCTGCATTGGTCCGAATCCAGCCATGGCGTTGAAATGCTCTTTCTAGAAGAAGAGCTCAAAGCACAGAAGGCTAAACATGGTCAACAGGATGAAATGAGGGCGCATCTATCAAGAAGGATACAGTCCCTCCAAGGTGAATCTGAAACCCTCAGATCACAAATAGCTGAAGCTAAAACAAGCTGGAGACTCTTTCAAGTGAATGAGGAAGAACTGAAGCTGGCAATCAAAGGGGTGCCTTGTTTCCAGTTGACCCAAGGAGTCAGTTCATGAGAAGAGGACCTTTTTTTCCCTCCACCTCTCCGAGGAGACTTGTATGGGAACCTGGAGATTATTTTCCACCTGGCCCGCCACCCACTCCATTTCCAATGCGAAGTGTCTATGCAGGGAGAGGGTTTTCCTCTCAATCTTCCCCCAAGAGCTGGAATTCAGCCCTCTACACCCGCATTCTGAAAGTACAAGTGATTTCCCTGAAGGGTTCCTTCCACCTGCAAATGAGCCTGTTACTCAACATCCAGAACCAATCAAGAAACCTCATACTGTTGCTCTCTCTTCAAATGTAATTTGACTTTTCTCTCATTTTTAGTTTTTAAGTAACTGCTTTTACTTCAGTAATTGACTATACTTTGGCTCCAATTGAAGCTCAATGAAACTATAATTCTTAAGATAGTATTTTGTAAATAAAGATGGTTTACATAGGAAGCTTATGAGTAAATTATTCCTATTTTGTTTTATTCAAGAGTACAGCATTTAATCTGATGAACTCACTATTACATAAACAAGAATGGGAGTTCTAGGTACTTGTGATCTAGCTGATGGAAATATATTTGAAACTCCCAACAAAGAAGTGTATTTAGTATGACTGTAGCAAATGTGAAGTGACTTTAGGCTTAATGAAAAATTGTCACTGATTTTCAGACTGGTTGGGCATATCAGCTAGTTTTTCCATATCAGAATAACTAGAGCATGGGAGGACTATAGGAGGGAACACAACTAAACATGTCACGGAAATAGATCTCAACTACAAAGTAAAATGAACCTCTTTTTTATATTCGTTGCTGAGAACATTACATAGCTCTTGAGATATCATATTTCCCACATTAGATTCAAGTGAGTTATGAACTCCCATTGTTACCCCATATACAGATTGCACAATCACATTGTTTACACATCCACATTTTTACAAAATGCCATATTAGTAACTGTTCTATTCTGCTACCTTTTCTATCCTCTACTCTCCCCCCTCTCCTGCCCTCCCATCTTCTCTCTCTATCCCAGCTGCTGTAATTTAACGTTTGGGAATTGGAAACCACACTTTAAACTCACTCTGCTCCCCATTTTCCCTTCTGTCAAATTACTCATCATCTTCTTCTATTTCTCCTCCTCCTTCTCCTCTTCCTCCTCCTCCTTATACCTTTAATTCATTCATCATACACTCATGCATTGCTTCATTCATTCCTTTCACATATGGTTTTGGGGATCCAAATCAGGACCTTTGAAAGTGCGAAGCCAGCACTCTAGTGCTGAGCCAAAACCCCAGCACCTGTCTTTTTGATTTTATGACTGTTTCTATGAAATTCAGAATTGCATTCTGCTATGGTTCACGGATATGTGGATTGACCTAGTCCTTGTTTTCTCAGAGACATTTGGAAAATATATATGAATTATTAGGAGATTGAAATGAAGAAAAAAAGTGGAAATTCCCCAATTTCTTATTCTTAGATTCCATACTCTGACGCTGCCTACCTACTATAAAAACATTTAAACTCTTACTTCCCATTTCTATATCATTGCCAACAAGTGAACATTCACTGCCCTACAAAAAAACCAGAGAACGCACATTGAACAATGTTTCCCCAGTAGAGACCAAGGCACAATTCTTATTAAAAGAATACCTTAGTCATGAATTAATAGTGAAAGCTTTATTTGAGTGCTAAATGTGCTCTAATTATGTGTTTGTGTTTGTTGATGTGTGTGTGTGTGAGGTGGGGGTGTGTGTTTGTGTGTAAAACATGCACTGAGGTGTAAAATAAATGCAGGATTGCAACGGCCTTCTTAAAAATAAGAAGCAGTTTTATCACATTTCAAGCCCAGTGAAGAATCCGCCTGATACTTGACCTACAATTAATTGAAATGTGAAAAATTCAGGCCTAAAAAAACAAAGCCTACAAACAGAATAAATCTAATCAGTCTGTCTCACCTGATTAGATGTCCCCTGCCATGGGCTGTGTAAAATACATGGAGGATCCCGCACTGATTGTTATCTAGAATGACTTCTGCCTGAAATACTATTGGAGAATAGTTGCTGATGTACTGTGGTTCTTATACCAGTAAACTGGAATGAAGGTAACTTCAGGCTGCAAAGGAATCAATTGATTTTACTAACTGGTTTTTGGAAAACACTGCCATGAAAAATTATCAATATGTTCATAAAGGCATCCACATGTCTCTCCACAGGGGTTTTAATTAATGGGGGAGGGGGGGAGGTCTGGATATAACTTAACTGTCCATTAGTAGGTAGAACAATATAATGGGAATCACAGTGCACATACCAATTTGAACTCAACCTAGGTAACATGGATTCATCTCTGTGTTATAGGCCTGCTTCTGAAAAACACAATGTAGTGCTCCAAAAGCAGAACGATACTTTCAGAATACCATGTTATGTTTGTAAATAGAGAGACAGATAGGTATACAGAAATCAAAAATCTGAAAACGGTCTGGAAGTGTACATTTCAATAACTTACAATGTCAGTAGTGGGGGATTAATAGCAGACCAAGAAGACTGTATCTGCATGCGAAATGGTTCAATTTTTAAAGAGTTTTTTAAATGACCATGGACAAAAAATTCAAAGGGTTACAGTAAGTATTGAGGAGTGACTTGGTAAAAGGAGCACAGAGGTGAGAAAGGATTAAGTAGAGTTCAATAGAATCAGGTATAATATCTGTACACAGGACTCCATGAACAGGAGCAAAGGGGAAACTTAAAGAAATCATCAGGACTAAGGGGAGATCAGGATTAGGGGGGCTTGTAGGAAGAGCTGGAAAAAACCAAAGCATGCAATGGGCAGAAAATGTGGAAGAAAAGGCCTCACAGGTGGTAAACTGATCCATCTCTCCCTGGTAGTTCAACTGTATGAATAACAGAGAGGCCGGCTAAGTGGGAAAGTACTTGGAAACTCTGTTCATACAGACAACAGAAAGTGCCACCAGAGTGAAAAAAGTAAACCTAGTAAGGCAGCTTAGCCCCTTCCCCTTGGTGTTTTATGCCAGCTATCTTTCTTGCTGTGCCTCTGTTCATATACACTGATACGTGTTAGGTCCAAAGGCAGTGACAAACATTGTTACATGTATTGAGGAATCCTCCCAGTTCCACAAAGCACAGCCATTTTACTTAGTGTTCTCAATACCTTCTTTTCGACTCTCATCTCGTTTGAAGAAACACTTTCAGAGGAAAGAAGTTCTCCCTAAGCCACATGTGTCCTTAAGTAAACTATGAATTAAGTGGTATTTCAAGGTGTTTGGGCTGATTCCTCCACATGGCCCGTGAAACCTAGAAAAGTGTCATTCACCAACAGGCATTACATCTTCAATGAGTCCTGTTCATTGCACACCAGGGTCACCTTATTGTCCATTTAATGGTCAGAAAAACAGTGTTACAGTGAGTATCCTTTTTAGTAGTAGGACTAAAGTGTTTTGGACTCGCATGTTCAGATACTGAAAAGGCTCAGGGAAGTCCACTTGAAAGCTGGTCATTCGATACAGGTGCTGGAGAGGAAAACAAGCTACTCTCATTTGGCAACTTTGAGACAGTGATACAGCTCTGGCCATGTAAGTGTAAATAACAACAGGTCTAATCATGCATGGTGGCCTATGGGCTTGGAACTTGCATGCTTACAAAACCAGTGATGACTTGTGCATCTTCTCCTTCGAACCTCATATGTGACTCATCAACAAGTCAAGTGCTAACTTGGGAGGAAAACAATGTTGGGATGTCCTTTTGGTACATCAAGCCATGAACTCGTTGTCTTAACATCAACAATATAATTCACGTTCATGATTTACATCCATTTCAGAGAGTCATATCCATCCTTCTCTTGGCTATATATTTATAAGGACCAGCCAGCTTCCTTAGATGTTTTCAAGCCCATGAAAAGTCCAAAAAAAAAAAAAAACATCTGAAAGAAGAGTTTGAAGAATTTTCAACAAATACTAGTCTAGAAATGCTGACCTGAAAACCAACTGACGTTTTCAACACCCTCTTTTTGGGAACATTTTCTGTGCCGTGCTTCTCAAAAATGACTTGTCATAACTGATTTGTGCCCATGTTAGCAACTCTTATGAAATTACTGAAAGTAGACTAATGTGAGAGTTTCTCTTTAGAGATAATTCAAATTACTTGCGTAGGAAGTGGCAGCAGGTCTGGGGATGTTGTAGCTCACTGGCAGTGACCTTGCCTAGCTTGGGGCTGGCCTGCCATGGATTTTCACCCCAAACACTTGCAAGAAAAAAAAAAAGGGATGGAAGGGAGAGAAAAAGTTGGAAGGGAGGGAGGCAAAGTTGGAGTGATGGAGGGAGGTAGAAAAGAAGGAAGAAGAAAAGGAGAAAAACCAGGAAGGGAGGAAGGAAGCAAGGAAGGAGGAAATAGGGAGAGTACAAGGGCAGGGAAAGGACTGAGTCACTAAAACTAAAGGCCAAAAAAAAAAACAAAAAATAAAATAAAATAAAATAAAACAAAAGGCAAGCGACACAAAGACCAATATAGGCCTTGAAAGCTGTTTGAACAGTTTAGACAGCTTTAGAATTTGAGTGACATCAAACTGAATGTTATGATGACTGGATGGAATCTTCCTACTAAGCCCCGCCTTGGCCTGGCCTAAACCAAATCAAGGGGTGTGTGGCATGGGGAGGAATTCTCTCTGGCTGGAGTGGGAGGGACCTAAACCTGTGGCACTTGAGGATGCACTGGGTAGTGAAGGGGACAAGACTCCCCTGATGGGCAGTTGAGCACAACAAGGCTCCTGGGAGCCCTTGATCATGGCTCCCACCACCATACGCCCACCACCTGCCATACGCTCACACCCTGAAGGGGATCGCAGTGGTCTGCTCCGTTGCCTGGTGCAGGTTGGAGTTCCTGACCAAACACCTGAGTGTCCACAGCCTGCGTTGGCCTGCCTGGGCAGGCTGTGGTTGTGGTGGCAAGAGCCAAAGCCGTCTTGGTGTGATGGAGGAGCCAAGGGCTGCCTCTCAGCCATACTAGTGGGTGGTTCTGGAAGAAGCACCAACGGTTGTGGCAGCATTGTCCGAAGACATGAAGCCAGGCCATCTTCCTTATGGCTTTCCTTGGGAGTTGGTGATGTGTACAGCTCTTAGATTTTTGGCTGTTCTCTTACTTTTCTGGAGATGTTTTCAGTCGGTTAGTAGCAGGCTTTACGTGGGAAGAGAAAAAAAGCTGGCTGTAAATCTTGCGGGACTTATTGAAAAAAAGTGTGGACTTCTTGAAAAAGTGAGCCTTGTTGAAAAAGAACATGAAGGCTTAGCCTCATCTTTAAAGGACTGCAGGTTTGAGAAGGGTTCAAGGGAAGCACAACATCTGGAGGCAACCTACGAAAAGCTGCATTGGTCCGAATCCAGCCATGGCGTTGAAATGCTCTTTCTAGAAGAAGAGCTCAAAGCACAGAAGGCTAAACATGGTCAACAGGATGAAATGAGGGCGCATCTATCAAGAAGGATACAGTCCCTCCAAGGTGAATCTGAAACCCTCAGATCACAAATAGCTGAAGCTAAAACAAGCTGGAGACTCTTTCAAGTGAATGAGGAAGAACTGAAGCTGGCAATCAAAGGGGTGCCTTGTTTCCAGTTGACCCAAGGAGTCAGTTCATGAGAAGAGGACCTTTTTTTCCCTCCACCTCTCCGAGGAGACTTGTATGGGAACCTGGAGATTATTTTCCACCTGGCCCGCCACCCACTCCATTTCCAATGCGAAGTGTCTATGCAGGGAGAGGGTTTTCCTCTCAATCTTCCCCCAAGAGCTGGAATTCAGCCCTCTACACCCGCATTCTGAAAGTACAAGTGATTTCCCTGAAGGGTTCCTTCCACCTGCAAATGAGCCTGTTACTCAACATCCAGAACCAATCAAGAAACCTCATACTGTTGCTCTCTCTTCAAATGTAATTTGACTTTTCTCTCATTTTTAGTTTTTAAGTAACTGCTTTTACTTCAGTAATTGACTATACTTTGGCTCCAATTGAAGCTCAATGAAACTATAATTCTTAAGATAGTATTTTGTAAATAAAGATGGTTTACATAGGAAGCTTATGAGTAAATTATTCCTATTTTGTTTTATTCAAGAGTACAGCATTTAATCTGATGAACTCACTATTACATAAACAAGAATGGGAGTTCTAGGTACTTGTGATCTAGCTGATGGAAATATATTTGAAACTCCCAACAAAGAAGTGTATTTAGTATGACTGTAGCAAATGTGAAGTGACTTTAGGCTTAATGAAAAATTGTCACTGATTTTCAGACTGGTTGGGCATATCAGCTAGTTTTTCCATATCAGAATAACTAGAGCATGGGAGGACTATAGGAGGGAACACAACTAAACATGTCACGGAAATAGATCTCAACTACAAAGTAAAATGAACCTCTTTTTTATATTCGTTGCTGAGAACATTACATAGCTCTTGAGATATCATATTTCCCACATTAGATTCAAGTGAGTTATGAACTCCCATTGTTACCCCATATACAGATTGCACAATCACATTGTTTACACATCCACATTTTTACAAAATGCCATATTAGTAACTGTTCTATTCTGCTACCTTTTCTATCCTCTACTCTCCCCCCTCTCCTGCCCTCCCATCTTCTCTCTCTATCCCAGCTGCTGTAATTTAACGTTTGGGAATTGGAAACCACACTTTAAACTCACTCTGCTCCCCATTTTCCCTTCTGTCAAATTACTCATCATCTTCTTCTATTTCTCCTCCTCCTTCTCCTCTTCCTCCTCCTCCTTATACCTTTAATTCATTCATCATACACTCATGCATTGCTTCATTCATTCCTTTCACATATGGTTTTGGGGATCCAAATCAGGACCTTTGAAAGTGCGAAGCCAGCACTCTAGTGCTGAGCCAAAACCCCAGCACCTGTCTTTTTGATTTTATGACTGTTTCTATGAAATTCAGAATTGCATTCTGCTATGGTTCACGGATATGTGGATTGACCTAGTCCTTGTTTTCTCAGAGACATTTGGAAAATATATATGAATTATTAGGAGATTGAAATGAAGAAAAAAAGTGGAAATTCCCCAATTTCTTATTCTTAGATTCCATACTCTGACGCTGCCTACCTACTATAAAAACATTTAAACTCTTACTTCCCATTTCTATATCATTGCCAACAAGTGAACATTCACTGCCCTACAACAAACCAGAGAACGCACATTGAACAATGTTTCCCCAGTAGAGACCAAGGCACAATTCTTATTAAAAGAATACCTTAGTCATGAATTAATAGTGAAAGCTTTATTTGAGTGCTAAATGTGCTCTAATTATGTGTTTGTGTTTGTTGATGTGTGTGTGTGTGAGGTGGGGGTGTGTGTTTGTGTGTAAAACATGCACTGAGGTGTAAAATAAATGCAGGATTGCAACGGCCTTCTTAAAAATAAGAAGCAGTTTTATCACATTTCAAGCCCAGTGAAGAATCCGCCTGATACTTGACCTACAATTAATTGAAATGTGAAAAATTCAGGCCTAAAAAAACAAAGCCTACAAACAGAATAAATCTAATCAGTCTGTCTCACCTGATTAGATGTCCCCTGCCATGGGCTGTGTAAAATACATGGAGGATCCCGCACTGATTGTTATCTAGAATGACATCTGCCTGAAATACTATTGGAGAATAGTTGCTGATGTACTGTGGTTCTTATACCAGTAAACTGGAATGAAGGTAACTTCAGGCTGCAAAGGAATCAATTGATTTTACTAACTGGTTTTTGGAAAACACTGCCATGAAAAATTATCAATATGTTCATAAAGGCATCCACATGTCTCTCCACAGGGGTTTTAATTAATGGGGGAGGGGGGGAGGTCTGGATATAACTTAACTGTCCATTAGTAGGTAGAACAATATAATGGGAATCACAGTGCACATACCAATTTGAACTCAACCTAGGTAACATGGATTCATCTCTGTGTTATAGGCCTGCTTCTGAAAAACACAATGTAGTGCTCCAAAAGCAGAACGATACTTTCAGAATACCATGTTATGTTTGTAAATAGAGAGACAGATAGGTATACAGAAATCAAAAATCTGAAAACGGTCTGGAAGTGTACATTTCAATAACTTACAATGTCAGTAGTGGGGGATTAATAGCAGACCAAGAAGACTGTATCTGCATGCGAAATGGTTCAATTTTTAAAGAGTTTTTTAAATGACCATGGACAAAAAATTCAAAGGGTTACAGTAAGTATTGAGGAGTGACTTGGTAAAAGGAGCACAGAGGTGAGAAAGGATTAAGTAGAGTTCAATAGAATCAGGTATAATATCTGTACACAGGACTCCATGAACAGGAGCAAAGGGGAAACTTAAAGAAATCATCAGGACTAAGGGGAGATCAGGATTAGGGGGGCTTGTAGGAAGAGCTGGAAAAAACCAAAGCATGCAATGGGCAGAAAATGTGGAAGAAAAGGCCTCACAGGTGGTAAACTGATCCATCTCTCCCTGGTAGTTCAACTGTATGAATAACAGAGAGGCCGGCTAAGTGGGAAAGTACTTGGAAACTCTGTTCATACAGACAACAGAAAGTGCCACCAGAGTGAAAAAAGTAAACCTAGTAAGGCAGCTTAGCCCCTTCCCCTTGGTGTTTTATGCCAGCTATCTTTCTTGCTGTGCCTCTGTTCATATACACTGATACGTGTTAGGTCCAAAGGCAGTGACAAACATTGTTACATGTATTGAGGAATCCTCCCAGTTCCACAAAGCACAGCCATTTTACTTAGTGTTCTCAATACCTTCTTTTCGACTCTCATCTCGTTTGAAGAAACACTTTCAGAGGAAAGAAGTTCTCCCTAAGCCACATGTGTCCTTAAGTAAACTATGAATTAAGTGGTATTTCAAGGTGTTTGGGCTGATTCCTCCACATGGCCCGTGAAACCTAGAAAAGTGTCATTCACCAACAGGCATTACATCTTCAATGAGTCCTGTTCATTGCACACCAGGGTCACCTTATTGTCCATTTAATGGTCAGAAAAACAGTGTTACAGTGAGTATCCTTTTTAGTAGTAGGACTAAAGTGTTTTGGACTCGCATGTTCAGATACTGAAAAGGCTCAGGGAAGTCCACTTGAAAGCTGGTCATTCGATACAGGTGCTGGAGAGGAAAACAAGCTACTCTCATTTGGCAACTTTGAGACAGTGATACAGCTCTGGCCATGTAAGTGTAAATAACAACAGGTCTAATCATGCATGGTGGCCTATGGGCTTGGAACTTGCATGCTTACAAAACCAGTGATGACTTGTGCATCTTCTCCTTCGAACCTCATATGTGACTCATCAACAAGTCAAGTGCTAACTTGGGAGGAAAACAATGTTGGGATGTCCTTTTGGTACATCAAGCCATGAACTCGTTGTCTTAACATCAACAATATAATTCACGTTCATGATTTACATCCATTTCAGAGAGTCATATCCATCCTTCTCTTGGCTATATATTTATAAGGACCAGCCAGCTTCCTTAGATGTTTTCAAGCCCATGAAAAGTCCAAAAAAAAAAAAACATCTGAAAGAAGAGTTTGAAGAATTTTCAACAAATACTAGTCTAGAAATGCTGACCTGAAAACCAACTGACGTTTTCAACACCCTCTTTTTGGGAACATTTTCTGTGCCGTGCTTCTCAAAAATGACTTGTCATAACTGATTTGTGCCCATGTTAGCAACTCTTCTGAAATAACTGAAAGTAGACTAATGTGAGAGTTTCTCTTTAGAGATAATTCAAATTACTTGCGTAGGAAGTGGCAGCAGGTCTGGGGATGTTGTAGCTCACTGGCAGTGACCTTGCCTAGCTTGGGGCTGGCCTGCCATGGATTTTCACCCCAAACACTTGCAAGGAAAAAAAAAAGGGACGGAAGGGAGAGAAAAATTTGGAAGGGAAGGAGGCAAAGTTGGAGGGATGGAGGGAGGTAGAAAAGAAGGAAGAAGAAAAGGAGAAAAACCAGGAAGGGAGGAAGGAAGCAAGGAAGGAGGAAATAGGGAGAGTACAAGGGTAGGGAAAGGACTGAGTCACTAAAACTAAAGGCCAAAAAAAACACAAAAAATAAAATAAAATAAAATAAAACAAAAGGCAAGCGACACAAAGACCAATATAGGCCTTGAAAGCTGTTTGAACAGTTTAGACAGCTTTAGAATTTGAGTGACATCAAACAGAATGTTATGATGACTGGATGGAATCTTCCTACTAAGCCCCGCCTTGGCCTGGCCTAAACCAAATCAAGGGGTGTGTGGCATGGGGAGGAATTCTCTCTGGCTGGAGTGGGAGGGACCTAAACCTGTGGCACTTGAGGATGCACTGGGTAGGGAAGGGGACAAGACTCCCCTGATGGGCAGTTGAGCACAACAGGGCTCCTGGGAGCCCTTGATCATGGCTCCCACCACCATACGCCCACCACCTGCCATACGCTCACACCCTGAAGGGGATCGCAGTGGTCTGCTCCGTTGCCTGGTGCAGGTTGGAGTTCCTGACCAAACACCTGAGTGTCCACAGATTGCGTTGGCCTGCCTGGGCAGGCTGTGGTTGTGGTGGCAAGAGCCAAAGCCGTCTTGGTGTGATGGAGGAGCCAAGGGCTGCCTCTCAGCCATACTAGTGGGTGGTTCTGGAAGAAGCACCAACGGTTGTGGCAGCATTGTCCGAAGACATGAAGCCAGGCCATCTTCCTTATGGCTTTCCTTGGGAGTTGGTGATGTGTACAGCTCTTAGATTTTTGGCTGTTCTCTTACTTTTCTGGAGATGTTTTCAGTCGGTTAGTAGCAGGCTTTACGTGGGAAGAGAAAAAAAGCTGGCTGTAAATCTTGCGGGACTTATTGAAAAAAAGTGTGGACTTCTTGAAAAAGTGAGCCTTGTTGAAAAAGAACATGAAGGCTTAGCCTCATCTTTAAAGGACTGCAGGTTTGAGAAGGGTTCAAGGGAAGCACAACATCTGGAGGCAACCTACGAAAAGCTGCATTGGTCCGAATCCAGCCATGGCGTTGAAATGCTCTTTCTAGAAGAAGAGCTCAAAGCACAGAAGGCTAAACATGGTCAACAGGATGAAATGAGGGCGCATCTATCAAGAAGGATGCAGTCCCTCCAAGGTGAATCTGAAACCCTCAGATCACAAATAGCTGAAGCTAAAACAAGCTGGAGACTCTTTCAAGTGAATGAGGAAGAACTGAAGCTGGCAATCAAAGGGGTGCCTTGTTTCCAGTTGACCCAAGGAGTCAGTTCATGAGAAGAGGACCTTTTTTTTCCCTCCACCTCTCCGAGGAAACTTGTATGGGAACCTGGAGATTATTTTCCACCTGGCCCGCCACCCACTCCATTTCCAATGCGAAGTGTCTATGCAGGGAGAGGGTTTTCCTCTCAATCTTCCCCCAAGAGCTGGAATTCAGCCCTCTACACCCGCATTCTGAAAGTACAAGTGATTTCCCTGAAGGGTTCCTTCCACCTGCAAATGAGCCTGTTACTCAACATCCAGAACCAATCAAGAAACCTCATACTGTTGCTCTCTCTTCAAATGTAATTTGACTTTTCTCTCATTTTTAGTTTTTAAGTAACTGCTTTTACTTCAGTAATTGACTATACTTTGGCTCCAATTGAAGCTCAATGAAACTATAATTCTTAAGATAGTATTTTGTAAATAAAGATGGTTTACATAGGAAGCTTATGAGTAAATTATTCCTATTTTGTTTTATTCAAGAGTACAGCATTTAATCTGATGAACTCACTATTACATAAACAAGAATGGGAGTTCTAGGTACTTGTGATCTAGCTGATGGAAATATATTTGAAACTCCCAACAAAGAAGTGTATTTAGTATGACTGTAGCAAATGTGAAGTGACTTTAGGCTTAATGAAAAATTGTCACTGATTTTCAGACTGGTTGGGCATATCAGCTAGTTTTTCCATATCAGAATAACTAGAGCATGGGAGGACTATAGGAGGGAACACAACTAAACATGTCACGGAAATAGGAGACCTCAACTACAAAGAAAAATGAAGACCTCTTTTTTATATTCATTGCTGAGAACATTACATAGCTCTTGAGATATCATATTTCCCACATTAGATTCAAGTGAGTTATGAACTCCCATTGTTACCCCATATACAGATTGCACAATCACATTGTTTACACATCCACATTTTTACAAAATGCCATATTAGTAACTGTTCTATTCTGCTACCTTTTCTATCCTCTACTCTCCCCCCTCTCCTGCCCTCCCATCTTCTCTCTCTATCCCAGCTGCTGTAATTTAACGTTTGGGAATTGGAAACCACACTTTAAACTCACTCTGCTCCCCATTTTCCCTTCTGTCAAATTACTCATCATCTTCTTCTATTTCTCCTCCTCCTTCTCCTCTTCCTCCTCCTCCTTATACCTTTAATTCATTCATCATACACTCATGCATTGCTTCATTCATTCACATTCATTCAACACATATGGTGTTGGGGATCCTACTCAGGACCTTTGAAAGTGCGAAGCCAGCACTCTAGTGCTGAGCCAAAACCCCAGCACCTGTCTTTTTGATTTTATGACTGTTTCTATGAAATTAAGAATTGCATTCTGCTATGGTTCACGGTTATGTGGATTGACCTAGTCCTTGTTTTCTCAGAGACATTTGGAAAATATATATGAATTATTAGGAGATTGAAATGAAGAAAAAAAGTGGAAATTCCCCAATTTCTTATTCTTAGATTCCATACTCTGACGCTGCCTACCTACTATAAAAACATTTAAACTCTTACTCCCCATTTCTATATCATTGCCAACAAGTGAACATTCACTGCCCTTCAACAAACCAGAGAACGCACATTGAACAATGTTTCCCCAGTAGAGACCAAGGCACAATTCTTATTAAAAGAATACCTTAGTCATGAATTAATAGTGAAAGCTTTATTTGAGTGCTAAATGTGCTCTAATTATGTGTTTGTGTTTGTTGATGTGTGTGTGTGTGAGGTGGGGGTGTGTGTTTGTGTGTAAAACATGCACTGAGGTGTAAAATAAATGCAGGATTGCAACGGCCTTCTTAAAAATAAGAAGCAGCTTTATCACATTTCAAGCCCAGTGAAGAATCCGCCTGATACTTGACCTACAATTAATTGAAATGTGAAAAATTCAGGCCTAAAAAAACAAAGCCTACAAACAGAATAAATCTAATCAGTCTGTCTCACCTGATTAGATGTCCCCTGCCATGGGCTGTGTAAAATACATGGAGGATCCCGCACTGATTGTTATCTAGAATGACTTCTGCCTGAAATACTATTGGAGAATAGTTGCTGATGTACTGTGGTTCTTATACCAGTAAACTGGAATGAAGGTAACTTCAGGCTGCAAAGGAATCAATTGATTTTACTAACTGGTTTTTGGAAAACACTGCCATGAAAAATTATCAATATGTTCATAAAGGCATCCACATGTCTCTCCACAGGGGTTTTACTTAATGGGGGAGGGGGGGAGGTCTGGATATAACTTAACTGTCCATTAGTAGGTAGAACAATATAATGGGAATCACAGTGCACATACCAATTTGAACTCAACCTAGGTAACATGGATTCATCTCTGTGTTATAGGCCTGCTTCTGAAAAACACAATGTAGTGCTCCAAAAGCAGAACGATACTTTCAGAATACCATGTTATGTTTGTAAATAGAGAGACAGATAGATATACAGAAATCAAAAATCTGAAAACGGTCTGGAAGTGTACATTTCAATAACTTACAATGTCAGTAGTGGGGGATTAATAGCAGACCAAGAAGACTGTATCTGCATGCGAAATGGTTCAATTTTTAAAGAGTTTTTTAAATGACAATGGACAAAAAATTCAAAGGGTTACAGTAAGTGTTGAGGAGTGACTTGGTAAAAGGAGCACAGAGGTGAGAAAGGATTAAGTAGAGTTCAATAGAATCAGGTATAATATCTGTACACAGGACTCCATGAACAGGAGCAAAGGGGAAACTTAAAGAAATCATCAGGACTAAGGGGAGATCAGGATTAGGGGGGCTTGTAGGAAGAGCTGGAAAAAACCAAAGCATGCAATGGGCAGAAAATGTGGAAGAAAAGGCCTCACAGGTGGTAAACTGATCCATCTCTCCCTGGTAGTTCAACTGTATGAATAACAGAGAGGCCGGCTAAGTGGGAAAGTACTTTGAAACTCTGTTCATACAGACAACAGAAAGTGCCACCAGAGTGAAAAAAGTAAACCTAGTAAGGCAGCTTAGCCCCTTCCTCTTGGTGTTTTATGCCAGCTATCTTTCTTGCTGTGCCTCTGTTCATATACACTGATACGTGTTAGGTCCAAAGGCAGTGACAAACATTGTTACATGTATTGAGGAATCCTCCCAGTTCCACAAAGCACAGCCATTTTACTTAGTGTTCTCAATACCTTCTTTTCGACTCTCATCTCGTTTGAAGAAACACTTTCAGAGGAAAGAAGTTCTCCCTAAGCCACATGTGTCCTTAAGTAAACTATGAATTAAGTGGTATTTCAAGGTGTTTGGGCTGATTCCTCCACATGGCCCGTGAAACCTAGAAAAGTGTCATTCACCAACAGGCATTACATCTTCAATGAGTCCTGTTCATTGCACACCAGGGTCACCTTATTGTCCATTTAATGGTCAGAAAAACAGTGTTACAGTGAGTATCCTTTTTAGTAGTAGGACTAAAGTGTTTTGGACTCGCATGTTCAGATACTGAAAAGGCTCAGGGAAGTCCACTTGAAAGCTGGTCATTCGATACAGGTGCTGGAGAGGAAAACAAGCTACTCTCATTTGGCAACTTTGAGACAGTGATACAGCTCTGGCCATGTAAGTGTAAATAACAACAGGTCTAATCATGCATGGTGGCCTATGGGCTTGGAACTTGCATGCTTACAAAACCAGTGATGACTTGTGCATCTTCTCCTTCGAACCTCATATGTGACTCATCAACAGGTCAAGTGCTAACTTGGGAGGAAAACAATGTTGGGATGTCCTTTTGGTACATCAAGCCATGAACTCGTTGTCTTAACATCAACAATATAATTCACGTTCATGATTTACATCCATTTCAGAGAGTCATATCCATCCTTCTCTTGGCTATATATTTATAAGGACCAGCCAGCTTCCTTAGATGTTTTCAAGCCCATGAAAAGTCCAAAAAAAAAAAAACATCTGAAAGAAGAGTTTGAAGAATTTTCAACAAATACTAGTCTAGAAATGCTGACCTGAAAACCAACTGACGTTTTCAACACCCTCTTTTTGGGAACATTTTCTGTGCCGTGCTTCTCAAAAATGACTTGTCATAATTGATTTGTGCCCATGTTAGCAACTCTTCTGAAATTACTGAAAGTAGACTAATGTGAGAGTTTCTCTTTAGAGATAATTCAAATTACTTGCGTAGGAAGTGGCAGCAGGTCTGGGGATGTTGTAGCTCACTGGCAGTGACCTTGCCTAGCTTGGGGCTGGCCTGCCATGGATTTTCACCCCAAACACTTGCAAGAAAAAAAAAAAGGGACGGAAGGGAGAGAAAAAGTTGGAAGGGAGGGAGGCAAAGTTGGAGGGATGGAGGGAGGTAGAAAAGAAGGAAGAAGAAAAGGAGAAAAACCAGGAAGGGAGGAAGGAAGCAAGGAAGGAGGAAATAGGGAGAGTACAAGGGCAGGGAAAGGACTGAGTCACTAAAACTAAAGGCAAAAAAAAAAACAAAAAATAAAATAAAATAAAATAAAACAAAAGGCAAGCGACACAAAGACCAATATAGGCCTTGAAAGCTGTTTGAACAGTTTAGACAGCTTTAGAATTTGAGTGACATCAAACTGAATGTTATGATGACTGGATGGAATCTTCCTACTAAGCCCCGCCTTGGCCTGGCCTAAACCAAATCAAGGGGTGTGTGGCATGGGGAGGAATTCTCTCTGGCTGGAGTGGGAGGGACCTAAACCTGTGGCACTTGAGGATGCACTGGGTAGGGAAGGGGACAAGACTCCCCTGATGGGCAGTTGAGCACAACAAGGCTCCTGGGAGCCCTTGATCATGGCTCCCACCACCATACGCCCACCACCTGCCATACGCTCACACCCTGAAGGGGATCGCAGTGGTCTGCTCCATTGCCTGGTGCAGGTTGGAGTTCCTGACCAAACACCTGAGTGTCCACAGCCTGCGTTGGCCTGCCTGGGCAGGCTGTGGTTGTGGTGGCAAGAGCCAAAGCCGTCTTGGTGTGATGGAGGAGCCAAGGGCTGCCTCTCAGCCATACTAGTGGGTGGTTCTGGAAGAAGCACCAACGGTTGTGGCAGCATTGTCCGAAGACATGAAGCCAGGCCATCTTCCTTATGGCTTTCCTTGGGAGTTGGTGATGTGTACAGCTCTTAGATTTTTGGCTGTTCTCTTACTTTTCTGGAGATGTTTTCAGTCGGTTAGTAGCAGGCTTTACGTGGGAAGAGAAAAAAAGCTGGCTGTAAATCTTGCGGGACTTATTGAAAAAAAGTGTGGACTTCTTGAAAAAGTGAGCCTTGTTGAAAAAGAACATGAAGGCTTAGCCTCATCTTTAAAGGACTGCAGGTTTGAGAAGGGTTCAAGGGAAGCACAACATCTGGAGGCAACCTACGAAAAGCTGCATTGGTCCGAATCCAGCCATGGCGTTGAAATGCTCTTTCTAGAAGAAGAGCTCAAAGCACAGAAGGCTAAACATGGTCAACAGGATGAAATGAGGGCGCATCTATCAAGAAGGATACAGTCCCTCCAAGGTGAATCTGAAACCCTCAGATCACAAATAGCTGAAGCTAAAACAAGCTGGAGACTCTTTCAAGTGAATGAGGAAGAACTGAAGCTGGCAATCAAAGGGGTGCCTTGTTTCCAGTTGACCCAAGGAGTCAGTTCATGAGAAGAGGACCTTTTTTTTCCCTCCACCTCTCCGAGGAAACTTGTATGGGAACCTGGAGATTATTTTCCACCTGGCCCGCCACCCACTCCATTTCCAATGCGAAGTGTCTATGCAGGGAGAGGGTTTTCCTCTCAATCTTCCCCCAAGAGCTGGAATTCAGCCCTCTACACCCGCATTCTGAAAGTACAAGTGATTTCCCTGAAGTTTTCCTTCCACCTGCAAATGAGCCTGTTACTCAACATCCAGAACCAATCAAGAAACCTCATACTGTTGCTCTCTCTTCAAATGTAATTTGACTTTTCTCTCATTTTTAGTTTTTAAGTAACTGCTTTTACTTCAGTAATTGACTATACTTTGGCTCCAATTGAAGCTCAATGAAACTATAATTCTTAAGATAGTATTTTGTAAATAAAGATGGTTTACATAGGAAGCTTATGAGTAAATTATTCCTATTTTGTTTTATTCAAGAGTACAGCATTTAATCTGATGAACTCACTATTACATAAACAAGAATGGGAGTTCTAGGTACTTGTGATCTAGCTGATGGAAATATATTTGAAACTCCCAACAAAGAAGTGTATTTAGTATGACTGTAGCAAATGTGAAGTGACTTTAGGCTTAATGAAAAATTGTCACTGATTTTCAGACTGGTTGGGCATATCAGCTAGTTTTTCCATATCAGAATAACTAGAGCATGGGAGGACTATAGGAGGAAACACAACTAAACATGTCACGGAAATAGGAGACCTCAACTACATAGAAAAATGAAGACCTCTTTTTTATATTCGTTGCTGAGAACATTACATAGCTCTTGAGATATCATATTTCCCACATTAGATTCAAGTGAGTTATGAACTCCCATTGTTACCCCATATACAGATTGCACAATCACATTGTTTACACATCCACATTTTTACAAAATGCCATATTAGTAACTGTTGTATTCTGCTACCTTTTCTATCCTCTACTCTCCCCCCTCTCCTGCCCTCCCATCTTCTCTCTCTATCCCAGCTGCTGTAATTTAATGTTTGGGAATTGGAAACCACACTTTAAACTCACTCTGCTCCCCATTTTCCCTTCTGTCAAATTACTCATCATCTTCTTCTATTTCTCCTCCTCCTTCTCCTCTTCCTCCTCCTCCTTATACCTTTAATTCATTCATCATACACTCATGCATTGCTTCATTCATTCACATTCATTCAACACATGTGGTGTTGGGGATCCTACTCAGGACCTTTGAAAGTGCGAAGCCAGCACTCTAGTGCTGAGCCAAAACCCCAGCACCTGTCTTTTTGATTTTATGACTGTTTCTATGAAATTCAGAATTGCATTCTGCTATGGTTCACGGTTATGTGGATTGACCTAGTCCTTGTTTTCTCAGAGACATTTGGAAAATATATATGAATTATTAGGAGATTGAAATGAAGAAAAAAAGTGGAAATTCCCCAATTTCTTATTCTTAGATTCCATACTCTGACGCTGCCTACCTACTATAAAAACATTTAAACTCTTACTCCCCATTTCTATATCATTGCCAAGAAGTGAACATTCACTGCCCTACAACAAACCAGAGAACGCACATTGAACAATGTTTCCCCAGTAGAGACCAAGGCACAATTCTTATTAAAAGAATACCTTAGTCATGAATTAATAGTGAAAGCTTTATTTGAGTGCTAAATGTGCTCTAATTATGTGTTTGTGTTTGTTGATGTGTGTGTGTGTGAGGTGGGGGTGTGTGTTTGTGTGTAAAACATGCACTGAGGTGTAAAATAAATGCAGGATTGCAACGGCCTTCTTAAAAATAAGAAGCAGCTTTATCACATTTCAAGCCCAGTGAAGAATCCGCCTGATACTTGACCTACAATTAATTGAAATGTGAAAAATTCAGGCCTAAAAAAACAAAGCCTACAAACAGAATAAATCTAATCAGTCTGTCTCACCTGATTAGATGTCCCCTGCCATGGGCTGTGTAAAATACATGGAGGATCCCGCACTGATTGTTATCTAGAATGACTTCTGCCTGAAATACTATTGGAGAATAGTTGCTGATGTACTGTGGTTCTTATACCAGTAAACTGGAATGAAGGTAACTTCAGGCTGCAAAGGAATCAATTGATTTTACTAACTGGTTTTTGGAAAACACTGCCATGAAAAATTATCAATATGTTCATAAAGGCATCCACATGTCTCTCCACAGGGGTTTTACTTAATGGGGGAGGGGGGGAGGTCTGGATATAACTTAACTGTCCATTAGTAGGTAGAACAATATAATGGGAATCACAGTGCACATACCAATTTGAGCTCAACCTAGGTAACATGGATTCATCTCTGTGTTATAGGCCTGCTTCTGAAAAACACAATGTAGTGCTCCAAAAGCAGAACGATACTTTCAGAATACCATGTTATGTTTGTAAATAGAGAGACAGATAGATATACAGAAATCAAAAATCTGAAAACGGTCTGGAAGTGTACATTTCAATAACTTACAATGTCAGTAGTGGGGGATTAATAGCAGACCAAGAAGACTGTATCTGCATGCGAAATGGTTCAATTTTTAAAGAGTTTTTTAAATGACCATGGACAAAAAATTCAAAGGGTTACAGTAAGTATTGAGGAGTGACTTGGTAAAAGGAGCACAGAGGTGAGAAAGGATTAAGTAGAGTTCAATAGAATCAGGTATAATATCTGTACACAGGACTCCATGAACAGGAGCAAAGGGGAAACTTAAAGAAATCATCAGGACTAAGGGGAGATCAGGATTAGGGGGGCTTGTAGGAAGAGCTGGAAAAAACCAAAGCATGCAATGGGCAGAAAATGTGGAAGAAAAGGCCTCACAGGTGGTAAACTGATCCATCTCTCCCTGGTAGTTCAACTGTATGAATAACAGAGAGGCCCGCTAAGTGGGAAAGTACTTGGAAACTCTGTTCATACAGACAACAGAAAGTGCCACCAGAGTGAAAAAAGTAAACCTAGTAAGGCAGCTTAGCCCCTTCCCCTTGGTGTTTTATGCCAGCTATCTTTCTTGCTGTGCCTCTGTTCATATACACTGATACGTGTTAGGTCCAAAGGCAGTGACAAACATTGTTACATGTATTGAGGAATCCTCCCAGTTCCACAAAGCACAGCCATTTTACTTAGTGTTCTCAATACCTTCTTTTCGACTCTCATCTCGTTTGAAGAAACACTTTCAGAGGAAAGAAGTTCTCCCTAAGCCACATGTGTCCTTAAGTAAACTATGAATTAAGTGGTATTTCAAGGTGTTTGGGCTGATTCCTCCACATGGCCCGTGAAACCTAGAAAAGTGTCATTCACCAACAGGCATTACATCTTCAATGAGTCCTGTTCATTGCACACCAGGGTCACCTTATTGTCCATTTAATGGTCAGAAAAACAGTGTTACAGTGAGTATCCTTTTTAGTAGTAGGACTAAAGTGTTTTGGACTCGCATGTTCAGATACTGAAAAGGCTCAGGGAAGTCCACTTGAAAGCTGGTCATTCGATACAGGTGCTGAAGAGGAAAACAAGCTACTCTCATTTGGCAACTTTGAGACAGTGATACAGCTCTGGCCATGTAAGTGTAAATAACAACAGGTCTAATCATGCATGGTGGCCTATGGGCTTGGAACTTGCATGCTTACAAAACCAGTGATGACTTGTGCATCTTCTCCTTCGAACCTCATATGTGACTCATCAACAAGTCAAGTGCTAAATTGGGAGGAAAACAATGTTGGGATGTCCTTTTGGTACATCAAGCCATGAACTCGTTGTCTTAACATCAACAATATAATTCACGTTCATGATTTACATCCATTTCAGAGAGTCATATCCATCCTTCTCTTGGCTATATATTTATAAGGACCAGCCAGCTTCCTTAGATGTTTTCAAGCCCATGAAAAGTCCAAAAAAAAAAAACATCTGAAAGAAGAGTTTGAAGAATTTTCAACAAATACTAGTCTAGAAATGCTGACCTGAAAACCAACTGACGTTTTCAACACCCTCTTTTTGGGAACATTTTCTGTGCCGTGCTTCTCAAAAATGACTTGTCATACTGATTTGTGCCCATGTTAGCAACTCTTCTGAAATTACTGAAAGTAGACTAATGTGAGAGTTTCTCTTTAGAGATAATTCAAATTACTTGCGTAGGAAGTGGCAGCAGATCTGGGGATGTTGTAGCTCACTGGCAGTGACCTTGCCTAGCTTGGGGCTGGCCTGCCATGGATTTTCACCCCAAACACTTGCAAGAAAAAAAAAAAGGGACGGAAGGGAGAGAAAAAGTTGGAAGGGAGGGAGGCAAAGTTGGAGGGATGGAGGGAGGTAGAAAAGAAGGAAGAAGAAAAGGAGAAAAACCAGGAAGGGAGGAAGGAAGCAAGGAAGGAGGAAATAGGGAGAGTACAAGGGCAGGGAAAGGACTGAGTCACTAAAACTAAAGGCCAAAAAAAACACAAAAAATAAAATAAAATAAAATAAAACAAAAGGCAAGCGACACAAAGACCAATATAGGCCTTGAAAGCTGTTTGAACAGTTTAGACAGCTTTAGAATTTGAGTGACATCAAACTGAATGTTATGATGACTGGATGGAATCTTCCTACTAAGCCCCGCCTTGGCCTGGCCTAAACCAAATCAAGGGGTGTGTGGCATGGGGAGGAATTCTCTCTGGCTGGAGTGGGAGGGACCTAAACCTGTGGCACTTGAGGATGCACTGGGTAGGGAAGGGGACAAGACTCCCCTGATGGGCAGTTGAGCACAACAAGGCTCCTGGGAGCCCTTGATCATGGCTCCCACCACCATACGCCCACCACCTGCCATACGCTCACACCCTGAAGGGGATCGCAGTGGTCTGCTCCGTTGCCTGGTGCAGGTTGGAGTTCCTGACCAAACACCTGAGTGTCCACAGCCTGCGTTGGCCTGCCTGGGCAGGCTGTGGTTGTGGTGGCAAGAGCCAAAGCCGTCTTGGTGTGATGGAGGAGCCAAGGGCTGCCTCTCAGCCATACTAGTGGGTGGTTCTGGAAGAAGCACCAACGGTTGTGGCAGCATTGTCCGAAGACATGAAGCCAGGCCATCTTCCTTATGGCTTTCCTTGGGAGTTGGTGATGTGTACAGCTCTTAGATTTTTGGCTGTTCTCTTACTTTTCTGGAGATGTTTTCAGTCGGTTAGTAGCAGGCTTTACGTGGGAAGAGAAAAAAAGCTGGCTGTAAATCTTGCGGGACTTATTGAAAAAAAGTGTGGACTTCTTGAAAAAGTGAGCCTTGTTGAAAAAGAACATGAAGGCTTAGCCTCATCTTTAAAGGACTGCAGGTTTGAGAAGGGTTCAAGGGAAGCACAACATCTGGAGGCAACCTACGAAAAGCTGCATTGGTCCGAATCCAGCCATGGCGTTGAAATGCTCTTTCTAGAAGAAGAGCTCAAAGCACAGAAGGCTAAACATGGTCAACAGGATGAAATGAGGGCGCATCTATCAAGGAGGATACAGTCCCTCCAAGGTGAATCTGAAACCCTCAGATCACAAATAGCTGAAGCTAAAACAAGCTGGAGACTCTTTCAAGTGAATGAGGAAGAACTGAAGCTGGCAATCAAAGGGGTGCCTTGTTTCCAGTTGACCCAAGGAGTCAGTTCATGAGAAGAGGACCTTTTTTTTCCCTCCACCTCTCCGAGGAAACTTGTATGGGAACCTGGAGATTATTTTCCACCTGGCCCGCCACCCACTCCATTTCCAATGCGAAGTGTCTATGCAGGGAGAGGGTTTTCCTCTCAATCTTCCCCCAAGAGCTGGAATTCAGCCCTCTACACCCGCATTCTGAAAGTACAAGTGATTTCCCTGAAGGGTTCCTTCCACCTGCAAATGAGCCTGTTACTCAACATCCAGAACCAATCAAGAAACCTCATACTGTTGCTCTCTCTTCAAATGTAATTTGACTTTTCTCTCATTTTTAGTTTTTAAGTAACTGCTTTTACTTCAGTAATTGACTATACTTTGGCTCCAATTGAAGCTCAATGAAACTATAATTCTTAAGATAGTATTTTGTAAATAAAGATGGTTTACATAGGAAGCTTATGAGTAAATTATTCCTATTTTGTTTTATTCAAGAGTACAGCATTTAATCTGATGAACTCACTATTACATAAACAAGAATGGGAGTTCTAGGTACTTGTGATCTAGCTGATGGAAATATATTTGAAACTCCCAACAAAGAAGTGTATTTAGTATGACTGTAGCAAATGTGAAGTGACTTTAGGCTTAATGAAAAATTGTCACTGATTTTCAGACTGGTTGGGCATATCAGCTAGTTTTTCCATATCAGAATAACTAGAGCATGGGAGGACTATAGGAGGGAACACAACTAAACATGTCACGGAAATAGATCTCAACTACAAAGTAAAATGAACACCTCTTTTTTATATTCGTTGCTGAAAACATTACATAGCTCTTGAGATATCATATTTCCTACATTAGATTCAAGTGAGTTATGAACTCCCATTGTTACCCCATATACAGATTGCACAATCACATTGTTTACACATCCACATTTTTACAAAATGCCATATTAGTAACTGTTGTATTCTGCTACCTTTTCTATCCTCTACTCTCCGACCTCTCCTGCCCTCCCATCTTCTCTCTCTATCCCAGCTGCTGTAATTTAACGTTTGGGAATTGGAAACCACACTTTAAACTCACTCTGCTCCCCATTTTCCCTTCTGTCAAATTACTCATCATCTTCTTCTATTTCTCCTCCTCCTTCTCCTCTTCCTCCTCCTCCTTATACCTTTAATTCATTCATCATACACTCATGCATTGATTCATTCATTCCTTTCACATATGGTTTTGGGGATCCAAATCAGGACCTTTGAAAGTGCGAAGCCAGCACTCTAGTGCTGAGCCAAAACCCCAGCACCTGTCTTTTTGATTTTATGACTGTTTCTATGAAATTCAGAATTGCATTCTGCTATGGTTCACGGATATGTGGATTGACCTAGTCCTTGTTTTCTCAGAGACATTTGGAAAATATATATGAATTATTAGGAGATTGAAATGAAGAAAAAAAGTGGAAATTCCCCAATTTCTTATTCTTAGATTCCATACTCTGACGCTGCCTACCTACTATAAAAACTTTTAAACTCTTACTCCCCATTTCTATATCATTGCCAAAAAGTGAACATTCACTGCCCTACAACAAACCAGAAAACGCACATTGAACAATGTTTCCCCAGTGGAGACCAAGGCACAATTCTTATTAAAAGAATACCTTAGTCATGAATTAATAGTGAAAGCTTTATTTGAGTGTTAAATGTGCTCTAATTATGTGTTTGTGTTTGTTGATGTGTGTGTGTGTGAGGGGGGGTGTGTGTTTGTGTGTAAAACATGCACTGAGGTGTAAAATAAATGCAGGATTGCAACGGCCTTCTTAAAAATAAGAAGCAGCTTTATCACATTTCAAGCCCAGTGAAGAATCCGCCTGATATTTGACCTACAATTAATTGAAATGTGCAAAATTCAGGCCTGAAAAAACAAAGCCAACAAACAGAATAAATCTAATCAGTCTGTCTCACCTGATTAGATGTCCCCTGCCATGGGCTGTGTAAAATACATGGAGGATCCCGCACTGATTGTTATCTAGAATGACTTCTGCCTGAACTACTATTGGAGAATAGTTGCTGATATACTGTGGTTCTTATACCAGTAAACTGGAATGAAGGTAATTTCAGGCTGCAAAGGAATCAATTGATTTTACTAACTGGTTTTTGGAAAACACTGCCATGAAAAATTATCAATGTGTTCATAAAGGCATCTACATGTCTCTCCACAGGGGTTTTACTTAATGGGGGAGGGGGGGAGGTCTGGATATAACTTAACTGTCCATTAGTAGGTAGAACAATATAATGGGAATCACAGTGCACATACCGGTTTGAACTCAACCTAGGTAACATGGATTCATCTCTGTGTTTTAGGCCTGCTTCTGAAAAACACAATGTAGACCTCCAAAAGCAGAACGATACTTTCAGAATACCATGTTATGTTTATAAATAGAGAGACAGATAGATATACAGAAATCAAAAATCTGAAAACGGTCTGGAAGTGTACATTTCAATAACTTACAATGTCAGTAGTGGGGGATTAATAGCAGACCAAGAAGACTGTATCTGCATGCGAAATGGTTCAATTTTTAAAGAGTTTTTTAAATGACAATGGACAAAAAATTCAAAGGGTTACAGTAAGTGTTGAGGAGTGACTTGGTAAAAGGAGCACAGAGGTGAGAAAGGATTAAGTAGAGTTCAATAGAACCAGGTATAATATCTGTACACAGGACTCCATGAACCGGGGTAAAGTTCTTGCGGAGCACATGTGAGGCACTGGATTCAATCCCTGGTACCACATAGAAAATAAAAATTAAATAATAATAATAAAGGTAATGGGTCTATCTACAATTTAAAAAAAAATTTTTTTTAAACCAAAGTCTAGCCAGACTTGGTGACATACACCTGTAGTCCCAGTGGCTTGAGAGGCTGAAGTAGGAGGATCCAAGTTCAATGCCAGCCTCATCAACTTAGCAAAGCCATAAAAAACTTAGCAAGACCCTGTCTCAAAACAAAAAAATTATAAAAAGGGCTGGAGATGTGGCTCACTAATTGAGTACCCCAGGGTTCAATCCCCTATACAAAAAAAAAAAAATTAATTGCTCTACCACAATCTGCTCCACAGAAAAAGGGGATGCTGGATTAGACAGGAAGGGAAGCTACTCAGAAATGCCTCCCAGTCTAGCACAGGTTTGGGAAGGTGTGGGGGATTAAAAGCAAGCAGTGCAAGAATAGCAGACCTCTTCATATAACTCCCTTTAAGGTGGGCTCCATGCAAAGCATGCACATGCATCTGTCACTTAAGACCTAAAACAAGGGGCTGGGGATGTGGCTCAAGCGGTAGCGTGCTCACCTGGCATACGTGAGGCCCGGGTTCAATCCTCAGCACCACATACAAACAAAGAAGTTGTGTCTGCTGAAAACTAAAAAATAAATATTAAAAAATTCTCACTCTCTCTCTCTTTAAAAGAAAAAAAAGACCTAAAACAATTTGTAGCTAAGCCTGGTAGCATATGCCTGTATTCCAGGTGACTCAGGAGGCTAAGGCAGGAGGTTCACAAGTTTGAGGCCAGACTCAGCAAATCAGCAAGCCCCTAAGCAACTTAGCAAGACCCTGTATCAAATTTAAAAGGGCTGGGCTGAGGCTGTAGCCTAGCATGTGTGAGGCACTGGGTTCGATCCTTAGCACCACATAAAAATAAAGGCACATTCTGTCCATCCACAACTACAAAAAAAAAGCCTATCAAATGTAAAAGGGCTGGGAAGTGGGCCTGGGGGGCTGGGGATGTGGCTCAGTGTTATAGCATTGCTTAGCATGTGTGAGGCACTGGCTTCGATTCTCAGCACCACATAAAACTGAATAAATAAAAGTACTGTGTCCATCTACAACTAATAAATAAAAAAGTATTTGGGGGGAGGGGTTGGGGAATTTGACCCAGCAATTAAATCACTCCTAGGTTCGATCCCTATATTGTGGGGGGGGGGACCTTGTAAGGTAGGCTTTATTAGTAAACCTGTTTCACATTTTCAGTAAGCTAAGGAACTTAAAGGTTAGGGAACTCTCCCAAAGATACAAGCTAGTGAGAATCAGAGCACAACTGAAAAAACTCAGGTCATCTGAGCTCCATTCCCTGTAGTCATTATCCTCTATTTCCCCTCTTAGAGTGTATTCATGAATATGTGAACAATAAATTTGCGAGTGAAAGGAAAACTTAAAATGTTGCTGTATTTCATTTTGAAAGGATAAAACTTTAGATGAGTTCCTAATAATGCACTTCCTACCATACTAACCGTCAGGTGAACATTTTTCAAGATAGGAAAACTCCTTAACACTAAAGAATAAATTGTAATTTCTAAACACATACAAGAAGTCGAATAATTTCCATCCTCTCATATATTGGGAAACTAAAATATTAAATAACTAATTCATACTAGGGAAGAGAAAAGAAGAATGACCTTTTTATCCCCCACATATTACAAATTAATTGGAAAATTAGTTACAAATGTAAACCTAATATTTTTTAAATAAACATCTCTTTTTTTAATGTGCTTTCACGTATCTAATATTTTAATACTTTTAGCAGTTAGCACAAATAAAAAACAATTTCCTGCTAGGTCAAATGATAGACTTTTTTCAGTTTGGGTTAATTCAGATTCAGCTGTAATTCAATTACTATAGTCCAGACCAACAATATTGAGTACTCTCAGGTAAAAAAACAACACAATTTAAATGTGTGAAAAACTTAACACATCAGCTGAGGGCTTAGTCTGCCAGTTTACATAAAACAAGTGAACGACCTGCAAGTGTGCTTGGACTGGTAGCACTGTGTTTCACACAGCTACAGGTCCAGACTCAGACAAGACTAGAATCATGGTGACTGCAGAGCCTAAATAAACACTTGCAAGCCAAAATCATGTATCAAGGTAAAACTGCACAGTGGGAAACATGAAGTCAACATAGGAGTAACACATTAGTAACATAATCCAAATCCAATTTAAAAGAAAACTCTCTGGCAGGACACAGTGGTGCAAATCTGTAATCATAGCTTGGGGCCAGCCTTAGAAACATATCAAGGGGGCTGGGATTGTGGCTCATCAGTACAGCACTCGCCTAGCACGTGTGAGACGCTGGGTTTATGTATTTATTATAGTGTATTGTGTCCAACTACTAGTAAAAATATTTTAAAATATAAATAAAACTTAGCAAGGCCCTGTCTCAAAATTTAAAAAAATATTTTAAAGAAAATTGTTTTAAAAGGCTAGGGATGTGGCTCAGTGGTCAAGTGCCCCTGGGTTCAATGCCCAGTAACAAAAAAAAAAAAAAAAACCCTGTGGAAACTGTTGTTCCATGTGATGAGCAGGATTTTTCCTCTTAGAAAATTTCATATTATTGTCTCCATATTCTCTTACTGGCAAATTATCAAAGTATTTAATGGTTGTTAAGACATCTTTCTGATAACAGTGGTATGCTTAAATAACACAAGAGTAAACACTGAGGAAAAGGTAGAAAAATACAGTCAATCAAAAGAAAGAAACTGGGCTGCAATTGTGGCTCAGAGGTAGAACGCATTCACCTAGCATGCATGAGGCACTCGGTCAATCCTCAGCACCACATAAAAAGAAAATAAAGGGGACTGGGGTTGTGGCTCAGGGGTAAAGAGCTCACCTTGCACATGCAAGACCCTGGGTTCGATCCTCAGCACCACATACAAAAATAAACAAATAAATAAACAAGTGAAATAAAAGTGTTGTGTCCAACTACAACTAAAAAATAAATACTTTGGGGAAAAAAATCTTAAAGAAAGGAATTATGGAGTACTGCGGCACACAACTACAGTTCCAGCTACTGGGTAAAAAAAGGAGTTGAGTTTGAAGCCAACTTGGCCAACACAGTGAGATACCTCAGTACCTAAAACGAAGTAAATCAGAGCCTTCTGGCCAACACCATGGCTTAAAATTTACTGGTACTATGATGAAAAGGTAGATGGAGAGATGAAAATGAAGGAGGGAGGAGAGAAGACTTAAATTGCACTAGGAAACATTTTAAATAACAGAAAACAAACATCTGCAGAAAAAGTTCTTTCACAGATTATAATCAAGCAATATTCTATCACATAGATCCCATGAAAAGCACAAAATACTATTCAGTGGAGAGCTAGTGAACCAGATATTCTATACCCAAATTTAAAAGCTAAGCTTCAAATTGTTTCTATAGAATGCCAACTCCCTAAGGCAAGAACAAAGGCAGAGGCCAGATTGGGTGTAGTCAGCAGCCTTCTAGGGGCTGGAGGAAATTTGCAAAAGTCAGAATTCTTCAGAAATTTGAAATCTTCTCGAATTGTTCCACCTAAAATATCTCAGGGTGTTGGTTTTTAAATTGTTCTATGCAATCTTTCTTAAAGAAAGCATTAAAGTGGCATTTATTTTGGTTTCCAAACAAAGTATATTTCTAAATAGTTAAACAGCATAATTTTTGAATAAGATTAAAATTACCCATTTTAAACTGGTCAAATAAAGGCCTTCATTTTTGTAAAAACAAATGCTAAAGAACACACTCTTTATCTTAACTGTTAATCAAGAAAAGTAAAAGTTTAGAATTTCAATCATGTATTCTGATTACCCTTCTTTAACACCAAGTAAGTCTCAAGAAATAGGGGCTGGGGATGTGGCTCAAGCGGTAGTGCGCTCGCCTGGCATGAGTGCGGCCTGGGTTCGATCCTCAGGACCACGTACAAACAAGGATGTTATGTCCACCGAAAACTAAAAAATAGATATTGAATATTCTCTCTCTCTCTCTCTCTCTCTCTCTCTCTCTCTCTCTCTCTCTCTCTCATCTTAAAAAAGAAAAGAAAACAAAAATAAATTTCACAAGTCCTAACCCAAACTGATTCTGCCCCCAAACTGCAAAAAAAAAAAAAAAAAAAAAAAAAAAAAAAAAAAGACAATATCAGCTACTACACTGGTATGAACTGGGAGGCAAGAAATTTATTTTAACTATATATCCACTAGGAGCCATGGACTTCTCAATAACTGTGCAGCTGTTACAATACTAATGTGTAAAAAGATCAAATCTGGCTTTTACACATGGAGCATATATGGATAAAAGGAAGAGCCTTTTCAAAGAGAAAACAACTAGAGAATACCTTATGATAAAACATGACATCACAGTTCTTCACCCTAAATAACTGAGTTAAAAAATATTTCTATAATCACAGATCTAACAAACAAGTTTATTTAATGGTATCAAAGCTCTAAAGTTACTATGTTAGCATATCAGAGTATATTAACATATTTAAGCAATTTTCAGAAGACATGAATATGAGAAAACTGAACTCAGTATTTTTAGTTAAGATGATCCTTTATATTTAGTTACTCAAACCCAAGTTACATTTTTTCCCAATGCGAGATAAATTTCAGAACGATATTAAGACTTAAACTTTTACTAGTCACAAGTTTATTTCAAAATGGAAAAATGAACCACACAATATTGATGGCCTTCCAGGATTTAGCACATTCCATCAAAATCATTCAAGTGCTGACAAAGTTACTGTGAAACAAAAACAGGGAAGGCCTAGAAACAGTGTCTAAAACACAACTGAAACAATGACCTCACTATTTCAATAATAAAACTCCTTGTGAGTTCTATGGTTATGTATTCCATATAATACAATAACTAATATCACTAGGCACTTCCTAGAGGAGGTTCTGTTCTATGCACATTAATTCATTCACAACAAATCTAGGAGAAAATTTCTATTATTTAGCCCCATTCCAGAATGAAAAAATAGGAACGGAAAGGGAGGAAGGAAGGAAGAAAGGAAGGAAGGAAGGAAGGGAGGGAGGAAGGAAGGAAGGTAGGTTGATCAAGGGCTGGGGCTGTAGCTCAGTGGTAAGAGTGCATGCCTCGCACGTATGAGGCACTGGGTTCAATCCTCAGCACCACATAAAAAATAAATAAATAAAAGATATTTAAAAAAAAAGAAAGAAAGAAAAGTCAAAAAAATTTCAGGATGTTATTTAAAGCTAGGTACTCTAACTCCGGAGCCCATATTGAACCACAATATTTTACTGTATTTACATAAAGTACTGATTCTAAATAAAATTATATTTAAAGCAAGATTTTATCTTGCTTAATGAAAAAAATTTTAAAAACAACATACTGATTCTGAACCTTAAGAGACTTAAATAAGCAAACATGTCAAGATAAGGGAAACAAGGCATCAGGTATCAAAGATATTAACAGAGAGACAGCGAGAGGACAAGGTTTCTCTAAGTGGCTTAGGGTCTCACTAAATTGCTGAGGCTGCCCTCAAAGTTGTAATCCTCCTGCCTCAGCCTCCCGAGTTGTTGTGATTCTAAGAGTGTACTACCATGCTCAAAGAAAAATTATTCTAAAAAAAAATTTTAAATGCTGTCTACGAAACTAAACAAAAATTTGGAATAAAATGGGGTCTTCTGGTACTTATAAACAAAAAGAACAACATATGATAAAGCAGTTTAATGAAATATTACAGAATCTAGATGGTAGGTATATATTAAATCACAGTACCCTTATAAAATAAGGCACATAAATATCATTTCTGTGCTCTAAACCCTCTAATGGTTTTCTACCTCACTCAAGATAAAACCCAAAATGGCTTATCATTTTCTACAAGACCTACATGAACCTGCCCCTGACTACTTCTGTGACCTTATGCTGACAACACCTGGCCTTCTTGTACTGCCTCTTACAGTGTCTGAGGACAGATTCAGACTCTTGATTTTCTCTTTCCTTTGCCTCACACATTCTGCACCAGATACTTAGATATCCCCTTAAATCTCCACCACTTTCATCTTTCACTGAAATTTCTTCTTTAAAAACTAGCCTTCATGCTGAGCAGAGTGGTGTATCTGGAATCCCAGCTACATGGGAGGCAGGATCACAAGTTCCAGGCCAGCCTGGACAACTTAAGGAGACCCTGTCTCAAAAAGGGCTGGGGATGTAGCTCAATGGTATAGTGCCCTGGGTTCAATCCCCAGTACTGGGATGGGGATGAGGGGTACGCCTTCCTTGATCACAATACATAAAGTAACAAATTGCTCCAACTTCTAATCATTCTCTGGGACACCATTCCAATCTAACTCTGCATTATTTTCCCACCCAGCACTTATCCCCTCTGATACTATGTGTTTGGATACTATCCTTCACCTCCAGTACAAGTTTTGTAAGAAAAGGGCTTGTTCACATACCATTTTACACTCTTAGCTCTTAATACAATATGTGGACCAGGCATGGTGCAGAGTGCATTACACCTCACGCCTGTAATCGCAGCATCTCAGGAGACTGAAGCAGGATCATCACAAGTTCAATACCACTCTCAGAAACTTACCAAGGCCCTACGCAACTTAAAAAGGGCTTAGAAATGGTACTCAGTGAATTCCCAGTATGAAAACAAAAGCAACATTTGTTGAATAAATGAACAAATGAATAAATTCCTTAACCCCACCTATGCATAAAGCCTTCCTGGACTCCCAGCAATATTATGTTAATGGACTGTTCTGAAGGACTCTGGGATGTTTGGAACAGCAATCATCTCAAAAACATTCTGCTCTACAGCTAGGTTTTCACTGTACTACCACCAGACACAACATGCCTTCCTCACTGGCTTCCTCACTTCTAGGCTTTCTCAACACTAAGAAGCTACTACAGGCTTATAAACTGACCTAATTTCAATATTGTTGTGTCTCAAGGAATAGGGAGGGCTGAAGAGAGGGAGAGAGAATGGGGAACAGCAGGTTAATGAAGTAGTCAGAACATACACATTTATCAGTTAAATTCACCATTTTGTACAGTCAATTATAATAACAAAGACCACTGACCACAGACCACCATAACAGATAAAATAATAATGAAAAAATATGAAATATTAAAAGAATGACCAAATGTGACATAGTATGAGAGCATATGCTGTTGGAAAATATACACCAACAGATCTGCTTGACAGAAGCTTGCAATAAACCTTGGATTTAGGAAAATGCAGTATCTGCAACACATAACAAAATGAAACATAATAAAGCAAGGTACAAGACATATATGTTCAAGATAGATTATCTTATGTGTTACATAATGCACTCCACTATTTAAAATGTACTCACAGGGGCTGCTGGTGGTAAGAGTAAAAACTTTATATGCACACGGCCCTGACACCAAAAAAATAAAAGACACTCATGAAAAAGAATTTATTGCCTGTTAAGGTGAAGACAATTTGCTAAGACTGTTCAGAAGAGATAGGAGAGCTCCCCCTTCCCCCATAACCCAGCTTAAAAAAAAAAAGAATTTATTAAAAGTCTGGACACTGACTTTGCTTTGATCATTATAAAATTCAGATCCAGGGCGGGGGTTGTGGATCAGTGGTAGAAAACTTCCCAAGCACCTGTGAGGCACTGAGGTCAATCATCAGCACCACATACAAACACTAAAAAGAACAATTAAAAAAAAAAAAAAACTTTTAGAAAAAAATCAGATCCAAAACTTCAATTCATGTGCAGAAATCATCCCAGGCTTTTGGAATTCATTTATACAGAATACTCACGAACTACCTGGTTGGGTTTTTATTTTTATTATTTCTCTTTTACTTGAGGTCAAATCATTTTATTGAGGGTCTTGGGGAAGGGAATTGAAGAAGAACTGAAAATAACAATGAAATCTGGTCCTCTCAGAAGGGCCCTATCTATCTGTTCTCAGAGAGCCAAAAGCTGCCTGGTTATGATTTAATCCCTGTTCTTTTTTTCCTGTTGCCTTGATTTCCTAATCTAGCATAATTTTTTAACCTAGTATTTCAAATATTTTTATAATCTTTCTTGAAATGATTACAACTTTCTGAGTCCTCCTGGGAATAAAGGCTGACATAGATTAATTTAATTAATTCTACACATTATTACTAGATATTTCTGTTTAAGATACAAAAGTTGCAAAGAACACTATAACCCATTTTAAAAGGTGAGAAGGCCACATAACATAAAACATTCCAACATTTCTTCAGTCCATCAGAGAGCTGAAGTTGCAAGGAAAACAAATTAACTGAATTCCAAAGAGGGACAAGGTCTCCCAATAAAGGACAGAACATATACCATACATAAGAGATCATGAGAAAAACAGAGTGGTAACACAACAATAAGAAGAATATATGCTTAAAGTTTAATACATACCTAAAAGCTAAGTGTGAGCTTTCAGTTTCCCAAACAAGTGCCCCAGACACATGAGGAATTCTACCTTCACTTGCAAGCTCTTTAATAGGTCTTTAGCAAAAGAAGGAAGAGAGTCCCACTGGATTGAACAGGAGCACAGGAGGTAATCAGCTACAATTGGGAACAGGCACAAGGCCCCCCAGGACTCCTCAGCTCCTTTTCTTCTATGACGCAACAGTCTTAAGGCCACAGGAGAAAGGGCAGCAAACTTTTTCTCGCCTAAGACATCAGCTCAAATCTGTTGCCAGAATAAGATAACAAACGCTTCTACCCCTGTTAAGTCAGGACACTACACTGATATAACACACACATGTCTCGAACCACTGGGCAAGGGATAGGAAACTTCCAACCAAAACAATCACAAATACAAGATAATCAGTGACTGCAACAGGGAGGAGAGGTGGGAACACTGACAAAACCACACTTCTGGGGCCCCTACTTCTGAAGATAGGATCTGCATAAGACGGGGGCTGAATCAGGAAAACTTCCTCCTTCACCATCTTCGCACCAAGTAGCAAGCTACACTATTCTCTCACTGGAGTAAAGAACAGCCACCAGAAAGACTCCGAAGCTTGTGATGTACTACAGGTTATGATAACAAAACACAAAACTAGCTCACTTGATCATGACTGGATACCCTACACTAATGACCCAAAAGAACTGGGCTCATCTCTAAGCCCACAATACTATTTAAAGTTCCCTATGCTATGTTCAACATTTAATCTAAACTTAGCAGACACAAAAAGAGAACAATCTGAGATGAAAGGAAAAAAATAATCAATAAAAGTAGACTTTATATAACCCACATGCTAGAACTATCAAGACAAGGATTTTATTTTTTTTTCTTTTGTGTAGTACTGGGAATTGAATGCAGGTGTCCTTTACCACTGGGCTACATTTCTAGCCCCCCCCCTTTTTTTTTAAACAGGATCTTGCTAAGTAGCTGAGGGTGGGCTTAAACTGGAGATTCTTCTGCTTCAGCCTCCAGAGTCAAGGGGGATCAATGGCATGCACCACCACACCCAGCAAGGAACTTCAATTATGATTAATATGTTAATGGACGTCAGGAAAAAGATGGCCAACATATATGAATAGATGGGTAATTTCATCAAGAAGATGGAAAATATTCTAAAAGTTATATACAAAGGCTAGAAATAAAAAAAAATACAATGTAAATAGACTAAGAATCAATGAACCTAAAGACACATGAAGATAGAATTTATCCAATGTGAAACCGGAGAAAAAAGAAAAGAGGGAGAGAGGAATCCACTGACACTGCAAAGTAACAATGGTCTAAATGAAGAAAAAAACTGAAAGGAAGGTGCAGGAGGAAGAAAAAAGGCGAGGTCAAAAATACTGGAAAGAGGACTGGGGATGTGGGTCAACCAGTAGCATGCTAGCCTGGCATGCATGCGGCCCAGGTTCGATCCTCAGCACCACGTACAAACAAAGATGTTGTGTCCACCGAGAACTAAAAAATAAATATTAAAAAAAATTCATTCTCTCTCTCTCTCTCTCTCTCTCTCTCTCTCTCTCTCTCTCTCTCCCACACACACACACTCTCTCTCTTAAAAAAAATTTAAAAAAAATACTGTAAAGATAATGGCCTGGAGTTTAATAGAAGTAATGAAAGATATCAAATCATGGATCCACAAAGCTTAGAGAAATTCCTAGCAGGATAAATATAAAACCAACCAACAAACACAACTTGACACATCAAAGTCAAAGCAGCCAGGGGGAAAGTATTACATATACAAAGTACAAATATAAGAACTGTCAGATGATAAGCAAGCCAGAAGACAATCCTTTTTTTCAGTGCTTCAAAATAGTGAAAGAAAAAAAGCTGTCAACCTAGAATTTTAAGTGCAGGAAAAAGGAAGGCAACATAAGATTAGTAACATTAACTGTTCTCCATGCCAAACTGAATATTAATTGTTATCTTCAAAACTAACTCAACAAAACTAACTCAATAAACACAGTAAAAAGTGATTTTATCATGAAAAAAAAAGTTAAATGCTGAGCAGTCCAAACATTTTACTTAATATTCAAAATCCTTCTAAAACCTTAGAAGGGGACATAGCTCAGATGCTAAGCAAGCCAGAAGACAATCCTTTTTTTCAGTGCTTCAAAATAGTGAAAGAAAAAAAGCTGTCAACCTAGAATTTTATGTGCAGGAAAAAGGAAGGCAACATAAGATTACTAACATTAACTGTTCTCCATGCCAAACTGAATATTAATTGTTATCTTCAAAACTAACTCAACAAAACTAACTCAATAAACACAGTAAAAAGTGATTTTATCCTGAAAAAAAAAGTTAAATGCTGAGCAGTCCAAACATTTTACTTAATATTCAAAATCCTTCTAAAACCTTAGAAGGGGACATAGCTCAGTTGGTAGAGTGATTGCCTTGCATGCATAAGACCCTGGGTTCAATCCCTAGCACTACCAAAAACAAAAAACAAAACAAAGCAAAACCCTTCTAAAAACCTTCCTGATTCTTCTTGTCCCATCTATAGCTTCAAATACTATAGAACTAAAGCAAATAAAAGAAAATGAGAGGTGGGGATGTAGCTTTCTGGGAAAGTACTTGCGCATGGATAAGGCCCTAGATTTCATCCTCAGCACCAAAAAAAAACAGGAGAGTGCGCAAGCCAGAGGAAAGGGAAAGCAGAGCCCAGGACAAACTCCTTACTACCACAAAGGTTCCCTCTGAATAATGAAATTATAGCTGATCTTTTCCCCACCACTTTTAAAGTTTTCAAATATTCTACTACAAACATCTTGTCAAATTTTCCATGTTTAAATTCTTTTTAAAAATCCTATTAAAGCAAAACTGACAATGTACCAGAGTTAAATAACATTACATTTTACAGACAGGACTGTGATTAATTTCAAATTCTCACTTTCTTTTTTTTAGTTGCAGTTGGACACAATACTTTTATTTCACTTATTTATTTTTATGTGGTGCTGAGGATCGAACCCAGGGTCTCACACATGTGAGACGAGTGCTCTACCACTGAGCCACAACCGCAGCCCCTCAAATTTTCATTCTTATTGGCTGATGTCATGTCACACTAGAATTTCGCTGCTACTTATATAAAAGTGAAGTGATCAAGAAGGAAACACAGAAACCAGGCATGATGGCACCTGCCTATAATCTTAGTCACTCAGTTGGCTGAGGCTGAAGGATCACTAAATTCAGAGCCATTCTGGGGAACTTAGTCAGACTCACCTCAAAAAATAAGAAGAAAACAGTTTTACCTTCTACCATAGTTCCATCTACCAATGTGTCAAAATATAAAAGCAGCAGTTTCTGACTTACCTGTTCCACTTACTGCTACCACCTCCAACAATTAAAAAGTAGTTACTAACAGACAAGACTTTCTTTCAGGCAGCCTTTTAAATCCAAAGATCACAAACACTAAAGACTGAAAAATATCTGCTTGCTGAAGATAAAGCACCCAGACTGGTTCAAGGCATTGCATATATTCTAGCCCTCTTCATTATCCTATTAACAAAGATTGCTATTCTCATTTATAATTAAGAAAGTAGAGATATTAGGGTTCAGTCCTTCAATTGTATTACCAGATTTCCACTGTGGATATCGATGTCATTAGCTTCTTCTACTTAGACCCACTAACAATGAACAGACCATATTTAATAAAAATGCCAACACTGATAATATTTACTAACCTTGGTTTATATATTCATACATACGTATTTAAATACAACTGCACATATTTAATAAAATATCACAAAAAATTTATTTCATTGAGTAAAATAATTTAAAATGGTTGTGTCCCTAAACTTCAGAAGATTAAAATCTTAACAGTTCAAAATATTGAGCATTCACAATCAAATCTGCTCTTTCAAATTACAAGTTCCTAGTTATCAGTCAATAATAAGACTTAAAAACTCTATTAAGAAAAATAGTGTTGCAGGGGCTGGGGTTATGGTTCAGTGGTACACACTTGCCTCACATATGTGAGGCACTGGGTTCAATTCTCAGCACCACATATAAACAAGTAAACAAATAAAGGTCCATCAATAACTAATAAAATATTTTTTAAAGAAAAGAAAGATAGTGTTGCAGCTCAGGAGACTGAGGCAAGAGGATCACAAGTTCAAAGCCAGCCTCAGCAACTCAGTGAGGTCCTAAGCAACATTGCAAGAGTCTGTCTCAAAAAATAAAAAGGGCTAGGGATATGGCTCAGTGATTAAGCACCCCTGGGTTTAATCTCTGGTACCCAAAAATAAAATAAAATGGCTGGGTGCAGTGGCACATGCCTATAATCCCAACATCTTGGGAAGCAGAAACAAGAGGATCCAGAATACAAAGCCAGCCTCAGCAATTTAGCGAGGCACTAAGCAACTAACTCAGTGAGACCTGGGTCTCACAAAATAGGGCTGGGGATGTGACTCAGTGGTAGAGTGCCCCTCAGTTCAATCCCTGGTATCAAAAAAAAAAAAGGTTTGGTGGTTCAATCCACAGTACAAAAGAAAAAAAAAAGCATGTTAATGGACTGGGAGTGTAGCTCAGTGGTAAAGCACTTGCCTAGCTAGCATGCACAGTTTCCTGGGTTTGATCCCCAGCCCTGCAAAAAGAAAAAGGAGGGGGAAAAATACAGCATTGGAAGTTAAGTTCAGAAAATACCTTACAAGCTGTAGAAAATATACATGTGTCAATTGAGATTTAATAATTCTAATGATTTCTTCTTCAGCTAAAGTAATAATAAAGAGATTTGGAAATCTATAATGCACATTTGTAGCAGTACAGAAAAATACATACTGGGTTAATAAATCCCAACTTCAGTATAAGTCAGTATAAGTCACTTCCAGTTTTCACTAGAGTAGAACAAGGAGATAAGGAGAATACATGTTAAAGATATTTGCAAAGCTAACTGATAGATACTTGGTTTTACTGTATTTTAGTGTAAAAGATGGGAAAAGGGACATGGGGCTATTTCTGCACTAATCATGGGCTAATAAAAACATAAGGTCAACCAGACATAGTGGAGCAGGAGTATCACAAATTTGAGGCTAGTTCCAGTAACTTAGTGAAACCCTGTTTCAAAATAAAAATTAAAAAGAGTGGGGGACATAGCTCTCAGTGGTGGAGCACTCCTGAGTTCAATCCCTAGTACCATAATAAATAAATAAATTAAATTAAAATTAAAAATATAAGGTCAAAAAGGACCTAGAAGTTCGTGTAGTCTGTTTAACAGATTTACAGAGGAAGAGTCTGAGCACAAGGAAGTAAAATTATCCCAAAGAAAATATCAGATGTTAGCAGCAAATCAAGCAGGTAAAGGGAAAGGCAGAGTACAAAGAAAGCCAGGAAAAGTTTAGTGTTTTTTCCACAGGATTATGGAATCTTACCAAAAATATCAAAAAAAGCCTACACTTAAAAGGGAATGATGAGCGTCTGCAAAAGGCCAAATTTGCCTTACAAATCCTATTACTTAAGCACTGGTTTGGCAATTTAGTTTCTCCTTCCATAACATAATCATGTATTTATCACCTCTAGTCAAAGTTTATTTAATCCCATTGGTCAGAATTATCTCTCAATTAGGCCTCCAAAATGCATGACTAAAACTACAAACTATTTACTACTCACAATAGAAGAAAAACTTCAATGACAAGGTTAGAACATAAACACCGGAAGTAGAAATAACAGGAGAGAAATATTTTGCTAAGAATGAAATCATTGCTGTCATTCATTATTCGAATACAAACTAATGTAGAAGTGTGATTTTTTTTTTTTTTTTGGTACTGTGAATTGAACCTAGAAGTGCTTAACCACAGAGCTCAGGTAAACTTTTGACCTTCCTCTCAGCCACCAGATTCACTGGGATTACAGGTGTGCAGCCCAGCCACCATTAAAATATTTTTAAGCAGACAAAAGACTGATAAAGAGGTATTGTCTTGACGTGGTACTCATGCACATTTGGGTGCCCTGGAGCACCAAGTTATTAAGTAAATGCTATATTTTGTCATTAAAAGAGCACAAAATGTCTCCTTTGTAAGTTTTTAATACATTTTATTTCTTACATCTGAAGATGTAAGAAAGCTTTAAAATCTGATCCATACAAAAGAATATACCAAGCCCATAACTGAATCTTCTTTCAATGAAATATGCCAAATGAAATGAGAATTTTATGACAGTATAAAAGAGAAATCTCTCTCTCATTTAAGAAGAAGGATCTGGCTGTTACCCAGGCTAGTCTCATATGATCCTCCTTTCTCAGCCCCTGCATGTTATAGGCCCAGCAATGACCGTTTTTACTTTTTTTTTTTTTTTTTTGGTGGTGATGGGAATCAAACCCAGAGCCTCCAGCATGCTAAGTAGGTAATCTACACTAATATCCTCCCCAAACTCTATACCATGTTCATTTCTATAATTCATTTCAATATGCATATCTAGTATTTTAAATACTGAAAAATCATGTTTCAAAAACACTAAATTTTTAAAAATTCAAACCATAAGTAAAATAATTTTACTGAACTTGGGTGTAGGGATAGGGGAAGCAAACAAGCTGAAAAATCTCTTGGGAAAATTTATACAACATGCTTTCACTCTCTAAGTTCATGACTAGAGATTTCAATATTCTCTGACACATTTAGGGGCTGGGGATGTGGCTCAAGTGGTAGCGCACTCGCCTGGCATGCGTGCGGCTCGGGTTCGATTCTCAGCACCACATATAAAAAAAGATGTTGTGTCTGCCGATAACTAAAAAATAAATATTAAAATTCTCTCTCTCTCTCTCTCTCACTCTCTCTTTTAAAAAAAATTCTTTCTCTCTCTCCCTCTCTAAAAAAATATTCTCTGACACATTTAACAAAGACTTTATTGGTGAATTACTGAGTATCATAAAGTTGAATAAAAGATACAATTAAAACATAATTCTATTATTTGGATTACGATTCAATTACACTGTTTAAAATTCTTTTATATGTGGGTGTGAGAGCTGGTATAAGAAGCATTTAGCCCAGACTGAATATCTCAAGAAACTTATTTCATTCAAAATCTTCCTTTTCAACACTCAGCAAACATACAACAGGCTTTTTTAATTTTAGTTTAATAAATGAGTGTTTAATTATTTCATATAAATATCTACCCAAAAAGAGTAAAGCTAATTTGTAAATCAGCAGTGTATCTAAACAGATATATTTGAGCCAGGTGTGGTAGCACACACCTAAAATCCCAGTGGCTTCAGAGGCTGAGGCAGGAGGTTGGCAAGTTCAAATCTAGCCTCAATAATTTAGCAAGGCCCTGAGCAACTTAGCAAGATCCTATCTCAAAATTAAAAATTAAAAAATGAAGGATGGGGCTGGGGATATGGCTCAGTTATTAAGTTCCCCCAGGGTTCAATTCTTAGTAGTAAATAAATAACTAAATAAGCAAGCAAATTTGTCACCAGTTTTCCTTAAAGCTCCAGAGTGAAGATAGTCAAGCAAAGAACTAGGCAAAGAGCAGATACTCAAAGGACTTGCAAAATAAATAAATTATATATATATATATATATATATATATATATATATATATATATATATATATATATATAAAATTTTAGCTGTCAACGGATTATTTATTTATTTATATGTGGTGCTGAGGATCAAACCCAGGGCATCACACATGCCAGGCAAGTGCTCGATCACTGAGCCACAATTCCAGCCCAGCACTTGCTCTAAAACATAAATTACCACTGACTAAGCACTTATTATGAGTTCATCATTCCACTGGGTACATACTCATAAAAATCCTATATTCTATACACTGCTAGTTGCCCTCCAACTTTTGCTTCCTTTCTTGATAAAAAGTATAATTAGCATATGACTCCTTTCTGACAGGTGCTCTCTAAAACAGAAGGCATCTCTCCATCTTCCTCATTTTTGTTACTAAAATGCAAACCTATTATCTGGGCCTGAAATAGTCCTGGCCAACAGAGGGCATGCTCAAAAAACAAAGCTAGGCCACCTGGCACCTCTGAGTGCCACAATGGCTCAGGGTTTGGTAATATGATAACTAGTGGAAGAATCTACATTAAAATCAAGAAGTGCAGGCATGGTGGCCCACATCTGTAATCCCAGGGGCTCGAGAGCCTGAGGAAGGAGGATCATGAGTTCAAAGCCAGCCTCAGCAAAAGAAAGGCACTAAGCAACTCAGTGAGACCCTGTCTTTAAATAAAATACAAAATGGGATGTGGCTCAGTGGTGGAGTGTCACTGAGTTCAATTATCTGTACAAAAGAGAGAGAGAGAGAGAGAGAGAGAGAGAGAGAGAGAGAGAGAGAATAAAATTCTGACAGCAGTTTTCCCTTATCCTCAGGGCATAGGTTCCACCACACACAGGGCATGCCTGAAACCTCAGATAGTATTCCAAACCCTCTACATGTTTAATATATATAAAATATTAATAATAAACAATAAATTAACAACATACTATAATAAAAATTATTTAAAACTTGAGAAGAATTATTTATTTCTAGAATTTCCCATTTACTACTTTTGGACTACTGTAGATCACAGGCAACTGAAATCATAAAATGCAAAACCACTGATAAGGCGAGACTACCACAAGAAAAAACACTATGAAGCAGACAATCCAATTTTAGTTAAAATTTAGAAATGTTAAAATAGGTACAGAAAGGGCTGGGATTGTAGCTCAATGGTAGAGGGCTTGCCTACCACATGTGAGGCCCTGGGTCCAATCCTCAGCACCACATAAAAATGAAATGAAGATACTGTGTCATCCTACAACTAAACATATATATATATATATATATATATATATATATATATATATATATATATATATATATATATGATATTAAAAAAAACAGGTACAGAAAATATTCTGGAGAAAGACATCAGACAGTTAACTGAGAAGAAATGAACTATAGGGAATTCCACTTATTAATGCATTTCTGTAATGTACAATAAAATACATCTATTGGTTTTTCTTAGCACAACATAAATAAAATTCATTATAACAAACACTTACTGAACACTTACTGAACTGAGAAATGTGGGCGGAGGACTCAGTGCTGTCCTACTTCTGCGGCTTGGGCATGGGGTTTGGAACACAATAGATCTTGGCGCAAATCCCAGTTCTGAGAACTTAATTGAATTGCTTCACCCTCTGGACCTCAATTCCTCTCCTCTGTGCGTAGGGCATGATGATAGTTCCAATGTTCCTACAAAGTTGCAAGGTGGAAAGATCCAGCACAGTTCTGGACTCACAGGAGACTGTCATTCAATGGGAATCCCCCTCCCCCTTCAGCTCTTTCTTACTCTGATCCAGCTGAAGCTCTTTGGGGAGGGGAAATGCCACATGGCTCTGTGGTAGCAGCACAGAGCTCTAAATCATGGGCCAGAAGGGCACAGCGGTTAAGAGCCCCAGCCTCAGGGCCAGGTTACTTGGGTTCCCATCTCAGCTTACTAGCCGTGTGATCTGAACTTCAGTTTCTATCTGTAGTGTAGTCATGATGATGCCAGCCTTGATCTTCTAAGAGTTTATAAATGAAAATGTGGAAAGCACCCGTTGGGGGTGAAGGTCAGTGGTAGAGCGTGCTAGGACTGCATGAGGCCCTGGGTTCCATCCCCAGCACCAAAATAAATCAGAGCTCCCGATAGATAGGAAGCTCTCAAGAAACCGGAATGCAAGCCAGCTCTTGTGTTGAAGAAGTCTCCTGCTAGACTTGGTCTGGTCAGCCTCGTAGCTGCCCCGTGACAGGACCTGCCACCATGACTTGAGGTCTGCAAGGACTAGAATCTCTGGATTACCATTCCTTGCTGACCCTCACTCCACTCCTGGCCTGGAGGTGAGGAGAAAACTGACTGCAGAGGTGGCTCAGTGTACTGGGTACCATGGTTTAAATAAGCCTCCAATGTTCTGGAAATCTCATCTCCAGAAATCTTGATAATGGTAATTAGAGGTGGAGATCAATAGACGGAGATCCCTTGCCTTGCAATGATTAGAATTAGATGAGGTCACAAGGGTGGGGCCCCAAGGATGGCAGTAGTGGCTTTATTAAAAGAGGAACAGAGACCAGAGTTAGCCTGCTTGCTCTGCCTTACTGTGTAAGGCACTCCGCCATATTCTCCTGCAGCAGGAGGCCCTCATCAGATGCCGGTGCCAGGCTCTTGGACCATAAGAAATAAATTTATTTTTCTTATAAATTACCCAGTCGGTGGCACTCAGTTGCAGCAATAGAAAATGGACCAGGACAGTGGACTGTGAGGTCAGGCTCAAACTAGGTCTGAATCTGTTCCACCTCTTCCTGGCTCCTTTACCCTCCAGATCCCAGTTTCCCACTAGGAAGGACAATGTCCCTCTCACAGAGCTGATTTGAGAATTACAGAGGATCCCACATGCAAAGCCCTGACAAAGGAGCCAGGCCCCGGAGTGGAAGCTCAGGGGAGAGTGGTTCCCTGCCCCGCCTTCTGGGATGGTGCTCTGCCCCTTCCTGGCTCTGGCACTGCCCACTGAGTTCAAAAGTGGCTGCTGCAGCTGTCATTTCTGAAAATATATTCCCTGGCTGCTTTCTGTCTTTTCATCCAAGTCTTTCCCAAATCCTTCAACAATCTCAAATTGGGGGTTTCAAAACACACATACACACACACACAAAAAAAAAAAAAAACACCCCTCAAAGTCTGACCTCTGTGTGCCACCAAGTTGGCAAATGTCCCAGAGGATCTTTCCACTAGTCACTGAGTTAGACATTCAGTTCCCTCGGTCAAATTCACTCATATCTGTCAAGATCAATAAGGGAAACGGGCAGCAATGATCAAAAGGGCCCACACTGGCTCTGGAGGCAGCTCTCACAGCAGGATCTCACACCACACAAAAGTGCATGCAGGGGGTGTTTTATAAAAGCTCCTCTACTCACAGGCAGCCCTCATGCCCAGAGACACTGAAAAATATGGTTCCCATGACAACGTGCTGCAAATGTTCTATATAAATGAGTCTGTGTGCTCCTGTGTGTGTACATAGCCACACAGAGAGGCACGGAAATAAACTCTTGGCATGATTTTTTCCTTTTCCAAACACAAAATAACTTGCAAGGATTGATGGCTGTAAGGAAGAACAAAGCTTTTTGAACCAACATTTTTCCAATGGACTGGCTCCCAGGGATTTCCAACCGTTTTAATGTGGGTCTGTTTTGGTTCCTGCACCTGAAATATAGTAGATTGTCAATAAATGATTGTTGAAGGAATGAATAAATGATGGATAAATGAAAGAAAAGAAAAGAAAAGGAAGGAGGGAGGGAAAAGAAAAGCCTGGAATATCAGGGCTGGAAAGGCTCCTACTAAGAATCCAATCCCATCTTACTCCCTGTGTCTCTGTTGGAGAAACTGAGGCTCAGAAAAGAAGGATTCTTCCTTTCTTCTGCCCCAACAGAATTATTGGCAGAGGATAGTAGCATAGACCCAGGCCTAGAAATTCATTAAATACTTAATAAATATGAGTTAAATTTCTATAATAATACACATGTATTGAACAATTATTATCTGTCAGCCCTGCATTAACTACATGCAGACAGTATCTCATTTAAAATTTGCACCCACGCAAGGGATAGGTTAAAATTCCCATTGAATCCAGGGGTGGTGGTGCATGCCTATAATCCCAGCAGCTCAGGAGGCTGAGGCAAAGGGACCAGGAGTTCAAAGCCAAAAGCCAATCTTAGCAACTTAGCAGACTCTTTATCTAAATAAAATACAAAGGGGCTGGGGATGTGGCTCAATAGTAAAAGTGCCCTTGGGTCCAATCCCTGGTACCAAAAAAAAAAAAAAAAAAAAAGCTCGTTTAACAGAGATGGAAACTGTTTATCCGAGAGGTGACATCACTTTACCTAAGTTATAGAGTCAGTATGCGGTTGAAGGAAGGGGGAAATTAAACTCAGGACACTCAGATACCAAGATTTGAGCCTCTCTGTTCAGGACCTCTCTCTAATTCCACTGCCAAGGATAATTAGCTGCCTTCTTGCAGAAGTTGAGGATTCCAGGGGTAAAATAACTCGCCTAAGACAGGAAGCTGAAGAGGAAGGACTTGAACTCATATTTTCGAATATGTAGTCCAGGATTCCCTCCAGTTTCCTTCCTGCTTTTGAGAGTCAGCCATCTAATTGAGCAAAGGAAGGGGACCCCCTCTGGCTGTCTTTGCCTCCCAGGATTCAGTTCCCCCAAGGACTCTGCTGATTCTAAGCGTCTCTTTGGGTTCTTGCGCCGCCTAGTGGTAATATCTTAAAACTGCATCAGACCTAACTCCAATGAACCAGCCCAAGCCCTCTTGGGAACCAGGTGTTTGCCCTAGTTCTCTGGAATAAAATAGAACTGGTGCTTAGGTCCAAGTTTAGGCTTCTTGCTGCCCTGGACGTGCCACATTCCCCTTTTCTCCTCAGCTTCCTGACTGGCCTCCCTGACTCTATTCCAGACCTCCTCCAGTCTGTTCTCTGCATAACCAGCCAGCTTTAAAAACCCAAAATGGACCATGTTATTCACTCCATTCCCTGCTTATACTCCCCATAGTGGGTTTTTTTTTTTTTTTTTTTTTTTGGTGGTGGTGCTGGGGATTGAACTCACTGCCTAGTGCATGCAAGGCAAGCACTCTACCAACCAGCTATATCCTCAGCCCCTATACTCTCTCTAGTGTCCATTTTCTGAGGATGAAGTCCATCCTCTTATGGCCTGCAGGACACAGTCAACGGTCCCCACCTCTCTCTCTCCCTGCCTCCACCCTGTCTCTCCCTGATCTTTAGCCTCACTTGTCTTCTTCCAATTGCTTGTGTCTGTCGGAGCCACTTCCTAAGTCAGCCTTTACACACACAGCACCACACCTAGCCAATTCCCTACCCTGTACCTGGAAAATTCTTAAGTTCCTGCTTGTGAAGCTGAAAGAAGACTGCCTCAGAGATGCACTGTTTTGAACCTAGGCCTGACCCTTGCTAGGCAAGTACTCTACCCTGAGCTGCACCCTCAGCCCAAGAACGCACTTTTGTATTCCCCTGCAATGCCACTCCCAGAGTGCTCTTTGGATTTGCAGTTACTTGTGCAATGACTGCCTTTATTGTAGTTAACAAAAACCCCATCTCACTCAATGGGGCACTCCCAGCATCAGGCACAATTCCTAGACATGTAGCTTCTCAATATTTGTTAATGAATGAATGGATTAAAATGAAGAAAAGGAAAAACCTGATAATTAGTAAGCTCTATATGCCACAAAGTACTCTAAATTATGTGTGTGTGTATGTGTGTATATGCATGTGCACAACTGGGGAATGAACCCAGTGGTGCTCTACCACTGACCTGCATCCCCAGAACTCCCCCTTTTTTTTTGAGTCAGGGTCTCTAAGTTTCCCAGGCTGGTTTTGAACAAGTGATCCTCTGCCTCAGCCTCCTGAGTCACTGGGATTACAGGCACAAGCCACTGTGTCGAAAGAAAAGACCTTATAACCATTACCTCACATGAGCTATGACATGGCCATTATTAGCTTCATCTTACAGGTGCAAAAACAGACTCTGAAAATTTAAACTGGTGGGGCATAGTGACATGTTCCTGTAGTTCTAGCCACTCAGAGGATTGAGGCAGGAGGATCATTTGAGCCTGACCAGGCACTGTGGCGCACGCCTGTATTCACTGCTATTTGGGAAGTTGAGGCAGGAGGATTGCAAGTTCAAAGCCAGTCTCAGCAATTTATTGAGGCCTTAAGCAATTTAGCGAGACCTTGTCTCAACATAAAACATAAAAAAGGTTGGGGACATGACTCAGTGGTTAAGCGCCCCTTGGTTCAATCCCAACCCTGGTACGAAAACAAACCAACAAACAACAACAACAAAAATCCATAATGCATCCATTGCTGGGCATGGTGGATCATGCATGTAATCCCAGTGTCATGAGAGGCTGAGATAGGAGGATCAAAAGTTTAAAGCCAGCCTCAGAAATTTAACAGGTCCCTAAGCCACTTAGGGCTGGGGATGTTGCTCAGTGGTTAAGTGCTCCTGGGTTCAATTCCTAGTACTTAACAAAATAAATAAATAAAAACAAAAACCTTACTATAAGGCTATTAAAAAAAAGAATGCATACAAAAACTAGTGACATCTGAATAATGTCTGTATTCTGCTTAAAAGTATTATACTGGTACAGTTTTTTGAGTTGATTATATCCAGTTTTGACATTGGCTATATTTATGCAGGATAGGTGAAGGGTACATAGGAATCTTTATGCAAGTTTCTGCAACTTCCTGTAAGTCTATGATTATTTTATTTTTTTAAATTTGTTTATTGGTGCATTATAATCATACATAATAGTGGGATTCATTGTTACACATTCATACATGCACACCATAATTATTTTAAAATAAGGATTATATAAAATGAAAGCATTTTTCTGTATCCTGATTGTGGTTACATGATTCTATACACGTCTCAAAACTCATTAAACTATACATACAAAAAGTCAATATTATCATACATAAATTTTTAAAAATGTGGTCAAACAAAGACTTCTTCAGATTAACAAAAGCTGAGAGAATTCATTACTACCAGAACTGTACTATATGAAATCTTCTTTTAAAAAAATTTTTAATTGTAGATGGACACAATACCTTTGTTTTATTTATTTTTATGTGGTGCTGAGGATTGAACCCAGTGCCTTACTCAAGCAAGCGCTCTACCGCTGAGCCACAACCCCAGCCCCTATATGAAATCTTTTTTTTTTTTTTAAAGAGAGAGTGAGAGAGAGAGAGAAAGAATTTTAATATTTATTTTTTAGTTCTCGGCAGACACAACATCTTCGTTTGTATGTGGTGCTGAGGATCAAACCTGGGCCACAAGCATGCCAGGTGAGCACGCTACCGCTTGAGCCACATCCCCAGCCCCCTATATGAGATCTTAAAGGAAGTTCTTCAGGTGAAGGAATGATAGTCAACAGGCCCTTGTATCTACCGCAACAATGATTCACAGAAATGGCTAAAATGAAGCAAATCTAAAAGACAAGTTTAATTTTTTTTTTTAAACTGGGCATGGGTGACATGCACCTGGAATTCCATCAAATGGGGAGGCTCAGGTGGGAAGGCTGCAAGTTTGAGACCAGCCTGAGCAACTTAGCAAGACCCTGTCTCAAAATCAAAAATGAAAATGGCTGGGAATGTGGGTCAGTGGTAGAGTGTCCCTGGGTTCAATCCCCAGTACCCAATTCTAAAAATAAAATGAAAATAAAGTAAATGTATTATTATTGATTCATGGCCTTGGACATACTAGTTAATCATTCTACTACTGAGCTCTATCCTTAGCCCTTTTTTTTTTTGCTTTTAGAATTTTATTTTGAGGGCTGAGGTTGTAGCTCAGTGGTAGAGCGCTTGCCTTGCACGCATGAGGCCCTGGGTTCGATCCTCAGCACCGTATAAAATGAATAAATAAAAAAAAATAAATAAAATAAATAATAAATAAATAAATAAATAAATAAAATATTTAAAAAAATATTTTGAGATATGGTCCTACTAAGTTCCCTAAGCTTACCTTGAATGTGTGGTCCTTCTTCCTCAGCCTCCTGAGTAGCTGGGATTACAGGTGTGCTCCAACCATGGCCAACTCAAACAAAAACAATTTTTTGTTTGTTTGTTTGTTTTTGGTACTGGCAATAAAGCCGAGGAAGAGACCCAGAGGCTGAGCGTTGAATGGTGGCTTGATCATAAAAGACGGACTCCCCGACCAGGCCAGGTTGGAGGACCCACCTTCCAGACCTGGGATGAATACATTTGTGAAAGGAGTCCCGGCAGCTTCCCGGAGCCCTGGCTCTTCTCTGTAGTTCAGAATTTACAGGGGGAATTCCTGGATTTACGTGGAGCTGTGATCCCTAAAGCTAGTAAGACTGTGGAATCATGGGCTGGCAGGGGTCAAGCAGTAGCCCTTGACTTGCCAAAGATGAGGAACACACAGAGACTGTAAAAGACAGCAGAGGTGAGGCTGAGATCAGAATGGTTGGCCTTCAGAGCCCCAGCACTGGCCGGCTGGCTGCAGCATCCCCAGAGAAGACAGTCGGCCAACTTCTTACTTGACCTGTATGGGCAGGAGAGTTCTAGGCCGAGTGAACACAGGTCTAACTTGACTCGCCAGAACGGGGAGCCATGGCCTCTGAGTCATTCCCAGGCTGGGGCCAGTTACAGACTCAGAGACCCAGCAGCCCCCGAAGGAAGGAGAGGGTAGGTCCCCCAGGAAGGACTCTGCTATGTTGCCCGACACTTACACCCTTTATCTTTCTCTTGGTTTCTCCCCAGGGACCTAGGACTGTGTATTGGGGAAAAGGAAACCATCAGACTCCCCAGGGGCTTCTGGAAGCCAGCTCTGAACTAACCCTCAAAGCCACTGTGCTCCACCACCCGTGCCAGGGCCGTGGAGGTCAGGTGACAATGACTGTGCTCCTCTGCTGGCCAGCCCAGCGGGTGCTCGGATCCACCTGTGGTGATTTCCCTAGTTCTGGAATGCGTGTGGAAGGGATGGACGCGCCACTGGCACAATCCCGGCCATGGTTTTCTGACCTGAGACATAGAACGGTCATTTCCTTCCAGGTGATAGGAAAGGCCAAGTGGAAGCCACTAGAACACCTCTATCTTAAAAAAATTCACAAACCAAAAGCACACTGCATTTTCAGAGGGATTTCAGAGGTCACTGTCACCATCAGGACTTGAAAGACACAGGAGTGGTGATTCCCACCACATTCCAACCCGTCTGTTTGGTCTGTGCAGAAGGTTCAGGGGGATGAGTGTGGGTTATTATAAGGTTAGTGACTCTATTGCAGCCACCATCTAGATACGGTGTCAATACCTGGTCCCACGGTCCCAAACCATCATGTGACACACTCACACCCATCGTAAGCCACCATGTGACATGCTCACCTCCATCCCACACCATCAAGTGACACACTCCAATCCCCAATTCTGGCATGCAGCTACTGATCTGGAACTTGCCTTCCTTCCCCTTCCCTGTCCATCACGGCCATCACAAGTGATTTTCTTAGATCTAAAAAGGAGAGCAAGACACCTTCACTGTCCTGCCTCAGGAGTGTATCAACTCTCTAGTCCAACGTTCCAATTTAGTTCACAGAGATCTCTATGACCTTCCTCTTCCACAAGATACCACACTGCCCCATTACATGGATGTTGTCACGCTGAAGTGGTGATTGTCCTACACTCGGTGATCCAGATGCATGTGAGGGGTGGGAGGAATAAATCCAGCTGGAATTCAGAGCCTTCTACCTCAGCAAAATATCTAGGGGTCCAGCAGTGTGGGTATGCTGAGATACCCTTCTACAGTTGCTCCATCTGGTACCCCTGCGTCCAAGAAAGCAATCTGGTACCTATTGGGCACCTCTGCACTTGAAAGATATCGTATTCTTCATTTGGATGTGTTGCTCTGACCCATTTACTGGGTGATCAAAAAAAAAACAAAAAAAAAACAAAAAAAACCTGCTATTTAAAAAAAAATTTGGTACCAGGGATTGAACCTAGGGGTACTCTACCACTGAGCCACATCTCCAGCCCTTTTAATTTATTTTGAGACAGAGTCTTCCTAAATTACTAAGGCCGGCCATGAACTTGTGATGCTTCTGCCTCAGCCACTTGAGTAACTGGAATTACATGTGTGTGCCACAGGCCCTGTGGAAAAACTGCTAGTTTTTCTTTTTTTTTTTTTTTTTTTTTGGTACCAGGGATTAAACTCAGGGGCACTCAACCACTGGGCCACATCCCCAGCCCTATTTCATATATTTTTTTAAAGAGAGAGTGGAGAGAGAGAGAGAGAGTGAGAGAGAATTTTTTAATATTTATTTTCTTAGTTTTTCGGCAGGCACATCTTTGTTTGTATGTGGTGCTGAGGATCAAACCTGGGCCGCACGCATGCCAGGAGAGCGCGCTACCACTTGAGCCACATCCCCAGCCCCATATTTCATATTTTATTTAGAGACAAGGTCTCACTGAGTGGCTTAGTGTCTTGCTTTTGCTGAGGTTGGCTTTGAACCCACAATCCTCCTGCCTCAGCCTCCCATGATACTGGGATTATAGGTGTGCACCCCTGTGCCTGGCCAAACTTATATGTCACTTTTTCTATATAGCAGGAAGAGAATGTAGAATATTGGCAACTTTGAGGGCATATAAATGATTATTTGGGTAATGAATAGTTCCAGAATTGTGTGTGTGTGTGTGTGTGTGTGTGTGTGTGTGTGTGTACGCATGCTGGGAATGGAACCCAGTAGGTCTGACCACTGGGCTACATCCTCTTTAGAATCTGAATGAGCCCCAGGAACACTATCTTGGAAGGGACATCTGTCCAGGGGCAGTGACCTCCAGCCTACTTTCCTGAGATAGATAAGGGCATTTCAAGGTGGGGGTGGACAAGAACCCAATCCCTTTTGCAGCCTCCTCTTCACATAGATCAGGGAACTCCGGGGGCTCCTGGTGCTTGGGTGGGCAGAAGCCACCAGCTTTCTCCTAGGTCATGAGCCTGACACGCCAAAAACACCACCGTGTCTTGGAGGCGCCCTTCTCTGAGCCCAGCAAGCCCCAGAGGTAAGCCCTCCTGCAGGACTGCTTCTGTGACTCTTGCAGAAAGCCACACCTCATCCTGGGGGCGGATGTCACATCTGGGATGTGACCTGGCCATCAGCTGTCCTGGGTGACAGGTGTGCTGTTGGTGGCTTCTTTTCCTTCTGTTCAGAGGCTGACACAGCTGATATGACATCTGACACTAGAGCCCTGCGTCTTGCTGAGGTGGACATTAGGGTCTTGATGTTGCCTAATGCAGACTGGAGAGCGGCCAGGGGGCTCTGCACCCTCCAGGTGCTTTAAGCAGAGGAGCACCCCACAGAGGAAACCCATGACCTCCACAAGAGGCTTTGCAGAGATCCAGGACAGCCCTGAAACCCAATGGCCTTCCTCTTCGCTCAACCCTTTGCAATCTCCCTCTGCAAGCTTTGGTTTGACCGACCTCTAGACTCATGCATCCAGCCACCACTCTCAACCATGCAGACTGCCTCAAGTAGTCATTTGCCTACACTCATAAAAATCAGTTTGTCTCCTTGTGTTTTAGAATTAAAATGTGGCAACTCCCTGGATCCTGAATTTGACCTTAATATAAACTACAATTTGGGACCACAGGTTCCTCCAGCAGGACACTCAAGAGAACACGGCATTCTGATTTTGAGGATGCTGATCACTTGGTTCACAATTTGCATTTGTTGAAAAAAATCTGCAAGTTTGTGCATTCCCATTACCACTTAATATGAGTGTTAAGTTCAGGTTTACTCCATTCCGTGTACCCTATTGACCCAAAGGGGAATCCCTCTCTCATAATGGCGACAATTTATTTTGTTGTTTACAGGAACTGGGATTTACCACCTCAACTGCATTTTCTCCGAAGCTTCACTCTCCACCAAATCCACTCCAGTCAAAATAGCCATCAGCAGTTATGCAGTAAATGAGGGCAGAGGCAAGACCTGAACCCAGGACTTCCGACTCCAGAGCCCTTGTGCTGATTCCCTAGAACATTTCATTTCTTTTTTCCTTTTGGAGACGTACTGAGGACTAAATCTTGGGGTGCTACATTAAGCCACATCCCCAATCCTTTTTACTTTTTATATTTTTGAGACAGGGGCTCACCAAGTTGCTGAGGCTAGCCTCGAACTTGCGAGGAACTGCCTCAGCCTTCTGAGTGGCTGGGATTACAGGCGTGTGCTGCATCAGACTAGAGCACTTCTAATAGTGAGAAGATGTGCTTCCTGCCATGGAGAGGCCCATCTGTGTCCCATCTCACTCTGATTAGTCAATGACATAACCTTCTGCTGGACAACTATGTATAACCAAAGACAGATTGGCGCTGCCGTCCTGGCTCCCACTGCCTCACGCCAGCCCTGCGATCCTTCATTTTTCACAGAGCCAGCAGCCGAACCCAGGCCAGGCCCGGCCCCAGGCACTGCCCAGTGTGTCCCTTCCCAAGCAGGTCCCAATAGAATGAACGGGCAGATGTTCACTACTTGCTGAGAGCCATTAGCCACTTGGTATGACAATTTCCTTGCCAGCATACCCCATGTTGCTTAGTGGAAGGACTCGTGGAAATAGGACTTGCCTTAGACATTTTGCAGTGACATTGCATGTAAGGTGACCTTGCTCAAGGACCAGGGCGGATCCAGGTTTAGGGCAGATCAGGGTTTTAGGCTCTCCTCGGATTTAGGGCGTTCCTGGTTTAGGACAATCCGGGTTTAGGGCGGTTCCAGGTTTAAGAGTATTCCTGCTGGGAATAGGGTGTATCCTGCTGCCTGAGTTCCCCTTGTGTTCTCCCCGGATTCCGAGAGTTTTGGGGAGGCAGAGAACGTGGATTTCCCCAGAACGTGTTTGGAGAGGGCCAGTGTGAGTTCGGGAATAAAGAATTGCTGTTTGAATCTACAAAGCTGTGAGTGGCTCATGATTTTGTGCCCAGCCAGACTGCGGCAACTACTGGAAAACACGAAAACAGCAGACAGATGTAGCTCCAAGGTGGAGCACGCATTTGGCACAAGACTCTGGGGTCATTCCAGCCCCCCAAGTTTAAAAATAAATAAAAGCAGAAGAGAGCAAATGCCAAGGAGCTTGCATTGTTCAGCCTGGAAATGGAAACAAGGACCCCTGGGGTGTGGCCTAGGGGCAGAGCTCCCACCCAGCAGGCATGAGGCCATGGATCTGAGCCCCAGCCCTTCAAAAGGAAAGGAAAGGAACATTGACACAAGACAAATTAGAATAGAACCAGCAAATAACAGAGGGGGGCTCTGGGCTGCAGGTGTAGCTCAGGTGCAGATCTGCTTTTTTTTTTTTTTTTACAGGAGGCTAGGATCCATCTCCAGCACCTCCCCCTGCTGGGCCACAAGGTGGTGCAGGTTGAGTCTGAGTATTTCTAACCATTGGAAGTGAGTGGCTGAATTTCCTGGGGGAGGGAGGGACTGGCCACCAATAATCAGCAATGAGCTGGCATTCTGTAAGAGCACCCTTAGCCTTGGGTGGCAAGGCAGCAGGGTCCCTGGGCCCAGTGTTAAAGTCCACCTGGAGTGGGGGCAGGGCCCTGGACTCTGCACTACCCTGGGCTTCTTCAAAGAAATTGACTACAGATGTGTACTGGGGTGTTCCCAGCCTTGGAGAGGATGGAGAATCAGGCTCCTGATGATCTGGTGAACCGGTGAGCTCCTAGCCTGTGCCAAGTACTTTCCATACAGTTTTCAAATCTCCATGCCAGACTGGACCAACTGGTCATTCTTCGCTCAGAGACACTGTTGCTCACAAGAGAAGCCATGTGCCCAGTGAGACCCAGACTAAGAGCTCTGTGTGGGATGGGCAGGAAAATTTTCAGCGGTCCCCTGGTATCCACAGGATATTTTTTTTTTTCTTTTTGGTACTGGGGATTGAACCCAGGGAGTCTCTACCACTGAGCCACATCCCCAGCCCTTTTGCTTTTATTGGGAGACTGGGTCTGACTAATTGCTGAGGCTGTCCTTGAACTTGAGATACTCCTGTGTCGGCCTCCTGGGTCACTGGGATCACAGGCGTGTGCCACCACACTCAGCCCTCCTTTTATCTTTTAATTTTGAGCCTGGTATAAGGGATTGAGCCGGGCACTTTACCACTGCACTACAGCCCTGCTCGAGGAATACAATATGCAGGAGGATGTCAACCTGGGCCCTGGGGAGGAGCCTAACACACCTGGCAGGCTGTGCTTCCTGCCCCTTGGGAGCCACTGTCATGTAGGAAGCTCAGCCCTCCTGAGACCACCAGGTTGAGGAGGAGGCCCTGGTGGGCAACAGGCCATATACAGAAGAGGACCGGAGGGCGCTGGTTCATTTCTCCACTCAGGAAGTGTTTCCTCTATCTTACCCTAATTCCTATATATGAGCAAGTTTGTCTCTGGCTTCTGGTCTATTCCAGTTTGATACCTGTTCCTAACCTACAGCAGCTCTCACTTACCATTGCTTTATAAATATTTACATATGGAATATAGCTCCTTCATTGTTTCAATGTTTTTTCAGAATTGTCCTGATTGTGCTTTTTCCCTTTCATGTGAATCAGCTCGTCAAATTCTATGCAAAATTATCTGGGGATTTTGGCTGAGAGTACGCTGAAATTATACATTAATTTGGGGACAGCTGGACTTTTACACTGGACTTTTCCGCCCACCGGCAGGGTGCTCAAGGGCATTCTCTGATGGCCTTTGGTAAAGTTTCCAGTTTTCTCTTCTGAGGTTTTCCAAGTTCTGGTTGGGCTCTACAGTGGACCAAATTCTTTACAAGTTTAAAGTCTGTCCTAACCCCCTGCTCCCTCACCCTTTCAAAGGCCTCTGCAGGCCCTTCTGCTTACACGATTGTTACAGATTGCTTACTTTTTCCAGCTGTTCCCAAGTTACATCCTGTGTGTTTCCACATGTGTTGGGTGAAGTCTGAAGGCCAGACTGGGGTTTCCAGTCCTGCTTGGGAGGGGAACAAGGTTGGGCAAGGATCTAGGAGGATGGGGGCGGGCAAGGGCACTGGGACCCCGGCCTGGGGAGGAAGAAGCCTGTTCTTCGTCCCTGGGAGGTGGCCTGTCTGGAGGGAGGGCATCTGCAGGCCCAAGGCTGGGGAAAGGGTGGCTAAAAGCTAGGTCTCCCTTCTTGGGAAAAGGGTGGGCAGCAGCCAGCTCCTCCATCCTGTGCCTTCATGCATGTGTGTGTGTGTGTGCGTGTGTGTGTGTATGCGCATGCGTGTTCTGCACATGTGGCATCCCTGGGGCTTTCTGTTTCTAGTGACTTGTCACGTTTTCCAATCGAGTGGCCTGGGTTCAGAACCCAGCTCAGCCACTTCCTGCCTGCAACCCAGTGTCCCCGAATGACACTTCCTCTGAGCATCAGGGCTGAGAAATTCTCTGTCCCACAAACTGTGAGCTTCAGGGGAGGCGGGGTGAGAACTCTTGCCCATGGCTGCACTCCAATAGGCACATGACTCATGGAGGGTCTAAACAGAATTCATGCATCCATCCTGCTGGGGAGGGGTGTGCCCTCTGGGCAGAGAACATTCCAGCCTGAAGGACAAAAGGGAACCAGAGCCTCAGTGGGAAAGGGCTTGGCCTGTTTGGGCTCCAGAAAGAAGCTGGAGGCCTGGGGTGTGGCTCAGTGGTGGCGCTTGCAGCTTGAGGCCTGGTTAATCCCTGGCACTGCCCCAGACAAAGCAAACAGGACACAACAGGGTCAAACACAAGAGGTGGGAGCCAGTGACAGGGAGGTACCTTCTCCTTAAACAGGCTGCTCTCCTGAGGACAAGAGCTGGAGGGGAGGGGGCTCTCCCAGCTGCCCGGGGGGAGAGACACTGGGGCCTATGGGGCTCGCAGGCCCCTTCGCACCTCGTGGGGACAGTCTGAGCTCAAGCATCTGAGCTCTGGCATCCTTACTGTCGCCCATATCTGATGGTTACCAAGACAGTAGAAGAGAGTACATTGTAGGTCTTATAGCCAGAGAAACAGAGTCCAAGAGAAATGACCTACTCCTATTAAAGACAGGTAGAGTCAGGCCGGGCTTGGTGACCCACACCCGTAACCCCAGAGACTTGGGAGGCCAACACCTCAATCCGTCCTGTAGGCCACCATGTTTGTGGTACTTAGTTACAACAGCCCTAGTAAACTAATACCCTCTGGAAGGAGAGGAAAGCCTGTGCGAGCCTCCCCATGCAGACCTGAAGCTTCCTAGAGGAGGTGATGGTGAGTGGGGCACTGAAGGGTGGTAGGAGTTCACCAGGTGGGGAAGTCAGAACATTCCAGGCAGCGGGAAGTACATATGTAAAAGCCAGGGGAGGCTGTTTTTTGGACCTCTTTGAATTTCCTGCCTGCCCTGCCCAAGTATCTGAGATCCAGAAGCTCTTTGGCTCTGAGATAATGGAAACATGACGTTGACCAGGGAGCCCCTTGGGCCCAGGCCATGAGACACATCACTCTCACAGGTAGGGGGCGCACACAAGCCTGCCCACGAAGCCCGGCTGGCTAGGTGGGGGTTGGCTAGGTGGGCGCAGGCAGGAGGAAGCCCCAGCTGTTCCTCAGGTTCCAAAGCCTCTTCTTAGTGAGGCTAGGGTGGGCCATTCTGGGCTGGCTGGGGCTTTCTTGTGGTTCCAAAGGATGCACAGCACCCTGGAAGGACAGGTGTGTGTGTGTGTGTGTGTGTGTGTGTTCCTGACTCAGCCCAGCCTTGCAGTGAGGGGGTAAATCAGTGGGGCTTCTTTTGTCCACAGGTTATTTAGGAAAAAAAAAGAAAACATAATAAATATAACAATCCTTCCCTCAAAAAAAAAAGTGTTTTAAATGCATTTTTCCCTGAAGATTTCCAGTGTATTCCACAATGTTTAAAAAATAGTTTCCCCAAAAATAGATCTTAAAGCATTTGACACAGTGGTAATTGTGGTCTATGTGGTGCTGGATGTGGGCGAGGGGGCTGTGTCCCCCGGCCCTTGTCGCTGTGGGGCCCAGGCCTGGTGAGCCACCAGCCTGATACCCCAATGCCCACTGGAGCTGGTGCTCGCTGGGACGCCGGTCTGCACAGGGGAGCAACTCGGGTATGCAGAGGACCCCCACCCGGCCCAGTGCCAGCTGCAAACCCTCCAGTTCGGGGAAGGGGCCCTGGGCGGCCAAGGGGTTGGAAGAAGGGGCAGACTTGGCAGCCTCCCCTGGGGGTTCATCCTCAGCCCCTTCCTCTCTTCCGTCTTGGCTCTTTGTGATGAGGGTTCATGGGTGACCCAAGGGGGCAGTGGAAGTGTTCTGAAAACTCTTTGGAATTGGAGAGGGAGCCGATGACCCTGAAGCGAGAGGGGCTGTGGGAGTCGGTGATGAGGCCTTCATGAGAGCTCTTGGGGGTTCGGACAGAGCACCAGACCTTTGAGGGACAAGGGGGAGAAGCTGGGGTCACTGTGGGGCCCTGAGGCCGCCAGACTGGTCCCACCACTGCAGGGGTGGAATGAGCCCTCGCCTGGTGCTCACACCCCAAGGACTCAGGAAGGCCCATGGGTGGGTCGGAGGGGAGGCTGGAGTGCGCCTATGCCCCTCTCTGACGCAGGTGTCACCAAGCTGTGTCTCTTCAGCCAGAGCCGGGTCTCTGTCTGATACCAACGTACCAGGCTGGGATTCTGCCTAAACTCCACTTTACAAATTTTGGATTTAGTCCAGATTTCATATTTTCTGGGTAGGACACTCTCTCGAGAGGCAGCTCTGGGAATCAACTGAAGGCCAACTCAAGTGCCAACCTGGTGGGTCTTGATTTCTTTCTCCCCCGGTTCTGGGGACTGAATCCAGGGCTGCTTTCTCACTGAGCTACATCCCCAGCCCTTTCCATTTTCTATTTTGAGACAGAGTCTTGTTAAGTTGCTGAGGCTGAGCTCGAACTGGTGATCCTCCTGTCTCAGCTTCCCAAGGAGCTGGGATAATAGGCATGCATTACCGTGTCTGGCTATGTTAAGAAGTTTCTAGAACCCCAGAACCAGGAGGGGCCTTCTCCACCACATACAGGATACTAGTATTCTTTCTTGGCCCTTCCTTGAATCTCTCTAATGACAGGAAGCTCACCTCCTCACAGGCTAATGACCTGAAGACGGTCTGATGAGTTAGGGAGCTGGTGATTGGAGGGGACCTTACCTGTTCCCCTAATGAACTCACCTGTGCAAACCCCAGGAAGAAGAGCTGGTCATTGGTGAGACCCAGTGTGGGCAAGGTCTGCTCCTCCCTGTTCTTCTTTACCCAGTTCTGGTAAGCCTGGGAGGAGAGAAGGCCAGAGGTTGAGGGCAGCCAGGACACAGGGGCGAGGGGCTAGTGTGCAGGCCGAGGCTGGTTTCTGGGTTCTGGGCCTTGGCTCAGCCTGGAGGATCCCTCCTCTTTCTCTGCTCCCTCCCTAAAGGGGAGTGCAATCGACCCCATGGCCTAAACGCCACACAATGCTGATGGCTCTCCAATGTGCACTTTGGCACCAGCCTCTTCCCTGATCTGGATATTCAACTGCCTTAGCTGGACACCCAAGGTCACATCCAACTCAGCATGGCACAGAAGGAAGAAGTCATTTACATGAACCCTCACCAAACCTGCCACCATAGGATGGCACCACCACCCTCCTAGTTACTCAGGCTCAGAGTTCCCCCCAACTCTTCCAGCCAAGCCAAACACCCCAAAACTGACCCTCCTCACCCTTCCCCCTCTAGCCTGGGTAACCTCACAACAGCTTCCAACGGGTCTCCCTAATTCAGAGGAACCGAGGACACAAGCCTGGTCCCCTCCTCATGTGGCAACTCGAGCGAACCGTCTAGGGCGAGTGTTGGCAGACCTCCTCTGTGAGGGCCGGAGTAGATGTTCCAGCTTTGGGGCTACCGGTCCCTGTTGAACTATCCTCCTCTGCGCTCAGAGTGCAAAAGTAGCCACAGGCAACCTGTGGATACAGTGTGGCCAGGTTCCCCAAACCTACGGGGACAGGCTGGGGCTGGATTTGCCCATGGGCTGCCGGCTTGCAGACCTGCCTTAAAGAAGGAATTAGATCATATCTCCTGTTTGACCCTGTAGTGGTTCTCACTGTCGCCAGAATAGAACCAAGCTCCTTTCTCAGTGACAGAGGCCCTTGCTCCTGACTCCTTCCACTACCCCCTGCCTCTGGCCCTTGGTGAGTCGCCAGGCTGCCTCTCAGGCCGGGACCTGTGTCTGAGTCACTTGGTTTCACCTCCGGCCACCTGAGGGTGCAGGTCAGGGGCTCAGAGCCAAGCCAATGGGCTCAGATGGTAGCGACTTACTCCAGACTAGGATCGGAACCCAGAACTGGCTCTGTGCTCAGTGTCCTCCTGGGCCCTGCTGCCCTACCTGGCAGTGGGTTCCCCCACAAAGGCAAGAAGGGGCCGGCTCTGCAGGTGGACCCTGCCCTGGCTCTCTCCTGGGACTCTCAAGCAGGTGGTCTCCAAGCAGAAGGCCTTGGGCACTCGGCTCAGGTGCTGCGTCCACAGTCAGTGCTCACGTCCTCCCCACCCCCACCGACAGACGAGGAAGCCGAGGCACAGCACTCCTGCAGCTTGCCAGGCGTTTCTATGCTGACCTACTGATGAGGCATCTGGACAGATGTGGATCTGGACAGGTGCACAGGGGGAGCAGACCCACCCGATAGGCCACCTTGAGGCCCCCGTTGTCTGCGATGTTCTCCCCGAGGGTGTGGCGGCCGTTCACCGGCTCCCCGTTCACGCTGTAGCTGCTGTACTGCTCCACCATGCACTCCGTCTGCTGTTTGAAGGCCTCCACCAAGGAGTTCTTCCACCAGGCCCGGAGGTTCCCATCCTTGTCATACTCCCGCCCTGTGGTCAGAGCGCAGGAGTGGCACTATCGCTCTTCTTCCCTCCCAGTGGGAAGTCGGTTCCCCTGTCTGACCCCACCCTCCAGCCTGTACAGGGACAGGATGCCCATCAGAGGGCCAGAGGACGGGCCAGACCGAGTGGGAGAGGGTGGGGAAAAGTGGCCAGGCAGGCGGCCATGTGGCTGTACAAAGGTTTGAGGCGCAGGGTGGATCTCCACTGGCCAAGGGCCTCGGATCCCAAGGAATGGAGTCCAGCAAGGGGCCAGTGGAGTTGGCAGAATCAGGAGCACATGACAGGCCTGGTTTCCAGGGTCTCTGCCACTTCCTTCTTGTCCCTGAGCAGGGGGCAGTTGAGGAAGACCCTGGACACTAGCTGCTGAGGAGGGTGTGACTTCCACGTCTCTGACTCCTGACTCCTACTGAGCACCGAGCACCCAGCACCCTGCAGAAAGTGCTCACTATAGCCTTCACACAATCCTCCCCACCCCCACCTGGACCTGTTGCACCCATTTTGCAGATAAGGAGACGGAGGCTTGGAGAATGATGTGACTTGCCGAGGTGAGAGCATTTGGCAAGCGGCCGAGCCAGGGTTTAGACTCTGGTCCTTCTCTGCAAAGCTAAGTCCCAGGGAGCAGAGGCAGTGGGGCTAAGAAGCTGATGGGCTCTGTCTGGAGGGACCCCAAGGAACCTGTACCTTGATCATCAAAAGCGTGAGTCAGCTCATGGCCCACGACGACACCAATGCCACCAAAGTTTAAGACCCTGGAGGGAGACACAAAGTGAGAGCAAGGCCTCTGGCTCCTGCCCTGCCATGTGGCCCTCACTTGTTGGGCCTGAGATGTAGCAGGGGCTCTGTGGGACACAGCCCTGGAGACAGTGGGAGGCTGGGCAGTCTAAGGGAGCCAGCTGTGCCCTGTGGGTGACATGCACGTGCTGGACACTCTAGAGGATCACTGTCCCCTCCCACAGACTAGCAGTTAAGCTTTAAAGCAAACAAAGCCTGGGAATGGGCCAGTGCCTCTTCCCAAGCTCCACACAGTCATCCCGGGAGTCCAGCTTCTAGGACAGCGCCCTCACCCCGCCAACTCCCTGGTTGCAACTGCTCTAAGCCACCGTCACAGCAGTATTTCCCACATGGGGCTCTTGACTGCATGACTGTGCCACGTTTCCCGATTGCAGGAGCTTTTGGCCCCAGAGACCCTTGGAGGGAAGGCAGGGGACAGGGGCTGCTGCGCTCTGCACCCACGACGCTGCAATCCTAGGCCACCTGGGCCACCAGGGCACAGATGGCTCAGTGAGATGGCTGTCAGGGTCAGCTGCAGACACAGGGCTGGCTAAGGGGCAGGGGACCCATCGGGGCACCAGCACCAGAGATGGCCTACTTGGGCGAGGAGCGGGTGTAGAAGGGCGCCTGCAGGATCCCAGCCGGAAACACGATCTCGTTCTTGGTGGGCGAGTAGTAAGCGTTCACCATGGGCGGGGTCATGCTCCACCTGCAAGCAACAGGTGCGTGAGAGCCCAGGCGGTGGGCGGAGCGGAACTCCAGTGGGTACTCCTTGACCCCAGGACCAGGTCAGCACAAGGACATCAGGCAGCACTGTTTCTGAGGGGGAAGCTAGAAAACACCTGAATACCTATAAATCAGTGATGTCACCTCAGAGGTTGCCACACCGAGACGCTCACAGACAGCAAGAGGGACCATCAGATATTGAACTGAGGTTATTTTTGAGGCTTGAAATGTGTCTAGCAGCCGTTCTAAGGTGTGGTCTAAAGTGACAGTCCCCAAGATCCTCTGGTTTATGATGTCAAAACTATTTTCATTATAACATTGAGACACTCTGTCTCTGCCACATGTTGAGATCTGCATCATGGTACAAAAGCAACCTTGAATGACACTGCTGCCGCCTGGGCAGGGGGCCGGGCAAGTCCTAGTGGCCACCTGCTCCTTTCCTAGCAGGTGCTCCAACCAAAACAAGCCAGCGGGTCATTTTCGTTGACAACACCCAGGAAAAAGTAGCCTAATCATTAATTCCATTAAATCTCGACCCCCAAGTACCAGTCTTTTCAATATCCTGTGTGACCAATGGGGAATACCCACGTGGTGCTTCAGGTCTCTCTCATCCTCTTCGGATGACCGACCAGCCATGGAATTTTGGACTTGGGCAACAAGGCAGACATGTTCTTGAAAATGAAAAAGGAAGCTTAGCACCTCAGGGGAACTAATTCACATTTTGTCATTTATTACCAATGATAAAAATCTGAGGTTTCAAGAAAAATGAAGTTTCAAAGAAATATTAAAATTTTGGAAAACTTGTATTGACCATCATGAATTTGATAGCTTCCCAGTACTTTAAGATTTTTCTCAGGAGGTCAACTATGATGTTAACTAATGTGGTTTTTTTTTTTTTTTTGGCTGCAGTATATGAGAGCGGAAAATCTGTAAATCTTAGTGGAACCACAATTTTTTTTCTTTTCTGTTTTTTTTTTTTTGTACTGGGGAATGAACCCAGGGGTGTGTAACCACTGAGCCCCATCCCCAGCCCTTTTTTATATAGTATTTAGTGACAGGGTCTTGCTGAGTTGCTTAGGGTCTTGCTAAATTGCTGAGGCTGGCTTTGAACTCATGATCCTCCTGCCTCAGCCTCCTCAGCTGCTGCGATTGCAGGCGTGTGCTACCATGCCTGGCAAAACACTATTTTCCAAAGGACCAATGCATGAGCCATTATGTAAAAAATTATGTAAAAAAATCCAAAAAGTGCAAGACAGATCAATGATTTTAGTGTACAGGGTATGAAAAGTTCATGAATAAGTTTTCAGATTTTTCATATTATATTTTTTTGGGGGGAGGGCAAGGAGGTTAATGGGGATTGAACTCAGGGGCACTTGACTACTAAGCCCCAGCCCCAGCCCTATATTGTATGTATTTAGAGACAGGGTCTCACTGAGTTGCTTAGTACCTCACTTTTGCTGAGGCTGGCTTTGAACTTCTGCCCATGCCTCCTGAGCTACTGGGATTATAGGTGTGCACCACCACGACTGGTTCAGATTTTCCATAATGCATTAATCTTTCCTTCCTTGGGGACTGAACCCAGGGGTGTTCTATCACTGGGCTTCATCCCTTGCCCTTATTTTTTACTTTGCTAAATTGCCGAGGATGGCCTTGAACTTTGGCTCCTTCTGCCTCAGCCACCTGGGTAGCTTGGGTTGCAGATGAATACTGCTGTGTCTGGCTAGAAGACAAGTTTAAGTGAAAACTTTTAATCTAAAACTTAAGAAGCCAGGTAAATTGGCAGTAGTGTCTGTGCCATATTCTGAAGGTGAAGGTCCACCTACCTTCTTGTTTGTTAGGGGGACCCTCATTGACAATGGAAAACTTGGAGGAAAAAGATGTTTGAACCTCCATTGCCCACAAGAGGGCGCCAGAGGCAAAGAGGACTCGTTCTGACTTGGTAAGATTTATCCTGTTTCAGGAGTGGAGGGACTAGTACCGGGCTGACTACATCTAACTTTCCTGGGGAGACCATTTTAAAAAGAAGGGTCGTTCTCCAGATTATTCTGACTTAAGATCTGGGGTAGAAGTTAGGCTATGGCTAGGTGCAGTGGTGCACAACTGTAATCCCAGCAAATTTGGGAGGTAGAGGCAGGAGGATCACATGTTCAAGGCCAGCTTCAGCAACCTAGTGAGGCTCTCAGCAACTTAGTCAAACCCTGTCTCAAGATAAAAAATTAAAAAGGGCTGGGAATTTAGCCCAGTGATAAAGCACTCCGGGGTTCAATCCTCAGGAACTCCCTACCCCCTGCTGCAAAAGCCCCCGCAACCAAAAACTACAACAAAAAAACGTCAGGAGGCAACCCCCACACCCCCCCCTCACATTTTTGGCAGTGCTGGGGAGGGAACCCAGGGTCTCAAGTACTAGGCATGTACTCTACCGCGGAGCTACACCCTCATCCTTGGAGACTATTTTTGAAACTGCTCTCCAGGGGACACTGATGCACAGTGGGATTTGCAGTGTGTTAAGTGCTGGGTCATCAGCGCCCATCTAGAACCTTTCCCAGCCCTCAGTGGGACAGTGGGAGAAACCACTGCTCCTGTTTGTGAGGAGTTATGGGACACTCACCCATACGGAGGGCCTCCTGTCAGGGCCTGGCTCTCCCCAGTTCCCACACTGGATTGCTTCAATGACCCAAGAACCAGTTCCCTTCCCTGCTACTTCGAAGATAATGAAATGAAGGCTCTGAATGCTGAGGCCATGAAGCTGGGATGTGGTGCCAGGCCCCCTCGGCCTCAGAGGCCAGGTTCACTCTGCCAACAGGCTGGGCACTGCGGCACCCAGACTGGGGCCAGGATGGGCTCTACTTTGGCTTTTTTTGCAGAGGATTCTGGGGATTGAACTCAGAGGCACTGGACCACTGGGCCACATCCCCAATCCTCTTTTGTATTTTATTTAGAAACAGGGTCTCACTGAGTTGCTTTGTGTCTCGCCGTTGCTGAGGCTGTCTTTGACCTTGCGATCCCCTTGCCTCAGCCTCTTGAGCTGCTGGGATTACAGGCATGTGCCACCACACCCAGCGGCTTTTGGTTTCTTAATTTGAAAAGAGGGCCTCTGTGACAGTCACACCTGGCACCTGACAGTGGGTGAGGAAGGCAAGCTCAGTGGGGTGCATCCCTATGGTGGGGAACCAAGGCCTTCCTGGCCGGGCCTGGGGGACTCACTGGTCTCTGTTGGGGGCTTTCCTGAGCTGGTCAGCGGTGACCCTCCATAAGAAGTTGAAAAATCGCATGGCGTTCTCGAAGTAGAGGTCTGGAACTGCCGTGTACTGAGGAAAGAAGCAGAGACACAGATGGGAGCAACCCCAGAGGAAAGTCAGAAACTCAGACCCCACGAGGTGAAGGGATGGGTAGGCAGGCCCAGGGCCAGAGTGTGGGCTCGGAGCTGCAGGCTCTGCCCCTCTGAGGCTTCTAACCTGCTGGGCCCAGCAACAACTGTCTTCTTCAGGCACCTGACAGTGTCACAGTGCTGCAGGATGCCCCATCAGTGGTTCCCTTGAGCAAGAAGTATCTCCATCACTGTCCTACAGGACTGTGATGATGGGTGTGTTCTCCGTGTGTTTTCCACCTACACTGGCCAATATGGTAGACTCTGGTGACAGGTGGCTACTGAGCATCTCAAATGTGCTAGTGTAATTAAATTTTAATTAACTTAAGTTTTGATTAATTAAATAGCCCCCCATGGCTGGTAGCTAACAAATTGGACAGCACAGATTTAATGAACCACACTGGAATCTGGCTATGAAATGTCAGGGGACAGGCGTTATCACACCCCCCACCCCTGGGCCCGGCCTCTCAGCTCCTACCAGGTGCAAAGCCCTCCCTCAGGTCCACTCCAGATCTTTATGGCATACCCAAGGGCTGTGGTAAAACACTGGGCCCTCAGGGGCAGGCCCCTGTCTGTAGGCCCTGCCTGAGCCGTCTCCAGGAGACTCTGGGTCTTGCATCAGGATGACCCTGGGGTGTCTGAAAGTATTCTCAAGAAACATGGCTGCGGAATGAGTCTCCTATTCTCAGAAGTAATTTTAATAGTCTTAGGTTTTAAATAGAACCATGATGAGAGGTTATTATGATTTCAAAAATGCCTGAATTTCACTCATGAGAAGATAGCAAACTATCATTTGGGGCAAAATCACAACCCACTTAAAGGGGTGATGTGCCGAAGGTTCTGGCAGCAGGGAGGCAGTAATCCCCCTCCGCCTCAGTGGAGCTTCACTGTGCATTTGGGATGGCTGCCTCCTCTTTCCCAACCCCATCTCAAGGTCAAAATTTGAGTTCCAAGTTTTCTCTGAGGAGGTTGGGGTACGACCCTGAAGACAGGTGGCCGTTCTGGGGCAGGAGCGGGGGTGTGAGGGGCTTCACTTTCTCCCCCCACCACCGTGGTGTTTTAGGGCTACGATGCTGGCCAGCTGACCCCAGCCCTGTGGGCTCTGGGCTCAGGGTCAGGTACTGCACCTTTTAGGATCTGCTTCCCCAAGTCTTTTATTTTTTTTAAATTTCTTAGTTGTAGATGGACACAATATCTTTATTTTTTTATTTATTTAATGTGGTTCTGAGGATTGAACCCAGGGCCTCATGTGTGTGAGGCAAGCGCTTTGCCACTGAGCCAACCTCAGCCCCGCTACCTCCCCCCACCCCATTTTATGCAGTGCTTGGGTTGAACCCAGTTGGAGTCATGATGCGAGGCCAGTGCTCTCCCACTGAGCTAATCCCCTGATCGCTGTCATGATGCCAGGTCAGCCTCCCTGCCTCCAGAAGCCCTGGGAGCCCCGCCCACCTTGGACCCTCCCCAAGTGGGCACTTGGGATAGCAGGGCGTAAGCCACTCACGTCGTTGAACAATTTGTCCAGTTCCTTGGGGTCCATAATGAAGTCGGGGTAGCCTATCATGTTGTAGATGGCGTCCGCCTGGATGGGAGGGACACAGAGGACTGAGCACCCGCGATGCTGACCAGCTGGCCCCAGCTTTGTGGGCTCTGGGCTCAGGGTCACGCCAAGGGGCGGGGGATCAGGCTCCTCCCCACTTAGGGCTTTCACATCTTTTTGGAAACATTCCCCCCTTGCCTAACTTATCTTTTTTTTAATATTTATTTTTTAGTTATAGGTGGACACAATATCTTTTTTTTTTTTTTTTTACTTTTATGTGGTGCTGAGGATCGAACCCAGTGCCTCACATAGGCTAGGCGAGCGCTCTACGGCTGAGCCACCACCCCAGCCCCCAGTTAATCTTTTGGGTTTCTGATTAAATGTTGCTTCCCCAAGGGAAGCTGCTATGGTCCAAATGTGTCCCCAAAGTTCAAGTTTTGGAACCTTTGGGAGGTGATGAGGTTCTGAGATTCTGAGGCTCTGTCCCCTACTGCTGGGGGACTGGGAGCTGTGGAGGGAGCAAGCACCACAGTGGCTTGGTCCACCTCTCTTGTGCGTGCTCTCCTGCCTGTCCACCTTCAGCCAAGAGATGTGTGACACTGGGCTTCAGGCTGTCCCCCTAGCCTGCTAGACTGGTCACAAGGCAGGACAGCATCCATGCGTGCCCAGGGGACAGGCTGGCCTCTCCTAGCCCTGCTCTCTCTCTGTTGCTCTTGCCCGGTGCAGGAAGCCTGGGTGGCCCGAGCTCCCGGGCGGCCTCACCTTCTCCTTGGCTGATTTCCGGGTGTCCTCATCCATCCACTTCAGCATGCTCAGGCTCTCCTCAAAGGCCTTCTTGATCTCCAGGATTATCTTGCTGGCCTGAGGAGACAGATGTTGCATCCTCAGCTCTGGGCACTGGCCCCCTGGATGCAACCAGTGCCCCAGGCAGGATGACACTGGACCCGAGGTCAAACTGAGGTTGGCTCAAGGCCTCAGGTTCTGCAGAGTGGGCTAAGAGGGTGGCCATGGCTGTGCTTCCAGACCATGTTCCTAACATGGACAGACATCCCTCGAGACGAGACGGGCCTTCCATGCACTGGTCTCTGTGGCCGAATGAGCTTGGACGTGCCTTGGGGAAGCGGAAAGGTCTGCAGGAGGACTTTTCGGAGCCTTTAGAGTGGTAGAGTGCTCTTTTGGAGCCGTCCAGAAGACATGGCCTCTCCCAGGCTGATGGGATCCTTTTTGATGGAATAGAGCTTTAACACCCAGAGAACTTGATCTGAGGGGCACTCAGAAAGGTCTCAGGGCACAAATGGCAGCTGTTGAGGGTGACGATGCAGGGCAGACCCGGGGGCCAAAGATAGAAGATGGAAGATTCTAGGGAAGGGGAAGGCAAGAGCCATGGGGCTGGGGCCAGACAGACCTGGACTCAGATTCTGCCTCAACAGATTAAAAAAACAAAACAAAACAAACAAACAAACAAACAAACAAAATATATATATATATAAGTTGTAGTTGGACACAATACTTTTATTTTACTTATTTTTATGTGGTGCTGAGGATTGAACCCAGGGCCTCGCATGTGCTAGGCGAGGGCTCTACCGCTGAGCCACCACCCCAGCCCCTGCCTCAGCAGACTGGAAGTGCAATGCTGCCCCTTGACTACAGATACTAGTTACGCAAACAATACCATTAGTGATAAACTATCGCTGCCATTGACTGTAGCTTATTTTGGGCCAGGTGTTCTTTATGTGTAGCATCTCATTTTGTTATGGTCAGGCTGTGTGGGCAATGACCACACAGATTCCATTTTGCCCTGAGACCCCACATCATGTAAGAAAATCTTCTCCCGTGGGAAATCCCCGTCTCTGCACCCATCAGTGAGCGGTTGCCTAGCACGGCATGTTAGGCGACACAGATGGCAATTCTTATACAACGTAAAAGTGTCCCCTCTTCAGTTCCCATTTTTCTTGGACAAGCTACCTTGTCAGAGGTGTAGATGTTAGTAGCCATTCTTTAACTTGTTCTCAACTAGGGACGTTTTGGCCCACCCTCTTTAGTGCTTATGATTTTAGATCTTATGATGTTTGCTTATGGATCTGAATCATAGCAACAGCCACTTATATGTTAATATGGTTTTGGACTACAAAAGGTGTGCTCGAACCCTGGGAGTGGTCAAAGGGTGTGGACTAGCAGCCTGGCCCTTGGCCCGCCAGCTGGTGGATCCAGACATCAACTGGTGAATAAAGGTTCCATCTCTTGCTTTAAGATCGACTTGGTGGTTTATTGCTGTCTCACCTTAACACCCCTCTGCAGAAGGGACAGCCCCACTTTCATGTCCCAGGTGAGGGGAGAACACCGCTCAAGTCACCCAGCCAAGTGACAGAGCCAGAATCTGAGCTGGGGGCTGGCTGTCTCCCTAGCACTCAGCCATGATGATCCTCTACCTGCTTGAATAATTCTGTCACCCTCAGAGTAAGAAAAATGTCACTTCCAGGTCAACATTACCTGGTGGGGTCCTTCGCAGCCCCAGGAAGTGGAGATGGCTGTGGTAGCCTCATGGGGTCACTGGGAAGATCAAATTAAATAACACAAACAACTGGCCTGGCCTCAACCACGGAAGTCATTTAGCAAGTCACGCCCTGCAGCCTGAGGGAACGGCCTCTGAGTTAAAGAAGGCCTGGGATCCTGTGGCCTGGAGCAGGAAAGGACCAGGGCAGAGCAGAGTGTGGGCTGTCAGGCTGGGGTGGGGGGCGCCCAGTAGATGCGATGCCCACTCTGTCCACAGGGGAGGTACTTACTATGTTCTTGCTGTCCTCGGCGAAGGTCGCTTTGACAAACATGGGGCCCAGGGCAAAGCCCAGGTTGTTTTCCGTGTCACTCACGCAAAATTTCCAGTGAGGAAGGCAGGTCTGGAAAACACGAGCGCAGAGGGTCACTGGGCACAGTCCTCCTTCTCCCAAGGCCTGCCTGGGAGGTGGCGCCATCGGGGGCCTGTGCTTCCCCCCAGAACTCCAGGGAGACAGACCTCTTCTGACCGCAGAAGTTACTTTAGGCCACCGACACCCCTCATGGCCACCACCTACTGTCTCCTGAGTGCCAGTCTCCATGATTGGCACTTCACGAAGGTCTGCCACTGAGCACCCGTAGCGGGCAGGGATGAGCCACTGGATAGACGGGAAGCAGAAATTTAGTAAGGGCAGTCACTGGTCCAGCAGGTGACAGTAGGTGACAGGGGTGCCACAGGGATGGGAACTCTGACATGCCTGGCCCTCCATCCAGGGCTCCCGCCAACTCCACCTGGTCCTGCTTCCTGGAGGACACAAGGAATCTTGGAGGCGCAGAACCTCGGGAAGCTGCCCATCCACCTGAGCAATGGGAACCTTCCTAGAAGGCCAGGGGCCCAGCCCCATTTACAGCCTCCTAGAGACAGAAGGCCACAGTGACATTGCAAAACTTCAATGTCGGCTTTTTTTTTTTTTTAATGTGCTAAGGATGCCAGGCAGTGCCTCACCACTGAGCCGCACGCCCACCCCAACCCCAGCTCTTTCCTTATATTTTATTTTGAGACAGGGTCTCTCAATGCTCACTGCGCAGACTGGCCTTGAATTTGCAATCCTCCTGCCTCAGCCTCCCCAGCAGCTTGGACCACAGGTGTGTCACTGCGCGGGGCTTAAATTGGTTCTTCCTCAGTCTCACCCACAAGCAGTGCTAGCCCACAGGATGCCTCAGTATGAACCAGAAATGGTCTTGGGCTGCAGCTCCCCAGATAAAGAGCTGATAAAGAGCACTGGGAGGGTTTCAGCCCACTGGCCCCCTGCCTGGCCATCCCCCCATGGAGAGTGTGAATGACCAGGTGTGATGACCCTGCTTATGGAAACCGGTCCAGCTGCAGGGTCCTCTTAACCCTGAGGAACAGGCGTGACAACCAGCTTGGGGCAGCCTGCTTTACACCAGCCCTACTGCGAACAACCCAAATGCACATCGGCAGACAGATAAATAAACAAAATGTGGTGTTTTTCTACAGCGACATACCACTTGGCAGCACGGAGGAACCAGCTACTCAGAGATGCCACAACATGATGAATTCCACAGACTCACTGAGCCAGGCAGCCAGGCAGGCAGCGTAGGACTCGGCTGCCCATCTGTAGCACCTCGGGGAGACGCAGGGAGGGGCCCGAGGGCATGCCGGGTAACTGGGCCATGGAAACCTTCTCTGTCCTGACTGGGCTGGTGGTCACACACACGACTTCATTGTCACAAATCAACCAACTGTATCCTTCACCCACACTCTATGCATATGTGTGTGCATATTGTTTTTAAGCGCCGGGGGTTGAACCCAGGGCTTCACACATGCTAGGCGGGCTTTCTTTCTTTTTTTCTTAATGGGGTGCTACGGATGGAACCCAGGGCCACCCTAGCATCACACTAAACTGGTCTATGTCTCAAATTTTTATTTTGAGACAGGGTCTCCCTGGAATTACAGAGTGTGCCACCATGGCCAGGTATATTGAATACTCTATTGTATGTAAATTATGACTTAAATTTTTTTTTCTAGTCAAGAAGGAAGGGAAGGCCATTCTAGTCTAAGTGTAGCCCCTGGATTCTGCTTAGCTGTCGCAACCTGTGTCCGTTTCCAATGGCTGCTTTCTGCTCCCCTCTCCCTCCTGCCCGCTGCCCTGCCAGTCATTGGGCAGCCCACAGCTGGACACAGACTTGGCCTGGATATGCTGAGGCCGAGCACATAGTGGGTCACAGCTAGGGAGCCTCCAACTTTGACGATGGGCAGAGGCTCTGACGGCTGGATCACGGGCAGATTCTTACTCATCTTCTGCCCGCGTCTCTGGAGAAGCCCATTCACTTTACACACATGCATTTGTCCCCTGAGTGACTCCCCTGCTCGGGGACTGTGCCAGTTCTCAGGAATTAGAGCTGAATCAAACGCAGGCCTGCCCTTGAGGACTCTGTGGAAATGCCCAGAACATCCAGCAGGAGACAGAGGCGCAGTAATGATGTCAACAGCCGTGACAGCACTAAGCGCCTGAGTGCCCAGGGTGTGTAGGCCCCACGCCTAGAATGGTCCATGGAGACTAAGGGAGAGAAATGAAGCACAGAGAGGTTAAGTCACTGGCCCAAAAGGAGCACTCAGGGAGCAAGTGGCTGTGGTGGGTTTGAGCCCAGAGAGTCTGGCTCCAGTGACTTCCCGCAAAAAGGCCACTCTGACTGGCTACGACAAAGGTTTTGGAATGAGGAGAAAACTCTTTGAAAAAAGAAAGGGTCAGGCAGCATTCATCTGACATGGGGGCCACCTCCAGGCAGAAAAGGAGGGGCCAAGAGGCCCCTGAAGAGGCTGTGCGACTTGTAACTTCTTCACTGTAACCGGAGGAGCCCAGCAGGGAGTGGAGAGGGGTCCCTCCTCCCAACAAGAACTGTAGACTGTAGGCAGGTAGCACGAGGACAGCCGGCCAGGCACCCAGCAGAAGCTTCCACCTTTGGAACCGACTTTACGGCCTGAGGAAAAGGAGCCCAGGGATCAGTCACCCCTTTTCACAGATGGGAAGACCGAGTCCCTGGCCCATTTAAGTGACCCGCCCAAGGCTGTGTGATAAGAAGCAGAACCTCCCATTCAAATCTCTGCCCAGCCTCCCCTGCTCTGCAGCCGGGGCACACCCAGCCATTCTCTGGGCCTTTGGTACATGAGGGAGGTCAGCCCTGGCACCTCCCAGGCAGGCAGGGCTCCTGGGCACAGACCCACCCCACCCATCTTGGTATTCCCACACTGGGCTTGGGGCCTGGCCCATGTGACAGTGCAGGAGTAACTGTTTGCTGGATGCATAAAAGAGAGGTGACGGCCTCATTCTTGGCATCAGAATTCCTACGGGAGGCAAGCTTCCCCGGCGGGAAGGAGGGAGGCCTGGGGCCTCCTACAGAAGGACCCGCAGAGGTTTGGGGGCACTCAAGATGGGTGGAGCTTACTGGGTCTGGGGCCTGGGACTCCTGCCCCGAAGAGAACCTGAGGCCTGGATCTGGACTGGGGTTCCCCCGACTACAAACAGGGAGGATAATAATCAGGGAACCCTCGTGAGCAGGTGTTTGATGTGTTTGATGCTTCTGAGGAAGAAGTCCCCACCTTTAGAGTCACAGTTACATAAGGAGAGTGCTGACATCTCCACAGCTGGAGTGTCAGAACAGAGACTACCTTCTCTGCAAACCAGCTGAGTTGCTAAGACTCCTCTTTGTGCTTGGCTTAACCACCTCCTTCCAGAAGCCTCTAAGCCACCTAAGTCCCCATCAGTGTTCCCATGACCCCAAATGGACCCTTCAGTGGCCTCTTCATTCTCCTCCTAGACTCAGCCCTCGTAAGTGCCACAGCCCTGAGGGTACAGTGGTCTTTCCAGCCCCCAACCCAGGGCAGAGCACACAGTAGGTGCTCAGCATGAACCTGGGAATCACTGTCACAGCTCACCTTCTTGGTCCCGTACATGACTTCCATGAACTTCTCATCGGCGTCCTAAAAGCGCTGGTCGAGGAAGGAGCTTGTTTTCCGCACCAGGTTCCAGATCATGTAGTTGTTCAGCAGGCTGGGGTGAGAGGACCGCTGGCTCAGAAATGCCCGGGGCTCCCGAACAGCCTCACCCCAGCCTCCTTCCTAGCCTATCTGGGTGCTCGGCTGGCGGCTGCCTTCCAAGCACATGGAATGTAACTCTCCGAGGAACGCCTGGCGCTCCACCTAGAACCCCCCAGTGTCCAGTGCAATCACTTGCATACCAGCAGTGCTCAACACATGCTGCTGCTTAGCTGCTTTGTGTCTGAACCTGTGAAGCTGCTGCCTAGAGACTTGCCTGGTGGTGTATGCTACAGTGGGGAGGAGGCTGCCATTCCCTGCTGAAGGCCAGACAGGAAGTAGAGGCCTTAGAGCAGCAGGGGCAGGAAAGGAAGCTCTGGCCACCAGGTTTCCATGAATGACCGTTCCCATGTCCCCCACCCACAGGGCACAGGAACCTATCTGTGGCTGAGTCATGTTTGCAAAGATGTTACCTTAGTACAAAGATGTTCACTATATTGAACATCTAACCTCAACCGGAATCACCCTAAAAGCCTGACTACGGGGAGAGTGTGGCAAATATTGTATGAACAGTTGACGGAATACTATGCAACTATAAAAATGATCCTCACAGAGGGTTTGGGATGGCACTGGGAAATATTCATAATGAAAGTCAAGGCAAGGCTTGGAGCGGTGGCACATGCCTGTAATCCCAGTAGCTCAGGAGGCTAAGGCAGGAGGACAGTGAGTTCAAAGCCAGCCTCAACAACAGCAAGGCCCTAAGCAACTCAGTGAGACCCTGTCTCTAAATAAAATACAAAAAGTTTGGGGATACGGCTCGGTGGTTAAGTGCCCCTGGGTTCAATCATCAGTACTCCTACTACTAAAATAAAAATGAAAAGTCAAGGGAAAAGTAGATCATCCATCTAGTCACGTTAATGAGAAAGAAGAGCTATGGATTGGAAACCTCCCTTCCCTCACACCTTCTCTCCCTGATATGCACACACACAAACACCCCCCAAAATGACCAAGAGTAATATTTTGAATAATTTTACATTTTTCCTATTTTTCTGTAATTTTCAACATTTTTATAAGCCTTTGAAATAAAAAAATAAAATAAAATAAAAAACCCGTAAGTATTAACCAAAAATTATGGGTGGTATTGGCGGAGTCCTGTTCCATGACAGGCACGGTGTTAAAACATGAATCATTTTGTGTGACTCTCACGAATCCCCTGCTTGGTAGGTGCTATCTGATCCCCATCTTATGGGTGACAGTATGACCCCGACAAAGGACAAGGGACATGCCACAGCTACACAGCTGGCTGAGGGCAGCAGGATTTGAAGCTGCCCAGGGGACCAGCACCCTCTGCTGCCTCTCAGGGAAGCCCACCAGGGTGCAGCACCCTGCGTCCGGCCGCCCTGCCGCCTCCTGCCCCTCCTGCCCAACAGGGCTGCCGGCCTCACCATCTGTCCGTGGCATTGATGAGCGCGGAGGCCTGCTCCAGGTAGTCCTTGTCATAGACCACGATGGGCTCGGACGCGTTGATCTCCACGGGGTGGAAGATGGCGTTGAGGAAGGGCAGCCAGTTGATGGCCGGTGCCAAGGTCTGCAAGGGAAGGGGACAGCGTGAGGCTGGAGGGTGGCTTCTCCTCAGCCCCGTCTTTGGGTGTCCCTCAGAAGGTGTCATTGTGCCTCTCCCTGGGACCATGGTGCTGATGGAGCTCCAGGCAGAGGCAGCGTCCCCAGGAGCCAGAGGCAAACCTCATCTGAAGCGGAACCAGGGTGGGAGGAGAGGCTGCAGCAGCAGCAGGCACAGCAGCCGCCACCGTCACCATGCCCTTCCCATGTGGCATGTGCCACTGCCCAACTGACCAAGCAGTGGCCACAATTATCCCCATTTACAGAGGAAGAATGGAGCCTCAGACCCCTAACAGTTAAGAATCAGGAGCTGGACTGGGCTCCTGGTCTAGCTTCCTTGCTTATAAGCTGTGCAACCTTTAATAAGTTAATGTGCCCATCTGTGCCTCAGCACCTCATATGAAAAACAGGGATCATCATGACAATGAGTCCCGTGTATCTGGTAACTGGGAGGGTCACACACAGAAGCCAGCACTGTCCCACTCAACAAGAGTATCAGCAGCAGCAGTCTGCTGCAGAGGATCCAACATTCAGGAAGGCCAGCATTGCGGGGGTAAATTGTGGTCCACAAGAGAGGCTGCCGAGTGGGGAGCTGGGACAGCAAAGTTGGTGATGACTGCAACAAGAAGGGAGAGGCCTGCAGCTCAGCCCTGCACACACCAGGCCCCCGGCTATTTGCACTTGTTTGTTTTGGGGAGTTATTGGGGTCTGAACTCAGGGCCACTTTACCACTGAGCCACACCCCCAGCCCTTTGTATTTTGAGGCAGCTAAGTTGCTTGGGGCCTCACTAAGTTGCTGAGGCTGGCCTTGAACTCTTGATTCTCCTGCCTCAGCCTCCTAAGCTTCTGGGATTATAGGCATGCACCAGCATGCGCCTGCTCTGTTTTTTTTTTTTTTTAAGTATTTTTTGAGTTGTGGGTGGACAGGATGCCTTTGTTTTTATTTATGTATCTTTATGTGGTGCTGAGGATTGAACCCAGTGCCTCACCCACGTTAGGAGAGCGCTCCACCACTGAACCACAACCTCAGCCCCAGCAGCTCTGTTTTTAAGGTGACCCAAAAAAGACCCTGTACCCAAGGGCTTTCCAAAGAGAGACTTGGCTTTTCATAACTGTCAGCTCCCAACAGATCTCGCTTTCCCTTTGGCACCCCAAGGTGCCCTGCGCAGAGGTTTCTCCCCCAACACCTCCACGTCACGGCCAGCATCTCCTGCAGCAGCAGCCTCCAGCCATGCGAGCTATTCCTCTTGAGGTTGCAGATTTTTGTTATAAAGTCCTACAACATTTTAAAAATAAATTGTGGTAAAATATCTTGCACATTTATAATCCCAGAAACCCAGGAGGCTGAGGCAGGAGGATCTCGAATTCAAGGCCAGCCTCAGCAACCTAGTGGGACCCTGTCTCAAAATGAAAAATAAAAAGGCCTGGGGATGTGGCTCACCCAGCTGCAGATGACTTTTGCAAGACTTGAACTCTGTGCTTTCCACTTCCTACCCCCACCTGTCTCTGTGAGTCTGACGCCGGCCCAAGCGGCCCAACTTACGTGCAAACACATAGGATTCGGGCTTCAATGCTGGCATGTGTCCCTTGGTGTCACCTCCTCAAGCAGAGCTGCACAATGTGTCTGCTCTGGCCCTGTATTCCCCACACGCTCAGTTATTTTTAGTGTGCAGTTTTACAGAACATGAGGCTTTGGGCTGCATATCTCGTCTTTTAGCAAAGACGCCTCTATATGTCAGTCACTTGGATGGGCACCTGACTTAGCTAGCAATCCCAGAAATTACGATCATCGCTTAAGACCCACCAAAAGTGACCCTGGGCCTGGCAGATTTCAAACCCCATTCTCTATTCTCTTGAAAGGGTGAAATGTAAGACAAAAACGGGAAGTGAGAAATGCATTCCCTTCATACAGGAAAACCGTACCCATAAAGCCACCTAAGATCCACCCCGCCTGCTGGGACAGGCAGTCAGCCACAAGACCCCCAATTCACAGAGGCTGAGTTTGCTGATCAGGGAAGGTGACTTTCCTGAGGTTATATGGCTTACTGTGGGTGTATTTGGCGGGGTGCTGGGGATTGATCTCAGGGCCTTGAGCAGGTAAGCACAGGCTTTACCACTGGGCTCCACCCCAAGGCCATTGTTCCTGGGTTTGTTTGTTTATTTATTCATTTATTTTTATTTATTATTATTTCTTACATACATGACAAGGTTTATTTATTTTTATTTTTTAATTTTTTTTGGTTGTAGATGGACATAATACCTTCATCTATTTATATGTGGTGCTGAGACTTGAACCCAGTGCCTCACACGTGCAAGGCAAGCGCTCCACCACTGAGCCACAACCCCAGCCCCTGCTCCTGGGTTTAAGTGGACATCGTATCTATTGGGGAACAAAGATCTCAAAGGACAAATGAGGCTGGGGATGGAGCGGGGGCAGCTCCCAAAGGCGGTATTGTGCTGGTACAAGTCATAGACCAGGTCTCAGTAGGGGGCTGATTGGCATCATCCCTGGGTGAATGTTCCCACCAACACTGATGGCAAACCCCCACAGGGCTGGGAAGAGAAGCACACAGTGGGCCCTGAGCCAGCAAGCGCCAGCACAGCCCTGTCGCCCAGCTGTGACATGAGCTGGTGACATGAGCTGGGCATTAGGAGGCCTAGATCAGAGTCCCCAGCAGGAACCAGCTCTGGGCACTGTCTATCCTTTTCCTAAGATGGGGTCAGCGACCCTGCCCCCAGAGCTGACTGCTGTAGGCCTCTCTGCCTGGCCTCCCCTGTGGCCCAGAGCCTCCCCTCTCCCTAGCAGGAGACTCTCAGGCCAATATCTACATTTCTGTGGCCACAGAATTCAGAGGTGTGTGATGAGACCTTCAAACTGGGTCCAACAATCAGGGTCACCTGACTGCATGGCCTGGGGCAAAGACCTGGGAAAGTGGGTTAGTTTCCTGAATGTCACCAGTTACAGGGCTCACGAGAGCTTCATGAACTGAGGTGGCGGATCCTGGCACAGGGTGAAGCATCAGGTGGGGAAAGCCCAGGATCTGCTGCATCTGGGGCCAGGTGGCGCCCTCACCCCCGGGGCCCAGCAGCCTCCCCGCTGGACCATGTAGTTCAGGTATCCGGTCAGCCCTGGGACTCAACACTCCCAAACTGCTGTCCACTAGGCCAGGGTGGAGCAGGGCTGGTTGTAGTCCTTTGTCTGGGGCCAGAGGGACACACACTTCACCCAGGAAACCCAGTGGAAGCACGACTTCTGGAATGAAGCCTACGAGGCCCTGCACACACCAAGGTCCCCGCGGGGCAGGTGTACACTCAGCTTCCCCAGCCCCTCCCCACCGGGCCCCAGCGTCCTGCTTCTCTCGCCCACAGCACTAGGTAGGGAGACTGGGATTGTTTCTTAGTGTCCCCACTAGACCAGAAGCACAGGAAAGCAGGGCCCAAGGTGGCTCCTGATACATCTGTCAGATGGAGGAGGAAAAAAGGGCAGGAACTTCCTCCTCGAAGGAAGAAGGAATGGATGGGTGAGGAGCGGGGAGAAGACCGGCCAGTGGAACCCACTGCAGGCGCAGGGTCCACCCCAGCAGAACAGCAAGGGCCACCAGGTGCTCCTGCCTGAGGGCAAGGAACTGGGAGATACGTGGGACCACTCTGCTCATTCCTCGGAGACCAACAGGGCCCAGGACAAGCGGGTCAGCAACAGCACACGGGCCAGAAAGAAGGAAGCAGTAGAAAGTCCACCCCAGGCCCTGGAGGCCTGAGCAGCCACCAGGGGGCAGCCTCGGCAAGGCTGACCTTCAGAGGGGACAGCAGGTCTCTGGTGAGTCACACAGTTTCACAGAAAGTGCAGGTCTGACTCCCCGTTACGCTTCTGGATATTGCCTAGGTACATGGTCAAGAGCTGAGCCAAGCCTGAGTCCAAGGGCCAGCACCCCTGCCCTCAGGAGCCTCCGGGACGTGACCATGTCTCTCCATCTCCTGTTCAGCAAAGGGAGAAGCAACGTAGGAATCCACACCCCACCTTTACTTAGTGCTCTGTGCTGGATGACTGGGAATGCCCCGGTCCGTGTGAGCCTTACATCACAACCATGGAGCTGCTAGGGAAACGCTGTCACACGAAGCAGCCCGGCGAGGGAAGAAGCCTGGCTCTGGAGTCCCTTTGCACTCTGTGGTCACTAGCAGGTAATCTTACTTGTCTGAGCCCCAGTTTATCTGTAACCTGGGCATAAACACCTCCTCCCAAGGGTGGCTTTATGGTCATGATGAAGTTGGTATGACCCCTCCCCCCAAGAGCCCTGTCCGACTCCAGTGGCCCTGCACCTGCAGTAGCCGGTGCACAGGGTACCTGCAGCTCGGCGGCCGTCACTTTGTGGTAAATGAGCTCCTCGTCCCGACGCTTCTCCTGGGGAATGGTGATATTGGCCACCGCCGTCTCAAAGTCCAGGATCTGCTGCATCTGGGGCTGGATGGCGTCCTCATCCCCGCCGCCCAGCAGCTTCCCCAGCTGGACCATGTAGTTCAGGTATCCAGTCAGCACCTGTAGGGCCCAGCACCCCCAAACTGTTTGTCTGTGGCTGTCACCTGCCACCCAGTGGGCCAGGTGAGGCCGGCCTAGCTGCGGCCCTGTGCACGGGGCCCAGGAAACATGCTGGAAAATAGCTCTGGGGAGGATTCTGGCGCTGTGTGTCTTCACTGGTGTCCGTGGCGCTCCTGGTAAAGCCCACCGCCTCTGCACACACACAGGTCCCTGAGGCTGGCCCCTGCTGCTCTGGCCCTGCCTTCAGGGCTCATCCTCAGCCATCTTCCTGTTCTGGAAATGCACCTTTTCTCAACCACCCTCTGCCACCACGTCCCTAGAGCTGAATCAAGTTCTTTGTCGGCTCCCTCTGCCCTGATCACAATGTATACAGTTGGCATCTAGTTGGGTGGTCCGTTAAGTAATGTCTCCCTCTCCTACTGGACCTCAAGCCCCGTGGACAGGTGAGTGAACCTCAGTGGGCCGGGCAGGGGAAGGGAGAGCTGTGAGCGGTTGGAGGTGATCTGGTTGTGGCTCTGGATCTCCCCACTTACTGGCTGTGTGACCTTGAAGAGGTCACTTCTGTGTCTGAGACTTATTTCTTCCTCTGTATAGGGCAAGGTAAAATGAATATCCATTTGACAGATGAAGAAAATGATGTTCAGAGAAGCTGAGTGACTTTGGGGTGACTGGGAGGGTTAGAGGTGAGGTATATATAAGGTCTGAGACCCTCAAATGGTGGGGGCTGCTACTGCCACCTCTCTACAATGGGGACAAATGACACCTAACCCCTGCCCTTTGTGCCCACAGTGCCTGCATATGAACTAGCAAGCCTGGGGGCATCCCTCCCCTGCCTGGGCTGCCCGTTGCCCATCAGGAAAGTGATACCCCTGTGTTCCCCCAGCTTCTAAGACCTGCCCAGGTATGCTGTGGAGGACACGGTGGGAGAACCACCGCAAAGACGCACTCACCTTCTCGTTTTCAGTCTTGTTCAGGCAGTAATCTCTGGAGGGCAGGCCCAGGCCAGACTGGTCCACCTAAAGAGGGAGGCAGAGTGAGAGGAAGGCCCTGCTTGTGTGTCTCCTGCGGCCTCTGCCTGCCCCAGGACTTCTCACACCAGGCACCGAGGACCAGCTCATGTTCCAGCAGGAGCACAAGCTGGTAGCCGAAGTCACAGATGGGATCACTCAGTGATAAGACAGACACGTTCCTGCCCACCTGTGGGGTCAGCTGCAGGGACCTGGGCCTTTCTGAGGGCTGGACAGAGCCTCCTTCCTCTTTAAACACCCCTTGGCTTCAGCAATGCACCCTACTTCTCTAAACCCTTCCCAAGTGGCGAGGAGCCAACACAGGTGACTTAACCTTAACCCAAGTTACTTAACCTTTCTGATCCCCAGGTTCCTTGCCCAGAAAGTTAGGGAGATAATACCTAACCTTCGGAGCTGGAATGAGGATTCGAGAGGACGGTGTCAGTACAGGGTTTCCTGAGAGTGGGGCAGGCAGAGGAGGGTCAATTCCTGATGGCTACCATTGGAACCTTCTGGCTATACCTTGACGCACCTTGGGTAGCTGCTATTATATAGTTCATTAGGGTGAAAAGGGAAGTGTAGCTCAGTGAGGTTGAGCCTCTTGCTAAGGTCACACAGTGAGTGTGTGGCACATTTGGGGGCTGAGAACTAAGCCTTTATGACCCCTAATCTGGGGGCTCTCCTGGGCGTGCTGTTCCTCAGCCTTGGGCAGGCTCTGGTGGGAGAGATGGACCAAAAGCATTCCAAGCAGCACCACAGAGCCAGAGGCTAAGGGAGGGGACAAAGAGGTGGCTACAGCTGTGCACAGAAGTTGATATCACTCGTCACTTCTGAGGCCCACGATGAGCTGCCCACCAAGATGGGTAGTCTGCCCTCTCATAGTCTCTTGCCTATAAAAATCTCACTGTTTGGGGCTGCCAGAAATAACCCCGGCTTAGAAACCAGAGCCTGCTGCCTCGGCCCAGGGCAGGTCTCCCTCCACCCCAGGAGGCCACACCCTTTCCTTGGCCCAGGCCTGCTCACCTGGATCACATTGCTGTTGGAGTTCTTAGAGTCTGCACTGACGTAGACAGAGAAGAAGGGTGAGGTTCAGTAGTGGGCAGTGACCACCTGCAGGGTGTCCTGGAAGTTGTCCTTGGACCAGGGACTTGTGATATTCCAGCCTCCGAGCTGGGAGAAGGCAGAGCAGAATAGGGAGGGGAAGGTGGTAAGGAGACTGTATGCAAATTCTGGTCCCGCAGCTGACTTGCTCTGTGACCCTGGAGCAGTCATCTGACCTCTGGGAGCGTCCAGGGCAAATTAAAGGGCTTCTGACCTGTGACCTGGAGACCCAGGGAGGGAGCAAAGACTCATCCTTGACAACTGAGCTGTGAATCCCAGAGACTTTGCCCCATGTGCTGTTCATTTGTTGGACAATCAATCACACAAACGTGATTACTATTAAGACATAAATCCAATTGTGACTACGGGAAATAAGGCTCTGTATTTTTAAAAAGGCTGATAAGCTATGGTCTACCTTGGTCTCTCTCCAAGTTGGAATTTAAAAAAAAATCTCTTTGGTCCTCCAGGATTGGCACACACTGGCACATGGGGCCTGTGCCAGAGAGGAGGGACTGGGAGAGTCCCCATGCCTGCAGCAATACCTTCCACGAACTGAGATAGGATGGCAAGCCCTTGAGCAAGCAAGGGGTGGCCAGAAAAGCCACAGCCATCTCCGTCTGTGCCAGGCAGCCTGGCCCAGAGGGAAGATTTCTCCTGGGCTCAGGAGCAAGGTGAGGCCTCCAGCCAGCAGGTCTGGCTCTGTTGCTGGCCTAAGACTCCCTGTGGGTTTCTCTGGAACAACACACACCTCTTGCACACTCACACCCACCTCCTGAAGAAAATGAAGTGGCAATCCAGAGGAAGAGATTCCCAGTGAATACTGTCCCCAAGACCCATGCAGATGCACTGAGACACTTAGATGTCCTCAACAGATGCTGACACACAACCCCACACATTACAACAGACAGTCCCCCCACACACAGACGTGCATGTACATGCAGTGGCAGACAGACAGGCTGCATGTTCCAGCTGGGTGTGGAGGCTGGAGGTGTGGGGGTGGCTGAGCACCAGTGGGCCTGAGAGCTGCAGCCAGAGGGGCTGGCAGGAGGCACGGCAGGAGGAGGAGGAGAGAGTGTGTCCCAGGGACTCACCTTCTCAATCAGCTCCATCAGGGGGTTGGCCCTGAGCTCCTCGATCCTGGTTTCATCCATACATGCGCAGTAGTATACTTGGGCCTTCCTCTTCACTCTTTTCTAGAAGGATAAGAGATAGCAGATATTGAATAAGCCCCCATTTACCTGCTGGGGATCCCCAGGCAAGTTTCTTTTGGAGCCTCGGTGCTCCCCACTGTGAAGCCGTCAGGGCAGCTGCTGTCAGGCAGGAGCAGCCAGCCCCAGTGGGTATGAGTGCCCCCATCCTAGCTGGGTGCAGATCAGGAGGGCATGCCCTGTCTCTGCCCATCTGCTGATTGGGCCTGAGGACCTGTCCCTGGCATGGCAGCCCAGGCCCACCCAGCAGGACAGTTGGCATCCCTGCCAGCCAACACGGGGCAGGAATTCCCCTGCCTGGTGCTGGGACAGAGCCATGTCTTGGCTTTCAGATCCCAGCTGACCTTCCTTGTGAGAAACACTGGGGTTGAGTGAAGCCTGAAAGGCCTCATTCACTGTGAATTGACTTTCCGCTTCCTCCTCGGGGGGCCAGGTGCAGTCAACAGACCTGCAGATGACTGCAAGGGCTCTTTTCCCCATCCCTCCCCAGCTCAGGCAAGCAGCACCTCATCCTCTTTGGTTCTCAGACCCCCACCCACCCACCCACCCAGAGACTTTCTTCCCATCCTCCCTTTCCTTAGCCCCTGGTCCAGAGCCGCCTGCTAAAGGCCACCCTCCTGTGTGAGCACAGCACAGAAGGTCCCCATCTGTACCTGGTGAGTTTGAGTACTCAGGTCCCCAGGACCTACTATGTGCTGGGGTTTCTGGGCCTGCATGTCTGTCTCAGAGCTCCACTCCAGACCATGCCAGATTCTTGGCCCCTGCGTTCATCTGGCCACTTGTCCTTCTCTCAGATTAGTTGTTCTCTGACCTTAAACCTCTTCCTTTGCTTTCTCCCAAGATCTCTCCAAACCCACCTCCTCCACAGGCACCTTTCTCGTGGGGCTCTATCAACCCACCCATCCATCCATCCATCCATGGGACGCAGATCAAAGGGCTGCTCTGTGCCAGGTACTGTGGGTACTCTGGGACCAGACAACAATGTCTTCAACCCCAGGAGGCTTCGGCATGGGACCCAGCTAAAACCCCACTTGCTTCCATCCTTTCTCAGACTATTTTTTTTTACCCAGAGCCTCTCCTATGATACTCCTTCCAGAACATTCTCAGCACTCTGGGCACAAAATTAAGACCTGTTCTCTATCCCCAAAGAGCTTACGGTCTAGCGGGGACAAAGATGTGCGAAGGAAGGAATACAGTACACAAAAGTGCTTTAACACTGCAGAGGCTCTGGAACACATAGAAGCACCCCGCTCTGCCTGGGGGTGGGGGGGCCTCCAGAGGAGGTTCTATTGGAGCTGGGTCTCAAAGAGAAACAAAGGCGGTCTCCAGGTAGAAACAAGGGGAAAGGGCACTGGGTGGAGGGAGTGGACAGCGTGGGGCCAAGGAAGGAAGCAGGAAGGGCCTGCTGCTGGAAGAAAAGGAAAGAGTGTGGCATTTGCTGGGTGCCAAGGGCATGAGTCACTTCCTGGCCAGTCTCTAATCAGCTTATCCAGTCCTCACCCCAGAAGGCTCCCTGTCCCTCCATTCTGGCATAAATAGCACCATGGTTATCATTGGTCAGAGGGCATCAAGCCCAGTCTAGCTGAGGTCTGGAAGGTAGCCCCGGAAAGGGGATGGGCATGCGGGGGGCTGGACTGAAGGCAGATCAGAGCCAGAAGGCCCTGAGCGAGAGACGGAGGTTGGGGGCTTGAACAGGGAGGGGCAAACCCTGCCCTGGAGACCAAGGGCTGCCACTGGGCTCTGGAGACACCTGTGTGAGGCTTCCTGGGGACAAAGGAGGGAAAGTGGGCGGAGCTAGGGTTGCTGCCACACCTCAGACTCAGGAACCAGAGCATGGGGGGGCAGGGGGGAGTCCCTCACCCCAGGGGCCTCAGCTCTGTGGTAATACTTCTCCCTTCCCAGCAGCTAGGCTCTTGGAAGGACAAGCAGGAGAACTGTCATCATTTGCCAGGCCCAGAAGCTGCGCCTCACCATCCACATCTGGCTCCAGTCATGACCCTGAATGCCAGGGCCACTGTTAGGGGAGGTGCTCTGTGCACAGCTAGAGGGCCTGGCATCTCCCTCCTCCAGAGCCCAAGGCCACCCAGATAAGAGGCCCATGGAAGGCTCACCAGGAACAGCCTGGCTGTGCTATCACAGCACATTCTGAGTTCCAGCTTGAGGCTGCTTGGCCCTTCCTTCCCTAGCACCTGGAGGTCAAGGACACCACCTTCAAGCATGGCCTCCCTCTCTCCTTTGTTGAGAGGCTCCCCAACCAAGCTCAAAGTTCCTCAAGCAACCTGGGGTCCTGCTCACTGACTTTCCCACAGCTGTGTGTTTTTGGCGTTTGGTGGCTGCCAGGCTGGGTATGGAGATGCATGGACCCGTCCGCGGAAGCTGGCAGCCCAGTGGTGAACAGATGGCAACTAAAGTCACAAGAGTGTTTGATTCCACACAGGGGAGTGTGAAGAGAAGGTGCCGGATGCCATGAGAGGATGGTGGGAGAGGCCTGGGAAGGCGGCCAGAGGAAGCCCTGCTTGGGCAGGAGGAGGCTGACGTGGAGCAGGAGTGGGGCTGCGTGGGCTGCCTCGCCCCACATTGTGTCTTAGTCATCCCTGTGTCCCCAGAACCTGAAAAGGCACAAAGTAGGCCTTCAGCAACATGTGCTCAAAGAAGAGAGCTCAGTGTCCGTGGTTAACAAGGCAGGATGTCACCTCAGGGGAGGAGGGTGAGGGGCTGGTGCCACCCAGCATTTGCATGGAGAGGAAATGCAGGTGTGTGCTGTGCTACGCCCCCTCCAGGGGTACCACACCTGGACCCTGCTTCCAGCTCTGGCTGGGGCAGGAGCCCTGGTGGAAGTTCAAGTGCCTCTTCCCACCTCTGCTTCCTGGAGACCCCGGGATTCTCCCACCTCCTCTCCTTCCTCACTCAAGGGCTCCAGGGACAAGTGCTGAAGCAAGATGGCCAGGTGAAGGCCACTGGAGTAGATCAGATGGGCCAAGATGGGGGCATGGGCCAGCAGAGGAGGGGTGAGAGTGTCAGGAATGGTGCCAGGCTTCCTCAGCCTGGGCAAGAAGCTGCCTTTACCAGGATATGGAGCCCAGGGAACCAGTGGCAAGTGAAGAGTGTCGGTCTGAAGTTCAGGTTCAGACACTTGGGGATCTCTACCAGACCCCCGAGTGGACCTCTGCCCTGGGCCTCAGCCACTGACTCCACTGACTCGTGCGACCTCCAGTAAGTTACCCAACCTCTCACCTATAAATTGGGTATGGTACTAGTAAGAGCCGCAGTGGGAACTGTTAGGATGAGATGTACACACATGGCCACACCGACACAGGGGTGGCCGGTCCCCAGAGAGGCCTAAGCGGCCTGAGTCCAAATTCCAGCAAGCCCAAGCCGCTGTGGGCTCTGCCCTCCGAGGCAGGTGCCTCCCCTCCCCTCCCTGGGCCTAACCTTCTCCCAGTCTCTGAAATGCGAGGATGATGCTGAATCCCCATGGGGTGTCCATGAGATCTCGGTGCAGGGCCTGGCCTGCAGTAGGCACCAGGAATGGCAATGACACATGGTATCCTTATTTTTTTTTTTCTCCTGCAGAACAAGTCGCCTTCTTTATCAGCTCCCCCTTTCCCCAGCAGGATGGGGCTCCGGAGGCCTGTGACTGTTGGAACTGAGTCTGTGGTTTTTATCTAAAACAAACACAGGTCCTGCCCTGATGGCCAAGTGGGGGCCCCACACGTCCCTGGCCAGGCAGTCCTGCTGCAGCCAGGGAGACCATGGAATTCCCAGCTCCCCCCCTCCCTGTCCCACAGCCCCCCGGGTCACCGCCCTGCCCCCCTGGGTCACCGCTCTGCCTGCCTGGGCTCGCGCAGGCTCCTGAGGAGTGATGTGGGAAAGGGCGTTCCAATAAAAACTCCCAGAGGAAGAAGTGGCCCGATTAAATGGGATGCTGTCTTTCCTCTCCGGGACTTTGGGGAAGTGACTGGGGAAGTTCCTGGAACTCAGGGCCCCAAGAAGGAAGTATCCAGGCAGTTGGAAACTCTGTGGTCTGGTCTCAGGTTGCCAAACAACTTCTATGCCCTTGGGACCCCAGAGTGACCCCATCCTCAGAATGTGCCCCGCACAGAGCCAGCATTTCAGAGGCACAGCCTGTCCACAGAGGGCAGGAAGATGAAACAGCAAATGTGGGAAACATAAAAAAAAACAAAACCATGAGCGATGACACAGGGTGACCTGATTCATTGCCAGATCAGTGACGTGGACACATCTCATGCTGCTGGAGTAGCGTGCATGTGTATATTGTGTTTGAGATAGAAGGAAGGAGGCTGTAAACTTTTCCTTATTGTCCTGGTAATGCTTGAATTGTTACAAGCTTGCATTACGTTTTTTTGTTATGATTTATGATATATATGTATATATATATATATGTGTATATATATATATATATGATATTGTAGAGTAAACCTGGCAGCACCATGATGCACGTGTAGCTCAAGCCCTAAGAAGCCCTTGGAAAACACAATAGAGGCAGTGGGTCGATGGGGTCTTGAAGGGCTGGGTGGGGGCACTCTAGAGGCTGGAATATCTGATCCAAGCACAGTGGGAAAGCCTCAGGCAAGGGCCAGGCTAAGGAGTGAGGGGCCTGTCTCTTGGCTTCCCCGATGATGTGAGGCCACACTTTTATTTTTTTTTTTGGTACCTGGGACTGAACCCAGGGTCGCTTAACCACTGAGCCTCATCCGCAGCCCGTTTTCTTTTTCATTTCGAGACAAGGTCTCACTAAGTCGCTTAGGGCCTTGCTAAGGTGCTGAGGCTGGCCTTGAACTTGTGAACCTCCTGCTTTGGTTTCCCAAGTGGCTGGGATTACAGGCCTGCACCCCTGTACCTGGTGAGGCCACACTCTTGTCTCCCTTAAGTCCACAAGGTAGTGCTTGTATGTCTCTTGGGAGAGTGGCAGAGTGCAGTGAGGCGCCTGTGTTCTGAACAGCTGAGGTCGCTCCCTCCAGCCAGCAGGCTGCAAGGAGGACACCCACAATCCTAGTTCAGCCCACCTGTTCCAGGTCTCTGGATTTCCTGAGGGCCTGGGATGAATTCACCCATGAAAGAAATGCACAGCTTGCCCAAGCTCACTTGGCACATGGATGGTAATTGCTGTCCTCTGGACCAGTGGACGCCGTCCTTGCCGGCACTGCAAATATCCTTTTCCTCTGTCCATCTAGAAAGAAGTCTGCTCTGGGTGACCTCAGAGGAACCTGAGCACTCTCGTTCCGGTGTCCACCCAGGTATCGAGGCCCACAGGTGAGGGGCTGTTGTACACTAATCCCCAGGAGTAACCCTGATGGGGATGGGACCCCAGGATGTGCCTTCCAAGCCTCTGGTCAGTGTGATGCGAAGGTGACCCCAGTACTGAGTCAGGCCTAGGCCAGGGCTTGGCTGGCCTGCAAAGCTAGACCAAGCAGCCACTGCAGATGGGAGCCGTGAGGCCAGAGGCGCTGCCCAGCCAATCTCTTGAGCAGCGACACTCAGGGCCTGTCTATGGGAATCTGACTTCAGGAGAGCCAGGAAACAAAGGACAGAAGTTTTGAGGCCCCATAGCTGATCCCAGCTCCACCTTTTCCTGGGAAATACATTTCTTTTGTCTTTGTGAGTCTCATCTGTAAAATGGGAATATACTGGTGCCTACTTGAATGCACCACAGGAATAAAATGAAGTAACCCAAGAGCCTCGGTGGCGCGGAAGTGCCTGTACTGCCTGCTCTGGAACCAGGTCCGCGTCAGTGCTTCCCTGAGAAATAAAATAAGCAGTGATCCTTTCCCTTAGAGTATCCTTATTAACCATGTGAGTTAGATGCCACTTTACAGGTGGAGAGCTGAGGCCTGAGAGGCTGGTGGCTCTCTGCAGTCACACAGCTTGTCAGGATGAAGTCAGGATGAAGGTGGGGTGGAACCCACCCCACCAAGAAGGGCGCCTATGCCCTGCTGAGCCCTCGGTGGGTGCCAGGCCCTGTGTGTGGCCCTCTGAACCACACGTGCCAGTCAGTGTCACAGCAGCCTCACTCTCGGTGGCACTGGCTCCTCCATTTCACAGAGACTGGGGCTCCGGTGGAGAGAAGCAGGTCACTTGGCAGCGGCCAAGCTTATGCCAAGGCCACCAGAATTCGCAGCTCTCTGGTCTGCCTCCTGATACCATCAGCCCCTGGCCCTGGGGTCAAGGGTTTGATCGCCTGGTGCTGGCTGTTCTGTGCCCGGCTCAGAGCAGCTTTCCATGTCCAATGGGACTCTCAGGGACATGGTGATGTAAGGCTACAGCCCAGGCCTGGAGGCCACTCCTCATGAGCCCTGCCAATGTACAGGGAACAGGACAGGATGGATCCAGTCTTGGCACAGGTCTAAGGTCCTCCCAGTAAGAATCAGCTCCAGGCCAGTGGGAGGCCAGCCCCCTTGACCACAAAGCAAAAGGACTGGTTCTGGGCCTAATTGTCCATCTTTCTTCCTCCCCCCCTCGATGCTCTCTGCCTCCAGAGCACGAGCCCCTTCCATTATCTCACATTTCTGAGCCTCAGTTTCCTCATCTATAAAATGGGAACGATAATCCCTAAGTCCCAGGATGCTAATGAGAATTAAAGAGGCAGTGGATATAAACAACCTAAAACATAATAGACACTCAAAAGATGCCAGTGTCCTTCCCACTCTCCTCCAGCCCTCAGTGTTCTGTGCTCCCTTCAACGCAGTGACAAGGGAGCTATGTCTGTCCCTCATACCTGAGGAGAGGGCATGGGACAGGGGAAAGGGCACATGACCAGGAATCAGGCCAACTATGAGCCTATCTTGAGGACCTCTCTGAACCTCAGTTTTTTCATCTATCAAATGAGGTGAATGATACCTCCCCAGCTCCCACCCTACAGGATAAAATGGGATGACAGTTCAAAAGCATTCTGTGAACCATACAGTCCTGTGCGGGGATTAATGTGAGGAATGAGAGTACTACCACTGCAAAGAGCAACCATCATGTGCAGACTGAGAAGAGCTCTTTATACATATTTTCCCATTGAATTTTACAACTTGGAGGAGCGCAGTTGCCAGTGTGTCAATGAACAACCAGGCTCCAGGACTGGCCCAGACCCCTCAGTGAGAGTCGGCACTGAACCCAGCTCCTGCGGCTACCGCAGGGGGCCAGCCCACCTTGCTACATGTCTGGACACCCGCAGCTTCGTTATGGTCCTGCCAAGGCCCCGGCTGTGTCACTGGGCTCTAGGGAAGGGACTGTCCTGAGTTGTAGCCTTGAAACCACAGACATATTTGCCACTTGAGCTTCCAGATCTGAAACAAAAGGCAGCACCCCCTTTGGAAGACACCTTTGGTGGCCTCAGATGGCCGGGGGCCATCTCAGGCTGGGGCTTGGCCGTTTTGGCCTGCAGAATTCCTTTACTCTCAGTTCGCGTACCACCCTGCTCCATCCCTGGGGGACCAGCAGGAGGCTGTCACTGCACTGGGTGCTGAGGGACATCCCACCCAGGAACTGCCCGGGTCAAGGAGAAAGGACAGGTAGGTTTACCTGGTGGCAGCTGTGCCCCAGCATGAGGCACGAGCGAGTCAAGGACTCCTTCACCACCTTCACCAAGAGCCCCAGCTGCCTTGATTTCATAATTGTCAAATTAGAATCATTTCCTGTCTCATAAAGAGATGACTGTCCTTTTGAGAAGATTTGTCCCCTCTCAGGTAGCTTCTTCCATTTTACCTATATTGGGTGACTTGAGTGGTTTTCAAAAAGTTAATGAGTATTGTCAAACCCAAGGTCTGTCCAGCATGGTTGCATGGATTGTTTTTTTCATAATCTGGCCCTTCCCAGCATTTAGGGTCCCAGGACAGGGGACAGCAGGGGGCAGCAGGAAAAGGTCCCTACTGCCAAGGGGTTTGAGTCAGGACTGGGGTGCAGCCTGGCGCTGGAATTCCCTCTGGGTTCCGTGGGGCTGATGGGAATTCAACAAACATGAACCAGAAATATAGCTGCACACAAGGCAGGCGGGGGATTGGAATCTGAGGATGAAACCATCAACCCCAAAGTCAAAAGTACTTTGGAGAGTCTGTGAGGTCACGGAAGACCCCTGCCTACGTGGACAACTTAACTCTCCGATAAGCTGTTACAACTTTCGTTGGGCCGTAGCCTTAAAGTCTGATGTGGTATGTCCAGCCTTGACTCCATTTGCTCACAGCTTTCAAAACTCAGTCAATGCTAGCCAAGGACGATGCTGCATCCTGAAGCCACAACATAAACTGACCACAGCTACCAGCTCCTGTGTACCTGGTATAAGTCACACACGGGCTGACGCATCACAGTGTGTTCTGTAGTGCTCAAATCTGCAGTTTGGGCTGAGCGCAATGGTGCCTGATTGTAATCTCAGCTCCTTTGGAGGCTGAGGCAGGAGGATTGCAAATTTGAAGCCACCCTGGCCAATGTTGCAAGTACCCTGTTTCAAAACTTTGACAAAGCACCTGCCTAACATATGCAAGGCCCTGAGTTTGATTCCCAGCACCTCTACGGTTTGGATGTTATTAGTGCTGTTTCACAAAGAAACTGAGACTAGAGATGAATAACTCACACAGCAGGGCCCCACAGCAAGTGACAGGGCAATGCCCCTCCTCTGACCAGGCCTAGCTGGCAGGTGCAGTAGGTGGCGCCCCCTGCAGCCCATTCCTTAGTGTCCGCATTGGTGCTTACCCAGCAGGTACTTGATGATGGCTTGATTGTGTTCCTAGAGGTTGCTGAAGGTCCCCCAGCGTGAGTGGCCATCAGGCACAGGGTTGGCCTTGATCCAGCCCCCACAGGCATAGCTGAAGAAGTCCTGGCAGGGGTCCACCGTGGGGTCCATGGAGTTCAAGATGGAGCTGGTCACCGAAACGCAGGCCTCGCTCAGGCACACTGGGGGTGTTCCTGGAGGGGTAAGGGAAAAAAGTCAGTGATGGGCAGGGAAGAGGGTTGGGGAGGGCAGTGCAGGTGGCCTAGGGCCCCAGCACACGAGCTCCACCCTTGCCCTGACCGAACAGATTTGGAACTGGATCGTCACTAGACCCCAAACAAGAAAGGGTTCTAGTAGCTTCATGATCTTCTGCTTTGTAAAATAAGACTTCTGCCCGTTGCCTAAAGTCCCTTCTGTGGCTTAAAAGTACCTGGAGCCCAGGTGCTTTTTTCTCCTTCTAGGGATTGAATCCAGGAACTCATCACCCCGGGGCTACATCCCCAGCCTTTTTTACTTTGAGACAGTTTTGCTAAACTGAGGGTGACTTCAAATGTCCTATCCTTTTACCTCAGCCTCCGACGTAATCTGGGATTACAGGCGGGCACCAGCACACCCAGGGGTGGTTTTCTCTTAATCAACCCTTCCCTCCACAAAGATTCTCTGACTTCTTATTATTCCCCTATGCTCAACACACTTATCCACTCACTCACGCACTCATCTACTCCACAAAATCAATACTGGGGCCCTCTGCGGAGTTCAGAGTGTGTGTGAGGCGGGGAGACAGGAGGCTGTCCTTCACTTCAGGAGCCGACCCTTCTGCTGGGGACACACGTGTTACAAAAGCAAAGTCAAAACACCAGGAGAAACTGCCACTTATTTATAAAACTAAACTGAACCTTGACTAGGAGCCAACTGGGTGATGTGGACATATGGTACCAGGACTCAGGGACAGGGAAAGGACTGGGAGAAGCCATTCCCTCACCAGGCAGGAGAGCTGGTTGTCCCAACTGAGGGTGGGGGGCAGTGGCTGAACAACCCTAAACCAAAACAATAAATAAATAAACAGAAACAACCTGAGAGGCTGGTTTGCCAAAGGCGTGAGCAAAGGCCGGACCCTGCCTCAAAGCTGTCTGATGAGCTCTCGCAAGGGACCAACCTAGCAGGTCCCCAGAGGCTCCTTGAGGCCACAGGACGAATGAACCTGCCCACCTCATGGCCTTCCCACAGGAGCCACCCAGGCCACAGGGGGGACTGCTTCCTGAACAGGCTGGGCACCAGGACCACCACCCACGTTCACGGTCTTCCAACCCTCGCTCCAGCGTCAGATATGGGTGGAATATCCCTGAGGAAATTGAGGCTCTGAGAGAGCGACCAGATCAAGTTCATCCAGCCACACGGGAGAGCTGAGAGCCAACGCTGCCCTGTCCTGGCCCAGCAGCCCCAAGGTCGTGTTTTCCTGCTGTTCGTCTCTTCTTTGGTGGCCACAGCAGGGGCTGGAGTGGCCTGACGGGCAGGATTGTTTCCTTCACCACACAGGGAGGCAGTGAGGCTGGGTAGATTTGGAGACTGGTAGATCTGGGTTCAAATCTCAACTTTCCGCTTCTGCCTGTGCGGTCTGGTGCAGAGACCTCCTTTAAGAGCCTGGATTGGGGGCGCAGCTCGGCAGTATGCACTCTGCCACCGAAGGCCCTGGGTTCAACCCCCAGCACTGCCAAAGAAAACCAAAAACAAAACCTCTGAGCCTCAGTTTTTCCAGGGTCCATTTCACTGTGACGACAGGAAGACCTCCCATGATCCCATCACACAGGGTACATCAGACAGGTCTGAGATTCCAGACTAATCTCTAGAGAGGAGGAAAGACACAGCCTTCAGCTCACTCAGAAACAATACCAGCAGGGCTGGGGGTCTTGAACAGGTCCCCCAGGGTCTTATCCCCCTCAGCTGACAAACACCAAGTCCTTCAGGTGGATGAAGGGCTCAGAGGAGTCACACAACAGCAAGAAAATCAGGGTGACTTAATTTTGAGATTAGGCAGTAATTTAAAATGACAGAGCTACTGTGCGTGAACCCAGAGCATCTCTTCTACGGCAGGACTGAAGCTGCCATTTTCAATATTTCCGAATGAGCTCCTCATGAGTTTCAGAGTTGCATGTCCCCGTGAACAGCCACAGCGACGACAGGACTCTTTATGGGGGAAGGCAGAGGAGAACTTGTGTGTGGCTTGACAAGGCCTATTCATTATTATGATAAAACTTCATATTTGGGAAAGAAAAAGAATACCTATTGTTGTTACAACCAAACTACAGGAAGTAAAGCTTGGTATGATCCTGGCTGGTGGAAAGACCCAGAAGGCAGAGTGCTGAGGGGCTCAGGGTTGAAGACAAAAGCAGAAACCAGCACCTAGAGTCGGTCCTGCAGGTGGCATCTTCAGCGGGTGCCTCCTCTGCAGACACTGCCCTGGGTTCCTGGCTGGGTCCGGGGAGTGACTGTTGGGTTATCTAACTATTCTAGGGTTGACGATCTTTAAACAAATAGTCTTGGCCAAGCAGGTGCTTAATGTAAATTTGGTTAGTTAATTAATGGTTTCCCACCCTGCTCATCCAAGGCTTCCGTTCCTTAGGGAAACCTTTCCAGACTCTCTTCCCCTCTGGGTCCCTTGCTGTCTGGGTGTTTGCCATCTCAGTGTGGGCTGCACTGGGTCACGACCGTATCTCCCTGTCCACCTCCTGCACTAGAATATGAGCTTCAGGGTGGGTCTGCTATCTCCCTTGCTCCTCTATGTCCTCTTCTTGTCACTGTGCTTGGCATCCGGCAGCTCTTCAATACATGTCTGTGGAACGAACAAGTGACTGAATGAAAGTGCCTTGCCCAGCGCCTGTCACCACCTGCAGCAGGGCTCATATTTCTTCCCTTTAGGATGTGTGGTCAGCTGAGAAGCAGGAACCAGACCCACGTCAAAAGCATTCATCTGGATAGTGCCATCAAAGATGCTTTGAAATATTTCCTGGGAGAACTTATTGTTTGTTTGGCGGCTGCTGTTTGCAAAGCATCTGAGAGTTTCTGGGAGGGAGGGCATAGCAGGAGGGTGGACGGGAATGCACTTCACTGGCCAGACATCACTCACTGGCGGGTCTTGTAGAATCACCAGAGGATCTGCCTTGACTGGCCTGATGTTTGCGCATTCGTGGCCAATGTCAGCACCTACTGCTGTGTAACGAGGTTACTGTCAACATCCGAGGTGGCCACTGCTTTCTCAGGTGGCCCAGGGTCACTGATCCTCTGCCAGGCTCATTCCTCTCCTGGGTCCAGGCCAGGGAAAATCTGAGGCCCTGAGAGCCACGAACTCAAGGTCGAAGCAGGATACTTCCGTGTGGGCCCCACTTGGCAGAAGTGTTTTGGGTTTGATTGCTAGGAGCTGACCCTGGGGGTTCCCTTTTGGTTCCCAGTGAAGAAACTTCCTGGGCAGGAACTCCTAGGGATGGTCGAAGGCAACACTGGCTGCTGAATCTGCCCACTCCCCGTGTCCTGGGCCATGAGCTGAGCAACGGGGCTGGCCAGCTCCACACTGACTTGCCAGTTGTTCTGGACTGACTTCGGTGAGGTCAAGGTAAGGTGGCAGCTTCAGGGTGAGGAAGATCTGCTTGTGCCCTGTTGACAGAGAGGTGCATGCACACACTCGCAACTCACACCTGCACAGTCAGGTACACACGCACATTCGGCAGAGAAACGCTGTCCCCAGCTTAATCCTCCTACTCTGTGGTTCACTCCAACTTCCAGTTCCTAGGCCAACATGATGGAGATTAGGTGCAGGATCTCTAAGAAAATTTCGTCTATTCAATTTACTGCTTGCACAGTTAAGATATGCAGGCACGATGCCAGGCACATATGGTTAAAAGTCTGGAGATTAGTAATTAATGAATCAAATAGGCATTAAGCACCTGCTGGGCCAAGCACATTTGGTAAAAAGCCCATAAACCATTAAAGAGTTAAATAATCAAGTGATTATTTCTTAAGTATTACACAGGTCCTTAGCTCAGTGCCTGTACACAGATTAAGCACCCGTCATGTTTATGGAATGAATGAATGATATGGGTCTCATACAAGAGGGATGCAGGGGTGACTCAGATGAAGTCTCTGCCCTCTCCTCAGGCCCCCAAGGGCCCTCCCCACCCCAGCCCAACATGGCAACCCTCACAGGTCAGCAACTTCACAGTGGCAAAGGCTCAACACAGCCATGAGCTCTCTGGTGGAGTGAGTGACCAAGTTGGTGGATGGAACCCCTGGGGCTGCTCACCAGGTGGACCAGCAGAAAGCAGGATGTGGGGGTACAGGAGAGTGGGCCCCTGGCTTTGGTTATAACCTGAATCTACCCTATTGGGTTGCATAAGGGCTGAGCAATGAGGCACTGACTGGATCTACACAGCTGGACATGAGATCCAGCCTCGGACCCCTGACCGCAGGACCTGAGAGGCCCCATGGCATCACCATGTGGGATGGAACAGACACACCCACTTACAGAGCGGTGCGAAGGCCTTGAGTCACAGAGCTGAGCTCCTCTGGGGTCCTGGTGTGCTCCGGAGTGCATCCTGATTACAAAGCAGGTGGGCAGGGCCTCAGAGCCCTCAGGAACCCGCAGCCTGTGCAAACTTCTCCACTCAACCTGCCACTCGACCCCCACTGACTGCGTAAGCTTGGCCAAGTTACTTGGTCTATGCCCATTTCCTCATATGGAAAAGGACCCAAAGCAACCACGCCTTGCAGGGGTGCTCCGAGGAGGACAGGAGGCAACAGCCTTAAATGACAGGCGTTTGGCCCACGGGTGGTGTACAGTAAACAGAAGCCTTTGTTGCTAGTCTGTTGGGACTGAGGACAGCAGGCAGTGGCAGCCTGTCTAACCGTCCCACGTCCTAACAACAGCAGTGCCCAGAACTGAGCTGAGGAAGTCCTCTCAGGCACCAGGTACATCCTCAGAGCCATCTCCAAATTGGGCACTGCTTACCCATTTAAAGTAGAGAAGACGAAGGCTCTGGGAAGTGACATGGCCTGTCCAGGTCACACAGTTGAGAACGTGCCAGTCCTTCTGGTTCCAAGAAGTCCTTCTGCCTTCCCTTTGAATTCCAAACCTGTAGATTTCAAAGATTTCAAAGCAAACAAGAAGCATGTATTTTTTGCATTAATTTCCACCAAACCTACCCAGTCATCTACAGTGAACCTAACCAGAGCTGTGTGCTGAGAGCTATTCCACACCCTGCCCCAGTCTCTGGGGCCTCTTTCCAAAGGACTTGAAAGCCCCCTTTGTTTTCCAACACAAGTTCTGCCTTCAAGGTTGTGAAAAGGAGTGAAGAAAAACTGAGAGCCTCCAGGACAAAAGAACTTTGTGTCTGGGATATTCTTCCTTCCTTAAGACTAATCAGTTTGCTGAAAGGTTCAGGTACAAGTTCCAGAACTGTCTCAAAGCCACGGCGAGTTTGCACAACTTTCAGTCTCCCCATCCTGAAAAAAATTCTTCTTTCCTGTACATTTATTCTGACTGGCCAAGGTTTTAATTGAAGCTCTACTAGGAGCCACGCACTGAAGCAATGAGTGCACACAGAGCAATTGGCATCCCAGTTGTCCATCCCCAAATTCCCTCTGTGGGCAAAAGAATCCCTTTCCCTGTGAGTTCTGAGGGAGCTGCCCTGCCATGTGACTCAGGTCAGCCAGTTAACACACTTGTTCTGGCCACAGTCACTGGGCCCAGTGATCCCAGGATCCACACGGGGCCACCAGAAGACTCTTAGCCCAGAGCTGAGGAGTCTCTCCTACTGGAATCTCTCTGAAGAGAGGATGACTTTGGTCATCAGTGGCCACCTGCCTGTCTGCAAGAGACCAAGTGAGCCCTGACCTAGAAGGCCCTGAGACAGTAGACCTACCCTAACCTGAAGCCAAAATCAGACCCGCTCCTAAGATTTGACATCAGCCCACTTTTTTCTCTTAAGCTAGTTGGAACAGCGTGCTCCCATCTGAAGCCCCAGCTGCCTCAGTCTACAAGCCTGACTGTCTCAGATGGAGCTTTGGCTCCTGTCTCCTTCGGGGCACATCCCATATGCTGAAAAACAGCTGATTCCTCAGAGACACCCTAGTTACAGGGACAAACTCCAGACCTTGGTACCTAAAGCTGTCTTCCCAACAGACTCCCCTTATCAAACTCCCCAAATGCTCTGTTCCCCTGATTCTGCTGACTGAGATGTGGTCTAACCAGAGAGAGGCCACCATGTGCTGGTTTGCTTGGGGCTGTCCTGGTTGATAAATTGAAAACTTCCTGTGTCCCAGACAATTGGGATGGGTGGTCACCCCGTCTAGCAATCAACTCTAGCAAGCAGATCTCCCTTTACAAGGCAGTATACTCATGCAGCTTAAAGGCTCAACTCTCACAGCAGATGCACATGTTTTTCTATTAAATAATTAACTGTTAATTCTTTGGCCCATTGTTCACTAGCTCAATGACCACAGTAAATGAGAGCAATCTTGTGATCTCATCTTCAGTTGGATCTGGCCTGTGTCTGGATGACACCCGGTGCTTGATGGATACATGGCTTCCGTCTTGGAGCGAAAGGCCTTCCCTCGCTTGGTGCCATTGTTACGGAACACTGCTATATGACTCTGCTTCTCCATGGCTGTTTCTCAAGGACCTAATGAATGAGATGTCTGGACAGAGAATGGCAGGTCAGCTCACGCTCCCTGCCTCGACTCCAATTCTGCACAGGGCCTGACTTTTAATGGGCATCAGGAAGGTGCAGTTCACCGTACAGTGACATCATGGCCAAGGGTTCCTGTGAACCAACAGAGGCTTTGTATTAGGACCACCCTGCGGCCTGCGCAGTCCCAGGCCACCCTGACACCCACCTCCGTGAACTCTGAGGGCAAATGCTGGAGTACAAACACAGCACTGACGCCTCACATGAGGGCCAGCGTCAGAAGCTGCTTGTCAACAGAAACCCAAACTCTTCATAACCAGATGGCCTTGGAGACGTCTGTGAGGACCCTGAGGGGCTGCAGGTTCTGCCTTTGAGAACCGTCAGAGAAAGTCTGCTCTTATCACGTGTGTGTCACAAATGCTCCCGTGTACTGGTGACATGCTAATTCTTAGGAAGTGGTGGGGCCTCTACTCAGCACAGCATCTCAGCTCCCAGCCCGCCATCCAGCAAGGAGGCCCAGAATCCAGCAGGAGGGCTGTAATTATTCCCCTGCTTCCTTTCTGCACTGGAAGGTAATTACCCTGCTAATGACAGATATTTGCAACACATTAATGACCTACAATATCACAACTCAGCTCCTCTCATGAAGCCCTAACATGCACTTACTGTTTGTTGTGACTCCCCTTTCCTCATCAACCACAGGCGAGACGGCAGTTTAGAATGGTCCCATTCATTTAGCAAAGCAAACCTTCACTATGCCTCTGCCATACGTCAATTATTGGTCCAGGGAACAGGGACATAAAAGTGAACAATGTGTGAAGCCCTGTCCTCTGGTTGGCAGATGAATTAGTCTACTCATACTGCCATCTTCAAATTAGCCATCACACAGAGCTCTGGCTCTGAGGTCCCCCTACCTGGCCGGCCAGGAATCCTAACTTGGCCACTGAAATGCAGTAGGCCCCAACTTGAGCCTTGGTTTCTCCCTCTGTCGGTATGGAAGCAATGATCATTTTTCCCTGAGGATGTTGGTTGTGTTTACAACTGGGTCTGGCACATAGGGTGAGCTCAGAGTTTGTACTCCATAAACATTACTTATCAAAATATTTAAAGCAGTGTAATTCAGTTAGCCCTGGCAAAATGTGGAAATGTGGATGGTTTATGAATTTTCTCAAGTTTCACAAAATTCCAGGGAATTCTGCAACTAATTCCAGTTAACTTCTGTCATATTTTCTACAACTTCAAACACCCAGAACAGAATTATACAGAACTTGAAGAAAAAGGAGACCCATAACATTAAAGTCCTTCACAGGAGTCCAATGCTGCCCCTCTGGGGTGTTTGGAAATGTCTGGAATCATTTTTGACTGTCCCTACTGGGAGTGGGGGTGTCCCTGCCTCCACTGGGTAGAAGCCAGGGATGCTTGTTGGACATTCCACAGTCACATCCTACAGTGCACAGGAAAACTGCCACCATGCTAAACAGCCTGGCCTAAATGTCCAGGAGGCCAAGGTTGTATAATCCTGGCCTAAGGCAAAGTCAACTAGCACAGAGCCGCCCTGTGGCTTGAGATGTTTACAATATGGAATCCCAGAAGCCTGGATGGAAGAGCTATCCTCAGCTATTAAATCAACATCTACTGAACAGGATTTGCAATTAAATTTAAGGTTCCTGGTTTGCTAGCTAGGAGATTTTGCCTCCGCTGCCAGTTTCAGTTCTTTCTGAAGACACCAGTCAATTAAATGCAGTTCAGTGTCAGGGGAATGGAGAGCCCTGCCTGAAGATGACTCATTGCAAGGTGACAGCCACCTCCTTAAAAATCAATTACTGAACTTAAAGGACAAGCACCTGATAGAATTTAGTGAAAGAGGAGGTACCAGCCTCAGAGATGTCACCAAATTGTGCCACACTGCAACATGCAATATTTATAAGATGCCTGTGAGGAACCAGGAAGACAGCACATTTGTCCCTTTCTGGTTAATAATACAGGAAAATACTTGAAAAATTTAGGAGAAATTTTAATTGAGAGTTGTTGAAATAAAAAGTTAGATTCTTAAATGTATGATTTAACACTGTAAGATTCATTCTACTATAGCAGCAAATTAACTGAGGATTAATGTAATTTTCTCAAGGTGATGAAGTTATGTGCATCATTTCTTTACCTTAAAGAATTAATGCACCTAACAGAGTAAGTTTTATGAAAGATAAATGTGGCAGTCACTAAGACTATAACAAAGAGAAAACCTGACATTATCTATTTAAGATCAACCAAATAGAATTTCTCCGCTTCGAGAGGATGGAGGAAATATCTTATTTTTTTTCCGTGTTCTTTTCTCGATTTTCCTCGCAAAGAAAAAAAGATATAGAAATAGAACTTCAAACTCTGGCAAAATAGAAGGCATTTATAATCCCTAAATTACACTACATAAATATCTGAGATCAAATGGAAGAATCCTGGATGACTCCAGAGGAGAAGGAATGCAAACCTCTAAGCAGCACATGGAGAAGCAAGCCACCTAAACTTTAGAAAAGCTCAGAACTTACATTTCAAGGTGTCTTTCGAAGGTGACCTGGGACTGAAACAGGGGATTGCTTTCTAATGCATGTCAGAAAACAATTAGAGCCCTACATCCTTACCCTCACTCCACAAAGAATTTAAATTCTTTTTTTAATCTTTCTAATAAAAAGCAAACCAAAGAGCCTCTGGATTTGTGTCTACTAGGCACAGGGGAAGGCAGGGAATCTGTGAAGGTCTCAGGGGTTATCAGCAAAATGAGAGTAAAATGCACCAGCTCCCTCTCTCAATTCAGCTAGAAAACTATGCAGTCATGCTTATAACAAAAATAAACAAACAAACAAACAAAACTATGACAGAGGATAGAAGAAAACGTCAGATAAACTGTTCTTCACGTCTCCAGAAAGAACATCTTGCCTGCCTAAAACAAGAACAGAGAAAGAAAAAGCAATAAACAAGAAGGGGTCTTGGAAATTAGGATTGGAAAGGTTAAAATTTGTAAAAGCCATAAAGAGAAAATTGGAAAAATCTCACAAAAAGATAAGCACAGAAATAGACAATAGGAAAGAAAGAAAAGCAGTGAGAAAAAAAATCAAGAAGAATCTTGGGGGGGGGGGGTGTGCCAAATAAAAAACTATAAGATCATTCCCATATCTGAAAGATTTAAGTCTCCAAAATGCTAACAAAAGAACACAGCATGTCATTATGAAACTTCAAAATATCAGAAATAAAGAGGAGATTTTAAAAGCTACCAAAGAAGAAATAAGTAGCAAAGCAAATGCATATAAAACTAAAGAGGAATAAAGATGGTACCAGAATTCCCAACAGCAGCATCTGAAGCTGCAAGATTAGAGAGACCAGGCCTTCAAAATTCTGAATTCTCAAAAAGATTTTTCACCCTAGAATTTTATGCTCAGCAAAACCAATCAGTTGTGATAGTAAAATAGATTCATGCACCACTTCCATGAAGCTACTCAAGGATGCACTCCACAAAAATAAGGCAGAAAACAAGAAAGAGGAATCAATGGGATCCAGAAATCAAGAGTTTCAACATAGGAGAGTTCTCAGAATGATGGTGAAGGAAGTCCCAAGGCAGTAGCTATCTATGCAGAAGACCCAAGAGGAATCTGCTCAGAATGCAGCAGGCAAGGGCTCCTCGGGGGATGTCTACAGAAACATAAAAAAATAAAAGCAGAACTAAAAATTATTCAACAGTTTTGACCTTGTAGAAAATTATATTGCCAGGTGTTTACAGGACCCAGTCATTATAAAGGTATGGAGAGATTTTTTTAAAAAAATTGAGGTAGTCCTAGGAAAACAAAATGTCTAGAAATACGAAATGACTTTTTCTAGGCTCAAAAGTATGATACTTCTTGATTAAGTTAAAAAAGTCATATTTATACTATTATAATAATAAATACCTTGAATGTGGATCAACTCAAATACTAAGATAGAATTTGATTGGCAGCATTAAAGAGGGGCAAGAGAATGATTAAAAAATGAACTGACAGCCTCATTCTGCATGGTAAGAATCCAAAAGACATAGTCAAAAATTCACAAATGATTACATGGCACTCTGCTCATATTATTTAAAAATAAAGATTAAATTTCCCAAAGAAATAAAAAGTTTAAAGAAGTTGTCCCATCCATAGAGCTTAAGGACTGTCACTGATGGTATGGAATGGGGAGCGCATTGGACAGGAACCCAGTTTTTTGTTATAATTATTTCAACACTTGGATTTTCTACTTTCTAACAAAACTGTTAAACATACTTTTTAACTTCAAAAAGCAAAACGAAGGGATATGTAGCTATCCAGAGTGGCAGGCAGGAAGGCTTTTGTTTTTCTTTGATGTTCCAGGTGTCTACAGAGAACCTACTGTGTGCTAGGCATTACTCAAGGTGTTTTGCTGTATTGTCTGTACAGAAAATGGTACATTCCCAAATCCTCTGCTTCAGTGAAGCCATTGGTCTGCACTGTTCCTGTCTCATTTTCATGAGAAGCAATGCAAAAACATCTGGAAGCAAATTAAAAAGTCATATCCAAGTGAATGTAACTATTTAGCAGTTCTAAGATAATTGACTTACAGCTGTTCCTCTGCAGATGTAGCCCAGGGCTATCCAGACAGAAAATAAAATGTTGCTTATTTTAAAATATTTTTGAGAAAAAAAAAATAGAAGCAATGGCTGAAACTTTACAGGTTACTGACAAGCTACCACTTTGGGGGATGGTGGTAGGGTTACTTAAAAAAGTTAGATGTGACATCTGATTAGTACAGTTGAGTAACTAATCTGCCATCAAATGGCCATAATGCCATCTGAATTGTCTGCCTTCCATAAATCTCTGTGATAAACCTATAAAACTGACCAGGTACAAATCAGTTGATCCTTCTGCAAATTAGCAAAACACCTTGTCCCAATTCAGACCTCAATCATCAGTCAAGTCAGATAAAAAGAAATACTTACAGGTTTTATAGATGTTTTTTAAACCTCAAAACAATTATGTTAATTATTTCCTTGCATTGGCCCAGAAAACCAGTATAGAACGAGAGCTTGAAATTAAAAATGCTGAAAAACGAAATCTATTAAATACACCATAAACCATTTGTTAATTGTTTTATAAAAGGAAACATAAGGACAGAAATATACTAATTGAAAAAAAACTAAAGAATATTTTTACATCAACATTCTAACTCAATTCAACTAAAATCAGAGAAACACTTAGCCCATTAAGATTGGATAACTGTGGGATAAGTTGAATTCTCAGAACAAATCATCAATGGTTCACTTCCCAGCAATTCATGGAAAGAAAGGCCAGGCTCCCTGCACTCCAGGGAGGCGGCTCCACATGGAATGCCCCTTGCCGTCCATGCTGTCCCAGTTCAAGTCCTGGTTCAACAGTTCACGTCTGAGTGTCTCCCATTGCATTTACCTGTCCCTCAACTAGGGTCAGCAATGGAATCTACATGATAGAACCGTTGGGCTGGAGATACCAATCACAGGTAAAAACTTCTCACAGTCCTGGCACGAATAAGCACCCAAGAAATGGAAGCCCTTGTGGGTACAGGCATGATTCATCTTTTCTGAGGTCCACTTCTACTGTGGCCTGGGGTCACATTCATTTGATGACAAATCAGTTTCCTTCTATTACTAGGTGAATTTAGTCCATTGACAGATATTCACTAAGTCATCAATTTTTCTTGTCTATTTTTATTGTTGCTTTTAGCTTTTGGTTTTTTAAAATACATAATTATATTATATATTATGTATAAATAATATATAGATATTTTAGTTTTTATTTTATTTTAGCAATTGACATGTTTTCTTTGCTCGATGTGCAAATTGCCTCTGGAAATTTTAAAGGTTTAATCTTTTAGTGGTTGATTTAGTAGCCATGCCTTTTATGTAGCATAGTTATTTCTGTATTTTTTTTAGAAACTTTCTTTTAACTTCTTACTACAGACAGTGAAATCGTGATTTCTACTTCCTGTAGCCTCTTCCTTTACCCCCTTCATCATCTCACCTCATTTATTACATTATTCTTACATTCATTTTATATACTTTTTAATTTTAATTGACTGGTTTTTAATTTAATTATGATATATGTATAATGTAGTAATTATACATCTATTTATGGGGTCCAGAGTGACATGTTAGTATCTATATACAATGTACAAGGATCAGATCATGGTAATTGGCAAATCTAAAACTTCACATACCGTTTCTTTGTACCAGGAGCGTTAAAATCCTCTCAAGAAGCTATTTTGAAATAATCAATTAATTGGTGAAAACCACAGGCATCTTTCAGTGCTACAGATCATCAGAAGTGATTCTCCCATTCGACAGCACACCTGCACCCGTTCACCATCCTCGCTCCATCTCTCTCTTCCCCACTCCCTTGCCAGCCTCTGGTAACCACTATTCTACTCTCTACTTCTTCAACCTCAACTTTTTAGCTTCCAAGACCATGCAGTATGTGTCTGTGGAATTTTCTTCGAGTGGTTTCACAGTGCCAGGCCTTACATTTAAGCTTTTGAGCCTTTTCAGTTGATTTTTGTACATGGTAAAAGATAAAGGTCTACTTACTGTCTTCTGTATATGCATATCCCACTTTCCCAGCACCACTTATTAAAGAGGCTTTCCTTCAGTATTTGTCTATTTGAAATGAATGCCTGATTCATTTCACTTAACACACATCCTCCAGTTCTATCCATGTTTCTGGAAACAACATCCTTTTATGGCTGAATAATATTCCACTGAGTATATACCACACTTCTTTATCCATTCACCTGTAGATGGTCACTCAGGTTGATTCCATCTCCTTGGCTGTGATAAACAGTGCCACAATAAGCAGGAGAGCGCAAATATCTCTTAGACGTGCTGACTTCGGTGCCTTCGGCATGCATATCCAGCAGTAAGACCGCTAGGTCATGTGGTTGTTTTTGGAGGAATCTCCATGCTACTTTCCTTAACACCTGCACCAATTTACATTCCTGCCAACAGCGATGAGAACTCCCCTTCTCTGCAAGCTCACCAGCATCTGTTAATGCTCACCTTTTTGAATAACAACCCCTCTAACTGAGGTGAGATAGTATCTCTTTGCAGTTTTGACTTGCATTTCCCTGTTGATTAGTGATGCTGACTGAGCATGTTTCATGTATGGTGCTGGTCATTTATGTCTCTTCTTTGGAGAAATAGCTATTGAGGCCATTCACTCCATTTTTAATTGGGTTATTTGTTTTTTTGTGGGGGTTGTTTGTTGTTTTTGTTTTTGTTTTGCTATTGAGTTACTTGAGATCCTTATATATTCTGGAAATCAATCCTGTTTGGGATGAATAGTTTGCAATTGTTTTCTCCCATTCTGCAGATGAACTCTTCCCTCTTGATGGATCCCTGTACAGAAGATTTTTAGTTTGATATAAACCCATTTGTCAATTTTTGCTTTTGTTGCCTATGCTATTGGGGGTCATAGCCCAAAACATCTCTGCCCAGACTAATGTCCTTAAATATTTCCCCTTCCTTCTAGTGGTGTCACGGTGCCAGGCCTCACATTTAAGCTCTTGAGCCTTTTGGGTTGATTTTTGTATATGGTAAAAGATAGAGGTCTACTTTCTTTCTTCTGTATATGCATATCCCGCTTTCCCAGCACCACTTACTAAAGAGGCTTTCCTTCAATACATACATTCTTGCTGTTTCAAAAATCAGTTGGTTATAAATATGTGAAGCTAGAGGGACTGCATTCCATCCCAGGGGTCTTGGTGTTGAGTCTCAGCTCTGCACTTAGTGGCTGTGGAAGAGGGCGGCTCCTCAGCCTCTGACTTGGGCTTCCGCATCTCTAAAGCAGGGCTTTCCCTCTGGGGATATTGAAGGCTATACGAAGTACTAATTTCAAGACATTCAGTGACATACTAAAGAAAAACTCCCGTGGTAAGCAGAATAGGGGCTACGCCTGGGCCAGGTACCTGTGGTTCCTTCACAGTCCATGACCACAGGTCAAGGCTCTGGGCTCTGGGCCCTTGAACCTCCACTGTAAGAAACAAGAGCAGCACACTGTCATCATTTCGGTAAACACACATTTTTAGTTTTCTGGGGCAGTCCAATTTTAAGCATTTGGTGCTGCTATTTTCATAAAAATCCAAATATCAAAAATTCCAGGGTTTTGGCACCCAAACTGTCTCCTAAGACTGTTGCTTGAAGCCAGATGTAGAACAAAGGCCCTTTATCAGAAAAGATGCAACATTCCCAGACTCAAAAACGACAAGCGCCGCTTTGCCTCCGCAGCCCTGCCCCTACTAGCCCCTCAGAAGGACTTGCTGAGTCACAGTGAGATCTGTGCAGGCAGAAACCAAAAGGAGGCTGAGCTTAGAGACTCAGGAAGGTCGAAGGTCCGGGCAGGCTTTAGGGTCCAGGACTTGGTGGAGGGTCCAGCGTCGGCAGGCACAGGACCTGCAGGGGCAAAGCTGAGAAAATGACTCCAGGTTCTTCCCACCAGATGAGGCATGGTCGCCACTTTGGCCAGGGGGCCCCAGGTACAGCCGGGCCGAGTGTGGGCTGTGCCCAGGCACATGAACTCCAACCGCAGGATAAAACTCTGTTGGTTCCCTATTCTAAAGCTGAGTTCCTGTCGTCAGGAACAGAAGGCACCCAGGAAGCCACAGGCATGGGCTACATTCAAGGCTTACCCTTCATTTCAGGTGAAAAGAGATCAGAGTGCTGGAATTGGGTCCCAACACCAGCATCCAGGTGTTCTGGAGATGTCCCTTAAAGGACCAGAGAGAAGCCATGCTGATACCAGGGTGGAGGGAGAGAGAGGTTCTATTATATCCAGACAGTTCAGGAAAAAGGAACAACGTGAGGCCAAACTGAGCGTTCTCTAACACTCAAGATGGGGGCCACCAAGTGTCCGACATGGCAGCCAGACCATCACAGAGACAACGGGAGGTGTGAATGTGGTGCCACCTTCCATCTCGGGACTCTAAGCACTGGCCCCTCCCTCCCAGCTCTGGTCTGAGCACCAGCTTTCTTACATTCTCAGCTGTAGGCAGGAACCTAGGGATACCTGCCCCGGGCACTTGTTCAGGGTTCCTTTGCTCCTGGGTTGGGTTCTCCCAACCATAACCTTGAAGACTTACAAGGGAGATAGAAACCAGCCCTTCAAAACAGCCAAGGCAGGAAGCTCAGAAATCTCCAGCTAAGGAAGCCCCAGCACCCTGGCAGTTGTGAGACACCTCACTGAGCAGGGGGCGCTACCTCCGAACCCCCTGCCTTAGAGTACAAGCATGGAAAGTGGGTCCTCAGAGGATGCTCTGGGAAGGGAACAGGTGAAGAGCTGCCATTAGACAACCCATCTAACTACCGGGCTACCTCTGCACAGTGACTGCAAGCAATTCAGAGGCAATTGTCAACGTGCTCTCCTGGAGACTCGGAATGTCAATTTCCAATCTGCGGCTTCCAGAGCAGGAGAGCCCACTGATGCTTTCTACATGAGATCAAGCCTCCTCTCAGGACTGAGTATAGATGGTCCTGTGCACACTGGAAGAGTAATCAGAGGGAGAGGACAGCCTTCACTTTCCGCCTGCCTGACTCTCTCCTGAAATTCCTGGAAAATCTATCTTGTGCTGGTGTCCTCTCTGAGCTTATATTATTAAATTAACACAAGTAAAAGTCTACTTGGAAAAAAAGGAAGCTGTAAGCTGAGCTAGGAAGATTCTTTCAAAGTCCTCTGCTTAAAATGAGGGCAGAAGAGGGAGGTGCTTCTGCTACACCTTGGCAGATGCTTTCCAGTAAAAGGTCACAGTCTGCAATATCTTGCACCACAAAAACCAAGTACATGGAGAAAACCAGGTAATAGCCAGACCTTCCAAAAATCCACGCAGCTCCATAATCAGAAGACTCAAAAACAATCAATTATAACAATATTAGCACAGTTTAGACAGGTAGAATGCAGCAATCATGATAGGATTCGGCTTTAGAGAAGCAAACAAACAGCACAGGCAGGTGAGGGAAGGGGCAGAAGGCAGAGTGGAGCTGCTGAGCTGCAGGGACAAGGACAATGCTTACAAAGGATCAGAACACAAGGCAGCACATGGCCACTCTGGGTCAGAGGAACAGGAGGTGAGAGGATCCTGAAGGACCTTGTTCCCTGCAGACTCTGCACTCGCCCAGGCTAGTGCACTCCACGCTCAGGGGCTGGGACTTGATCCCACCAACATTACTGCACACTGGGCCTTCTGGCCGATTCCACCAACCATGAATCAAAACCTTTCCAAATCAGGATTTGTGTTTGTGCTGAACACATACATGTTTCTTATCATTACTCCTTAAAAAATGCAGAATAACAACCATGGAGCCTGCATTTACACTGTATTGGGTATTGCAAGTCATCTAGAGAGGATTTAAAATATATGGGAGGATATGGTGGGTTGCATGCAAACACAGCCGTTATTTAAGGGACTTGAGTAGCTATGGATTTTGGAATCCAAAGAGTGGGGGGCTGGAACCAAACCCCCACAACATCAAACGATAGCTATAGTAGCAAAAATCACACATGAACCAATGCTACTTGTGTGTGTCATGATGACATCATTCCTGCGTCTGCCAATCACATAGAAGAAAGTGTGTCAATGACAGCAGACCCTCCTTCAGGACAGCTCCACTGTCGCTATGGAACCCATATGCATGGCAGCAACTGTCCCAAAGCCCGTGTGAAGCACGTGTGCAGACACTGCATGGACACTGTGCAGGAGGACCCAAGAAAGCAGGATGCACATGATTGGCAAGGGGCTCATCACCTGGCCAGGGGACAGATGAGTACATCTACATGTGCTCCCTGTCAGAAAAGAGAGGAACACAGACAAGCCATCATTCCAGATGTTGTAGCTGGAACACCCCAGCTGCCACCGTGGGAAGCAGCTTTATGGCACTGGCTGGGCAACAAATGGAGGTTTCAAGCTGCTGGGATTCATAATCTACCCCTCCTGGGAAATCCTAGCTGAGTCACTTGAGCACCCTGTCCCTCCTGTTGAGAAATAAATGAAGCCACATATGCTAGGTACTGAGCACAGTGTGGACACCTCTCAGGGCCCTCCTGTCACTGATCAAAGCCTCTGGAAGGTGGGCAGTCAGCAGGAGCTTTCTGTGCCTGGCCAGAGGAGGCACTCTGCAAGGTCCCCTGAGAGTATGAACAAGGCCTCGGAGGGACAAATCTCCTTCTTTACTCCTCTTTGTCCTCACACTACCAGGACAGAGTCAGAGGTGGGACTCGTGCTTTCCTGATGGTGACACTGAGTCTCCAAGGAGGTGGGCATCTCACTAAAGCCACTCAGCTAACTGGAGCCTCCCAGCCTGTGCCTCTGTGTGCTTCAGCCTGGACTGTGGCCACTGTGTGCCCAGAGAGCCCTGAGCCCATGCAGGGCTTCACTCAACATGCTCACGTCCCACGAGCGCTACAGAATATGTATTTAAAATACGACTTCTAATTCTGACACGTTGCTGTTTCTCGCACTTAAAATCCCATTAGCTTGACACGCCTACAAAATACTCATATGTGAGACAAGATGTAGTTATTTTTAAGTTGCATTTGAAACCGTGATGTGTGGGGAGAAGTATTTTTGGATTGACTTTAATTGTGCACCTGCGGCAGCGGAATCACGAAGCTTATGGAGCTGACGGGGAGGTACAAACCCCAGTGGGGGCCCGACCTAGTCTACTTGCTGTGGGGGTTGGAATCGAGCCTGCTGCTGGCCCATCTCCACACTCTGGGGCCAACACCAGGTAGCACAGGTGGTGTCCAGAGGCTGAGGGATGGGTGGCCTCACCCTGGCCATTAAAGCAGCACATTCACACTCTAAGAGCAGGTCTCAAGATGTTCTTGTGAGGGGACATCAGGGCAAAGAATCTACCACTGAAGAGAAAAATCCCCATAAAGACAAATGTGACTTCCATCCACCCTGACGGAGGGCAGGGGAGTGGGCTCTGCTGACTCACTCATGGTGGGGAGCCTGGTTGCTCCCTGCACTCTGTCTCTCATGGGTAAAGGACAAAGGAGGAGGTAAGATGGCCAGGAAGTGAGCACAGGACACATCCACCAGGGGCCTGCTGCACAGCCCAGTGAGGCAGGCCATGAGCACTCTGTCCACGTCAGCCAGTTCTCTGGCCACATTCTCTGTGTGCTTCAGGGAATATTTTGGGGCATCCGGGGAGAGAGGAGCTGAAGACCAGGCCCCTCTCATGGAGGATGGCTCAGATAACACCATAAAGAAACATTCAGAGACAGGTACACACACAGAGACCGAGAGGGCTCGGGCACCCAGGGACTAACTGGGGGTTTGTTCAAAGAACAGCTGGGAGCCACCAGGCGTGTTCAGCAGAGGAACGAGGTAACCCAGCAAATGCTTCAGAATTGTTGTCCCTGCTCAATCAACCCTGTGGACACTCAGGAGGCTCATTTTTCTGATGAGGCAACTGAGGCTCAGAGACATGAGGTAATCATCCCAAGACAAGCTCAAACATAGCATGTCTGACCCCGGCACTCTTGCTGCTATGCTCTGCCCATCTAGCCTGCTGGTTGGCAGTCCTTCCAGGTCAGCACCCCACCTTCTCACTCCAGGCCCTACAAGTTTAGGGTCAACAGGGCCTTGCCATTGATGGCAGACAGCATGAATAAATATAGGCTCCTTTATTTAAAAGATAACTTCATTTGTAGAGAAAGCATCGAAGGCATCAGATGAGCCCCCCTTGTCGATGCACAAAACAGCCCCACGCTCCCATGTGGATCTAACCCCTTGGGTCTGACTCTGGTTCCCCTTTGGAGGCCCCCAGGTGCCTGGGGCACTCAGGGATTGACAGCAGGAACTTCTGGTCAAACTCCTTTCAGAGTTCCTGTGTAAAATACAGGAGTTTTTTGTTGTTGTTGTTTTTATTTTTATTTTATTCATTTTTTTCTGAAGTTTCCAGTTGTATAAAACCAAATGTTTCTTCACAGTTTTTTTTAAAGGAGTATTTCTAAACCAATCTGGATGGGCTCAAGTCTTAGAAAACCCTGAGCCCCTGCACTCCCTGGGAAGGGGCCTCTGGCACAGCACACTTAAAATGACCGCAGGGTTCCACACTGCCACTTAGAAGTCACTAGCCTGAGTGTAGCACGGTTGGAAGGACCTGAGCAAGATGGCACTTGTGCATAAGGCTTTGGAACCTGCATCCGCTTTACAGAGTGGATGGGGAAAAAGAAATGAAATGTGGAACAGGAGAAAGCAACACAGGGCAGGACAGATCAGACGTTTCATTGAGAAGAACTGACCAGCGGGAGCCAGGGTCGGGGAACGGCACCCGAGAGAGGTGGGCAAAATCGTGTCCCCCAAGAGACCCATGTCCCGTGCACATGTCAGGCTACATGGCAAGGAGGAATGGAGACTACAGATAGGATCTGGGTTGCAGAAGGGGAGGGAGAGGGTCCTGGAGCATCTGGACAGGCCCAGCATAATCGACAAGGTCCTCAAAAGTGAATAGAAGAGAGAAGCAGAGAGACAGCTGCTCCCAAGGACTCGGCCCGCCCTGCAGGCTCCCAAGAAAGAAAGGCCGCAAATCAGGAGCAGGTCGGCCTCGGGGTGCTGGGACAGGGAAGGAAACACATGCTCCGAAGCCTCCAGAAGGAACCAGCCCACCCACACCTTGACCTCACCCAGTGAGACCTCCAACTGCCACACTGTGAGGGAATACATGTGGGCTGACTTAAGAGGCCAAAAGAGTTGTTGGAGCAGGGACAGCAGGGATCAGCGGGGATTTCTACTGTGAGAGGCAAAGAGGTTCCATGCAGAGAAACCCACCTGAGGAAAGGTGTGGAGTCAAGAACCATGTGGTGTGTAGAGTGTGTGGAGCCATCACTTGAGAGGGACACTTGACAGTATGGAGGGCCAAGGTCACAGTGGCCCTGGAGCCTCAGGGAAGAAAGAAAGGCGGGATGCACCCAGCCCCAGAAAGCACTAAGGATTCGACCTTGAGGGACCTTTGAGGTCACTGAACAGCCTGGAGGAGGTGGGCACAGTGGAGATGAGAAGAGAATAAGATTGGCAGGGAGCCAAGGAGGAGCAGGGCCACCACCTCTCTGTCCCACGCCTCAGCCACAAGCAGGTCCCTAGGCCTGTTTCGCTTTGCTCCAGCTCCTCCCAGACAGAGGGCCTGTGGAGGGACAAGCTCAAGAGGGAGGCAGACCCACCTGGTCTAGGTGCCAGGGACCTTACTTCTACCAAAGGCCATCTTTGAAGAAGACACGCCCTCTCTGCATCTCAGCGTGCTCTCTGCACAGTGAGATTTTCGCAGCGATGCCACATTTGTCGTGAGAGCCCGGACCAACAGATTTTAAATGCCATGCATGGCATCCAACCCGAGCTCAGTGAACCCTGGCCGCATCTGTACCTGGATGTTGAGTCTCCCTCGATGCGCTCCCAGGCCATAGCGCTTCACCGTGGAGGCATGGAGCTGGAAGTCTGTGATCTTTAGGGTCTCCTGACCAAGAGGCGGGCAACCTGGAAGAGCAAGGCGCATTATAAACAAGGCCAGCTGCTGCAAGAAACCTTCCTGGTTTTCTAAAGGTGGTCATGTGCTTTTCCTTTCCCTCTGAGCCCTGGCCTCCGGCACACGTGTTTCTAGACAGATAGGGTCACCGTGACTGTCAGTGCTCTCGTCTCTTGCTGCCACCTGCTTTCTGGTGCTTCGGCCCTGGTATTCCTTCTCTGTAGCTGTCCCTGCTGCTGTCTGAGCCTGTTCCCAATTAAGGGCCCTTCCACAAGGTGACTCAGTCAGGCAGCAGCACTGGGTAACAATTTCAGAAGGATCCCATGGTTGAGCTCTGCAAATTAATCAGAAGTTGTTGATTTTGCTTCAGTAACTCTGGCCTCCGCATTGTGCATGCTAATGAAGAGGACGCCAAAATAGAAAGACTCTATTGTTGTCTGCTCTGACAACTTTGAAAACAGCTACTAGTTCACTTTGCCCCTGGAATAAAATGCCAGTGCTTAGGCAGACCCTGGGGATTCCAAATTCAGCCCATCATCCCTACACATGGGAGTACTAACAGCAGCCGGGGCTGAGCCATAGGCCTCCCCCATTGGAGCTGTCATTCTTACCTATAGAGCACTGGGTGGCCGTCATCTTGCCAGGCTCTCCAGCCCCCTGAGACCAGCAGGTCTTTTCCAATGGGACTCCTCCTGGATATACAGATGCCCCACATCCTCTGGACTGCCCTGAGATCCCAGGGCACTTCCTGCCCAGTTGTGACACACACAACTGCTTGCACCTGGTGTGCTCACCTGCAGACCTGCCACTGTGCTGGAATCCAAGTCTCCAGTGGCACCTTCACCTTAGCACCTGACTTGGCGAAGCCCACAAAACTCCCAACTAGGAGTGAACCAACCCATCCCTACCAGAAGTTAGACAGCTCCAAACGTAATAGGGTAAATGCAAATAGTCATGTGGGTCACCACTGAGAAGGTGTCCCAGGATCCCAGGGCCCCCAGGAGATGTGGGGCACCTGAACATCCCGGATGACTCCCCTCAGGGAAAAGCCTGCTGGTCCCAGGGGGCTGCAGGACTGGCAAGCGGACAGCCAGCAGGCCTTCTGTAGGCACTTGACGGCCAGGACCCAAGACACCACCAGGCCTTCCTTGAGTTCTCAGAAAAGGAAACCAAGGCCCTGAGAGCTGAGGCTGGTCACCAGAGACAAGCCTGCTGGCCTCAGAGCTCCGGCTGACACATGATGCCACTCGGCTCCCTGGCCCTGCTGACACCCACTGGGAGGAGGCATCCTGGACCAGGAACTGTTCATTTGCCATCTGCACTGTGCGTGGGAGGCAGAGGCACAGGGTCCTGCCATGATGAGGAGCAGGAGCTCGCAGGTGAGGTGTGGCTGTCCACCTACTGGGCACTGCAAGAAGACAGGGAAGCTTCCGGTGAGCACTAGTGCTCTAAAGAGGTTCTCTGAAAGTATCCTGCAGCAAGGGGGGGATGGAATGGGGGAGATGTGAGTGGGGCAACACGTGAACGGGGGTCCTGCCATGTGCCTGGAGAGAGGCATATAGGAAGTAAAGGGGCCACGGGATGGGGCCACACAGCAAATGGGAGCCATGCAGTGAGCCAGAGAGAGGCTGTGCAATAAGGGATGACCATGCAGCAAGTACCCAGAACCACCAGAGGCTGATATGCACTACCAGGAGGGGCACAAACTTCAGGTGAGAGCTGGTGGAAGGAAGTGGGTCCTTGGAGGCATGTCCTTGGGGATTATGTCTGACCCCTGATTCTTCCTCCCTCTTTTTCTTCCAAGCAGCCAGGAGGAAAGCCTCTTCCACACACCCTCCCACCCAGATGCCCTGCCTTGCCTCAGGCCCAGACACAGCAAAGCCAAAGATGGGCTGCACTCTGGACCCCAGGCCCCAGACACAGTGGGTGACAGCTGCTAACAGCACAGCTGCAAAGCCTGCTTCTCTGGAGCAAGAGCAGCCTCGCCAAATCCACAGCAAGGATGAATGGCTCCAAGGACACCTCCATGTCTCAGAACCAGAAATCCAGGAGGACAGGGGAGACCAACGGCATCCCCAGCTGGTCCTCCTGTGACTCCTGGAGAGGACAAAGTGCAGTCATCAAACCAACAAGACTCCTCGTTGGCAGTTCCTGCATCGAAGGCTTGAAAACAAATGAATTGGAATCTGGGCTCCATTACCAACAAACTACCCGTCCACAATCAAGACAATTAAGGGCATTTTAAACATATGAGTACTCGGAAAATGACCCTCCCATCATAAGCATAGACCTTCCTGAGATAGTGTGCTGGGATAACGTGCCAGGGACAAGAAGATAAACCCTGGGGACAGCAAGAAGTGAGGACCCTGCCAGCCAAAGGACTCCAAACACAACACAGAATTGGAACAAGAACTTAGAATTCCTTTAGTTTAAATTCTCAAAGAAACATCTGTCCTTGGCCAAGGACATGCCAATCACAACACTGCCTTTCAACAAGGAGGCCTTTCCTTCAACCTTCAGGACACAAAGCGGAGGAAGACAGGTGCATTAATGATCAAGCAGAATGAAGGAGGAAAAAAGGGGTTTCAAAGCAATTTAAACATCTATAAGCAGAAAGCAAAAGACAAATCTTGGATGAACTATAACATATTTCTATTATTATGTCAAGCCATGAGAGAATTGTTGTGCTTAAAGAATGCTTGAAATAAATGGGAGTCTCATTCACAGCAATTCAGCCCTCGTCAGTGTTCTGCTAAGCTCCCAGCCAGGCTGAGGGAGAGCCCCTTCCCTGGCACCAGGACCCGGCTCCCCAGCGGATCTGGGCCAGCAGTGCCATCCACTTCCTCAGGCAAGCTCCCCCACCATCTAGAAAAACAAGAAGTCATGTATTTTACCATCAAATTACGTTTCCATTGCTTCTAGGAAGAAAAAGGCTCTAATCCTGAGAAGCATGTGGGTGAGCAGAAAGGTGTGAACAAACATTTCAGGAATATATTATTTAAGATCTGAGATGTGTCACAATTTGGAGAAAGGAGAGTGACAGTCATCAAGGATGAACATACTTTCTCTTAAAGCAAGCGGGGCTGTCTCCCAACACCTCTATTGAGTAGGGTGCCTGCTGTCTCCCAGCCCTGGGCTCTGTTCCTTGGGAGGTGAAGATGGGCCCCTGCCTCACCCCACCCTGTTCACCCCATGCTTCATTAGGTCTGTCCCTTGCTAGCACCCTCTGCACTGCAGACACTTTGCAGTGGTCCCTACTACCACCTAAATCACCCCATGGGTACATCAGCCCTTGAGCCAACTGCGTGTGTGCATCATCTTTAATACCAAAGAGGTCTTTGTGACCCATAAGCTACAGGGCACAGTCAGAACATGGCATGTGAGTCCTGAATCAGGGGCACCAGTCCCAACACTCCACTCCCAATATCCCAACTCTGCTAGGGTATACACAGGTTGGAGGGAAAGCTATTATATGAAGGTTGAGTCATAAGAAATAGCTGAAAGGGTAGTGATTTGGAGGCCATTAGGAATGTGCAAACAACCTCCAGGCCCTCTGGAAGTTTCTTCACTAATTCATAAGAATAAATCTTCATAATTACCATAAGACATGGGCATATCATTCCATTCCCCACAGGAACAAATGGAAACTCAGGGAGACTAAACTGAGCTTAGCAGCTACTAAGTGTCTGAGTTAGAACCTGAAAATCAAGTGCAACGCGGATCCCATATAGCCTTATGCCTTCTGTTTGACTTGAAAACTCCAAACTATACTACAAATGCTAATTGCTTGTTGTTGTTGGGTCACACCAGGAAAAGCGCACTGGAGCTAAGACAATTGTCACCAAATTGGCAGAGGGGACCTCAGGGTCCTTGTCCTTGTGGCCTGCGGTGGCTGCCTGCTGGAAATGGAACTGGAAATTTCTAGGGGCAAGGGACAGGCGCCTAGTTATAATTCCCAGCCCTCCTGAACTTTTTGCTTCCATTGTTGCCTATAAGTGGAAGAACTGTGATTTATGGAATGCCTTCCTTCCCCTTTCTGAACTTGACATTCCCTTTGACAAATGAGGTGCACGAAGGCAGCTTCCTGGTGCGTGGGATGTCCTTTGAGTGGCTCCTGCCCGACAGACACCACTGACTCCAGCAGGGCATAGGCCTCTCAGGGTGTTGGGAAATCTCTGAGCTGGTCTTTGTTTAATGTTAATGGAAACACAGGAATGTAAAAGGAAATTTTATCACCAGAAGGTGACTTAGGAAAAGTCCTCAAGATGTTGGGGGAGGCAAGAAATACTTAAATAAAGAAAAAGCACTAATCATAAAACCTTTATGATTTTTTAAATTTAAAATTCACATTTTAAATTTAAGAACATCTTTTATTTAAAAGATGCCATTGCTGGAGCGATAAGATAAGCCGAGGAGTGGGAGAAGATACTTGCAATGCACATATCCAACAAGGAACTCATATCTGCAGCATTTTTAGGGAAAGCAAATAAACAGAAAACCCTCCTATAAATGAGTAAATGAGCAAAAGACTTGGATGAGTAGTCACAAAAGAAGTCAGCCTGATGGCAAGTCATCAAGAAAATACCAATTAAGACCACTGTGGCATAGCAGTACACAGCTCTAGTACACAGCTCTCAGTACAAATAAAATCTTAAAAACTGATAATGCCAAAGGTGGGCCTCTAAAGAAAAGAAGCAACTGGATTCTCATTCACTGCTGGTAGGAGTGTTAACTGGTCTAATCAATCAGAAAAAAATTTCTAGCAATACTAACTAAAGGTAATACTCACACCCTAGGACCCAGCAATTCCACTGAATGCATTCACACATGCACCTGAAGGCGGGCACAAGAATGACCCTGACCTCATCACGTGTAATAGCCCGACACTGAAAACAACCCCAATGTCCATCAATATGAAAATGAATGACAAGGTCAGTCTTGCAAGAGAATACTGTAAATCAATGCGCCACAGTAGGGCGAATCTCCAAAACACAAAGCTGAGCAAAAGCAGTCTGGTTCAAGAGTTTATGATGAAAACTGCCAAGTTCACCCAGGCAGGTCATCTCTAATTGTGGGGATCTCTGAGGAGAAGCTGGGGAGTGCCAAGCTGGGGCAGCGGGAGACCCCAGAGGTATTGCTGGTTCCTCCTCCTTCTAAGCCATAGTTTAATGGCTCATTCACACAGTGTGCAAGTGGAGTCTACGACAATTCATTTCTATGACGATTCCTTATGATTTCTATAATCTTCTGTATACATGTTACACTTCAACAAATTTTAAAAAGGCCTCAGCTTTTCCTAACTCAAACACCATACTGATTACAGACTAAACCCATTTTTCCAATTCAGAAGGCATAAAAGAGAATTATGTTGAATGTTAAAAAAAGGCTATTTCAAAAGTTACATACTTATGATTCCATATATCTAATTGTCTAAGAACAAAAAAATTATAGAGAAGAAAACAGATAAGTGGTTGCAGGAGTTAGGAACAGGGTGAGGGACATGCGGCTACCAAGCAGCAGCACAAGGGTGCTTTGGTGGGACAGTGGTCTTTCCACAAACCTGCACAGGACTGCACTCAGGCACACCGGCACACGCACAGCTGATGAAGTCAGATCATGCTCCATGGCTTGTACCAACACCAATGTCTCAATTGTGTTATTGTACCACAGTTGTGCAAAATGTCAGTGCTAAAGGGGGAGAGTGAAGGCTGTACGCGATTCTTCTCCCCAAAATCTTTTTGCAAATTCCCGTGGTTCTGTAATTATTTCAGGAGGACAAAAATTTGCATTTTTTAAAGAGAATTTAAAAGGAAAAACTCTCTTACACTATGTTCAAGACTATTTAATATATCTCATAAAACCACTGGTTGTTCACAGACTTTGGGGAATTCTCATTTAAAATTTTGCAACCTCCCCCAAACTTGCCCAAAAACACATGAAAAAATAAAATAGGAAAGTCTCCCGACAGGGCTTCAACCTAATGCCAGATGTGCATTCACATGACAATCTGTCATAAAAATTTAGAAACAAAAAAGGAAGCTTAAAAAAAAGAAATCAGCCAGGCACAGTGGCGCACACCTGTAATCCCAAAGGCTGGGGCAGTGAAGACAAAAGGATTGGGAGTTCAAAGCCAGCCTCAGCAACAGAAAGGCGCTAAGCAACTTAGTGAGATCCTGTCTTTAAATAAAATACAAAATCGGTCAGGGGATGTGGCTCAGTGGTGCCCCTAAATTCAATCCCTGTTACCCACCCCCCAAATATCTAAAATAAAACAATGATGTCAAGCAATCTAAGTAAATTTTCAAGAATGAGTGAAATAATTATTATTATTTTTAAAAGGAGTATTATCTTTAAGGACAGACTACAAAGATTAAGGTGAAATCCTAAAAGTGACGAGAAGAACTCTGCTTTCAATATGGTCCAGAAAGCTCCTACAAATAGCTTCAATAAATCCTGGAGGGCAGGGAGGGGGGAGAGGGAGGGAAGGAGGAAAGGAGGGAGGGAGGGAGGAACACAGTTAATCCTCAGTATATATGGGGTACCAGGATGAGTGAGTTGCTCTTTTTAATAGGTCTTAGAGACCAGAACAGGTGAGTTTCCCATTCCAAAAGCTTTGTCCAGCAGGCAAGCATCCATAACCTCAAGCTATTACACTTACAACAGGAAACCCATTATCTTCCTGGCCTGAAGAAAAAGAGGACCCAGCCAGGACAGCCACAATCACCAAAAAGTCAGGACAGAATTCCAAAAGGAAAAAGACACCCCCACCAAAAAAAAGCCAAATTTCTGGTATATATTTTCCCCAGTCTTTAAGCCCACATTAAAGGACAGGCCCAAGCCAGTTTGCAGCTGAGGACAGACAGACAGACAGAGATCTGAGCAGGTGCTATCCTCAGCCAAGTTAGAATTTGAGTTTAACAAAATTAAAGGCTCACTAAAACAAAGAAATAAAAAAAACCCTTGAAAACAACCTTTGAAAGAAACCAAAATTTCCACAAATAACACTGATAATATGTAAAATTCCTTGGTAAAAAATGTGATTCAATCTCAAGGGAAAAGATAGTCAACAGAGGGTAAGTTCAAAATGATAGGTTAAGATTTTTAAACAAGGACATAAAAACAGATACTATAAATGTGCTCAATGAGGAAAGGACACAGGAAGGTAATGAATGAAAAGAACAGTAATCTAAAAGAAAACAAAAACATTTTTTAAACAGCAAATTAAATATCTAAAATAAAATTTCCTAGAAGAGACACAACAGGGAAAAGAATAAGTGAATTTGATGACAGATAAACAGAAATTATTCAACTGAAGAAAAGATTAAAATAACCAGGGCTTCAGAGACCTAAGGGGAAGATATTAAAAAGCTAGCCATAGATAGTAATGACAGAACAGAGAAAACAGAGTAGGAAAAATATTTTCATAATGACCCCCCAGAAAATTTACAAATGTGACAAACTTGCCCATTAAAGACTCTACTCAGTCCAACTCATACAGGTCAAATACAAAGAAAACCAAACACAGGCATATCATAATCAAATTGCTGACAACCAAAATTAAAGAGAAAACTCAAAAATTACTAGGAAGGGATATATTTCATAGAGAGGAACAATTCAAATTACTGTAGACTTGTTTTCAGAAACTGTGGATGCTAACAGATGTGGCAAAACCATCCTTAAAGTGCTTGGAGATCGGGTTGGGCATGGACAGAAGAACAGGGAGAGCAAAAGTATCCTTCAAGAATAAAGGTGAAATAATGACAATTTCAAGTAAAAGAATACTTAAGAATTCATTCCCAACTAACTTCAGTACAAAAAACACTAAAAGAAGTTCTTCAGGCTGTCAGAAAATGTTATCGGAGGGAAACCTGGATCTTGAGTAAGGAAAAAAAAAAGCATCAATAAGTAAAAAGACTTTCTCCTTTTAATGTCTTTAAAACACAGCTGTTTAAAGGGAAAATAACATTATCTCATAGGAGTCACAATGCTTTTAAATATAATACACAAGGCAATAACAGCATAGAGATGAGCAACTGGACCCATAAGGTAAACAGACACGTAGGTCAAAAGATTTCTGCATTTTATGTGAAGTTGTACAATATTAACTCTCAATAGTCTATGAAAAGTTAATGATGTATTTTAAAATCTAAAGAAGCTAACCAAAACAAAAGACAGAGGCATTGTTAAAAAGTCAGTAAAAAACCTAAAATGGAGTCCAAAGAAAATCCAAATGTCAGAAAAAGGATGGAAATATAGTCAAACAAAATACACTTACATGAAACAAACAAAAAACAAATAAATTAGAAAGACCTAAATCCAGTCACACAAATAAAATATTCCATTTTTATCTAGAAGGAAGACAGAAAAGCAATCAAACATATTCCTCCTTTCAGTAAGAGTACACCTCATTGCTCTGTGAGCTCATAAAGTTCTTGCTGCTGTTCTTCTTGAACAAGGCAATTATATTTGGGTTTGGTGGTTAGAAAAAAAGGTGAAAATATTACAATTGCACTTACACATTAAACAAAAAAAGATACAATGCTATACCAGTGTGAAAACTGCATACAAAGGGTTTTTGTTTGTTTGTTTGTTTTTATAATACCCATTACGACCATAAGTCAGTACCAATAAAGCAGTTTCTGTATAACTATCAAGTACATTTTAGTGAATTTTTGCTGATTACCTAACACAATTTGCTATTTAAAAACAGCTATGTGAGCAATCTCTATTCTTAACTTAATTCCACAAACAATTCTATTCATTTCCCGTAATGAGGCCCATGTACTCCCTGTGTTCAAGTCTTAGACCATTAATTCCTATAATGGCAACACACTCTGCCTCTCCAGAGAAACTCTGTAAAAATATTCCTTTCATATTTTTCCTACATTTAAAAAAATTTCTTCCTTATATACACTTTGAATTACTAATCATTTATTTCTGGATTCATAAAATAAAATTCTACATTCACCATTTCCATTTTTGACCATTTACATACTGGTTAATTAATTTTCTGCTACCCAGCCTCTTCCTAGATTATACCAGCAAAACCCAGTGTCAGACACAAAGCACATTCTCAGTGGATATTTGTCCACAGGATAAATATTTCCGGTTACCAAAAGCATCATATATATATATATATATATATATATATATATATATATATATATATATTATATATATATATATATATATATATATAAAATAAAGGCTATGCTCTTGTTCTTCATTTCTTACGTTTCTATAGCAGAGGTCAGCAAACTTTTGCTGTAAAGGACCACACAGCAAATATTTTAGGCAATCAGAATTCAATTGCTCTCCATACCAACTCCTCAATTCTACTACTATACCACAAAAGCAACCATAGACAATATGTAAACAAGTAGGAGTGGCAGTGTTCAATAAGTTTTATTTATGAAAATAGACAATGAACCATGGGCTATATTTCCCCCATCCCTGCACTAAGACATCAAACCTTATGAACCACTTGGCCTCCCTCAGATTTAAACTTTGGGTCTCTCTTTTATATACTTTCACTTCTGTTTCCAAAAAAAACCTTAAAAACTGAAAGCACCTGCCTTTCATTATGTGCTCTGATTTTATGTTGTAACCCCTGAATGGCTCGTTTAGTTTTGTGATTTTGTCCTCTATGGATAATAAATTTCCAAATGCACATTCCCAGTTTTAAATTCAATTCTGCATTTTGGATCCTGAGCCTCCAAATTTCTACTGAAAGCATTTATTTTTAGTAATTTGCCATCACTTAAAATACACAATATCTAAAGCCAAATTCATCAAATAACTTTCATTTATTCCTCCTATGCCTATGGACAATATCAATCCTTATTAATATTTCTAACACCACAAGTAGTACTATAATCATCCAAGTCAACCAGATTTGTAAACTAGCAGCATCTTTGATTCCCCTTTGCTTCTTTCTCCACCATCCTTATAATTATTTTTTTTTCTTATATCTCCTGAGTTACTTTTTACATTGGGCTTTTGTGACATATCTATTTAACTCCTGAGCAAGAGTCACTCTTAATCATCCTAAAACACAATTCCATAATACATCACCTGCTTATAATGTAATCTTCCTAAAATACTTCTCCAAAAACCCATTACTCCCAGATTTAAGAGGTAAATGAGCATTTTCAGTACTTCACTGTCAACAGAATCTCAAATTCTTCAATCTGAAAAGGAATGTTTATTCTAATCTGTTCCACAAGTGTTTATTGTAAACAGTGTTTCTAACCCTAAAAAAAAGTATATTAATTTTCTTACAATGGCACATGTTAGTGTCATCATCTAGCGAGGATTATAGGCACTAGGGTCAGAGATGCACAAGAATCACAGACCTTGCATTCAAGGAGTGAACTCTGGTGCCTTACCATTCAAACACTCTTGGTTACATCCAACTGTAATCACAAGGCAGATTAATACTCCTACATGGTTTCAGTCATAAATATTTTATGGTTCTTTAGTGTTTCTACCTTTTGTCCATTTAATCAAATCTCATTAATACAATGCTCACCTTCAATTCCATATTTTTTGTACAACTTGCTCAGCTTCCCTAACCTTACTAACTTCACCTTAATACTAGTATTGTATTTATAAATCTGTGTCATATGGAATGGAAGTTACATTGTTTCTTGAATCAACACCAAATAATATGTCGCCTCAAATTAAGAATACAGACCACACTTTCAGCTCTTAAACTGTTATCACCTATAATACTGAACGCATAAAAGCAGCAATAAAAAAGTTTTTATGTACACAATGACACTGCTACTCAATATAAAAACTTGTTTCCTAGTAGCAGATTTAAACTTTTACTTAACCTACTTACATTCATTCCAGTCCTGATAAACAGCATGATTTTGCAAGGCAGCCTTTATAAAGGAAACAACTGATGACCAAGAATCAGAACAAAAATAAACAAACCAAAAGGGACTCAGCTGAACCCCTGACATTAGCACAGTGCTCTATGGAATAAATTAAAGCACTCATGCATATGTATTATTGTAACTTGTAAGCAAAAATTGCTGCTGTGAACAGATTTCTAAATTTTGAACTTAGTCTAAACCTTAAAAAAAGTAAAGTATTTTAAGAATGTTCACACTTTAGAAGTCAATAATTTTATCAATAAGCTATCCCAAAATTCATTTTATTTTAGAATAAGTTAAAATTAGTTGGAAAATTTGGCCATTATCTATGTAAATAAAGCCTCAATAATAAATTTACCAAACTATTAATCAAAGCAGAAACTAAACTCTGCAGAAATTAACAGAAAGCAAAACTTTACAACAGATTTTCTACATTTACAACATGAAATTAAAAATTACTAGATACATGGAGAAATAAAAATATAACCGTTAGGAATAAAGCATGCCATACAAACATACAGAGATGACACCAATGTTGACATAAGAAGAAAAGAATTTTAAAAGAGTTATAAATATTCAAACACTATAAGCAAAATATGGTTAAATAATAAATGAACAGAAACTCACTGTACAGCAAACTATTTAAAAATGGGATTCTAGAATCAAAAAATACAATACTTGAAAATTTCACTGAGTAAGCTTAACAATGGACTAGAACAGAAAATATGATAAGTGAAACTGAACACATCTCAATAAAAAGTTTTCAGTAGGAAAGAAGAAAATACTGCAAAACATGAATAGACCATCAGCTAAAAGGTCCAAAACATGGAGTATCAGAAGTAGATGGGAGTGAATAAACTGTCAAAACTTTCTCCAAAATCAGTGAAAAACATCAACTTGCAGATCTAATTTGCTGAACAATCTCTATGCGGAACCATAAAGCAAATCTCACCAATTTGCACAATTGTCAAAATGCTAAACTACTTGTGTAAAGAAAGAAATTCTAAATTTCATCAGAAAGAAAAAAGACAATTTACAGTAAGGGGAAAATGATACCAAGAAACACTACTTCTCATCAGAAATAACGAAGGCTAGAAGGTAATAGGATGACAGACACCCTTAAAGGGAGAGGAGGAAAAACAAAAGTCATCTCAGAATCACAGACCATAAATGTAAACTGCAACATATACCAACTGAAGATTTTAGACTGAAGGAAAATGATATGAGATGAAATTTGGATTCACACAAAGAAAAGAAAAATACGAACAGCAAATATGTGAGTAAGGATAAAAGACTATTTCCTTTCATCTTTAAAATGCATGTGATTGTTTAAATTGAAAATCATAAAATCCTTTTGAAACCTCTATGGTATTTTTAGGACAAAGAACATAAAAGAGTTAATGGAACAATACCTGTTTAGATACTTAATTTTATAATAATGACATAATATAAACACCGAGTACACTGTGATAAGAGTATATATTATAATCCCTATCAAAATCCCTGAAAATAAAGCAAGTATAACTAAAAATCCATTAGAAGGATTAAACCTGAATACAAAAACTATTTGATTAATCAAAAAGAACAGAGGTACCAAAATATTACTATGATGGAACTAAATATAACACACCAATGAGTACAAAATGATAGACTGTAGAGCAACTAGAACTCTCATATATTTGGAAAATTCTTTGGCACGTTTTCAGGAAGTTAAACATACTTCTACAATATGACCTAGAAATTCTACTCACAGTATTTACCCAGAAGAAATGAACACAAACAGAATTACACAGAACTATTTATAGAGCTTTATTCAAAATAGTCAAATCCATAAAATAATCTTAATGCCTAGACACACCTAAATGGATAAATAAATGGTTTATCAGCACAATGCAATACTACCATTTAGCTACAAAAAGAAAAACTACTAACAAACACAACTTAGTGGGTCTTTTCAATAAAAGAAACCAGACACAAAAGATATCCTGTATCATTCTACTTTTATAACATTGTAGAAGTGGCAAAACCAATCTAAATATGATTTAGATAGCAAAAACATCAAATCAGTGGTTGCTTGGGATGGGTAGGAACTGGCCGAAAGGGACATGAAAGATTTTTCTTTTTTAATATTTTTCAGTTGTTGATAGACCTATATTTATTTATATGTGCCTGGGCTTTTTCACCCCAGCGATGGAGGATCCTCTTACCAGATGGAGTTCTTGACCTTGTGTTGCAGCGCGTTGGCCTCTGTCCCTGGCAGCCTGGGCACAAGGGCTGGCAGAGCCACCCCCGAGTTGGGGGCGCTGGGGGGAAGCTGCTGATGGGCATCAGGCTGCTGTGGTGGCGGCTGTTGTTGTTCCTCTGCCATCGCTGCTGTAGGGGTGGGGGAGAGGAAAGGAGGGAAGATGGCGGCTCGGGGAAGGGTGAGGGAAGAGAGGGGGAGGGGAGGACGAAAGGGGGTGGAGGGGGTGGAGGGGTGGAGGGGGTGGAGGGGTGGAGGGGGAGGGGGAGGGGTGGAGGGGGGAGGGGTGGAGGGGGAGGGGGAGGGGTGGAGGGGGGTGGAGGGGGAGGGGGGAGGGGTGGGGGAGAGGAAAGGAGGGAAGATGGCGGCCCAGGGAAGGGTGAGGGAAGAGAGGGGGAGGGGAGGACGAAGGGGGGGAGGGGTGGAGGAGGAGGAGGAGGAAGGAAGCTGGATAAGCTAGGCCTATACCCCAGGGCTCCAGTAAGTCGCTTTCGCCTGCCGCCTGGGCGACATCACCGGGGAGACCGAGTGGCTCCTCACGGCCGGGCGCTTCACCGCGGCAGAGGCATGGCGGCGCCCCTCAGCCCCCCGCCGCCTCCTCCCGTCAGCGCCCGGGGCTGGGGGGTGAGGAGGGGGACGTCTGAAGACGAGGTGTTGGGGCAGGCTCACCCAGATCCGAGGAGAACGGCCGCTTGGAGACTTGGCGGCCCGGCCTTCCTTCCTTGTCCCCGGGGCTTTCTATTCCGAGGTCCCCACGCTGCTGCAGCCCCAGGCTCCGCTCCACGCCACTCCCCACGCCACCGCCGCCGCCGCTCGCTCCCGGCCCCGCCCCCGCCGCTGCCCGGCCAGCCCCGGAGCAGCCCAGTGCGCGCAGCCGCACTGCGGCCCAGCGCAGACTGCACTACACCTACCGCTGGGCTGGGGGGGGTGTGGACTAGTGTGTGCGGTGCATGGGGCAGGGGGCCCGGGAGGGGGGCGCACGGGCGCGGAGCACGCGGCTGCGGAGGGTGGGCTGCGGAGGGTGGGCGCGGGCCGGTGGGCCTGGGGACCGCACCGCTATGGGCCGGTGGGCCTGGGGATAAATCTGCTATCTCTGTTTTAAGTGATAATCTTTAGTTGGAAGAACTGAATTTTATTTACTAAAGTTATTCCTGTGTAGTGTACTCAGGAAATCTGTATCCTATTTTCAGAATTTGCTGTTCTAAAATTTTATTTTTTCTTCCTATAAATGCCATATATGCTGATTGCAGAAAATTTTTTAAAGTGTGGAAATCTATAAAGAAGATAGTAAAAGGGCTTATAATTCTCAACATGTTAATGTCTTTCTTCCAGTGTTTTTATAAGCATTTACTTTACTTCATAGCTTACACAGAAGATACAGTTTTGCTTCTTGCTTTTTTTCCCCCTTGCTCATATATATTATGGGCCTTTTCCCACATCATTACAACTTATAATTTGCCAGAGAATGTTTTTGTGTGTAGCTTTCTGGAGGTCAGCTTGACTGATGTGGGTTAATATTTTAAAATTGCCCTTTATATTTTGTGATCTCTGTTATCATTTTTCTATGTAGTTTTAATATTTACATAGTATTTAATGACGTTTTGTATAACACCCACACTGCTTCTTTTCCCCCTTTTTTATGGTATGAGGAGTTGAACCCAGAGGTACACTATTCCTGAGCTTCATTCCAGTCCTATCATATTTTAATTTTTTTTGAGATAGAGTCTCACTAAGTTGCTGAGAACCTCTATAAGTTGCTGAGGCTGGCCTTGACTTTGCGATCCTCTTGTGTCAGTTTCCAGAGTAGCTGGGATTTTGGGCATGTCTTGCCACGTCAGGCCTTACCTCACTTTTCAGAACAGGTTTCTTTTTCCACTTGTTTGATATGCCACTTTTATGCTTTTTTAATCATAAAACTCAATTCTTATTTCTACTTGGTTAATTTCTGAGATAAGAATATTTTTAATGCTTCTTATTAGATACTGCCAAATTGCTTCTCAGGTTGAATCTATTTCTTAATATTTAATTAGTATGGTTTATGATTCAATTTCTGGATTCCTGAAAAAAATGTAAAATTAGTGCTTTAGTATACTGGTTTTCCCCAAACATACTTCAGTTAGAAAATAGAATAACATTTATTTGGAAAGTTAATAGAATTTTATGTAAGAAATGAAATGTACCTGGCCAAGGTGGTGCACTCCTGGAATCCCAGTGACTCCAGAGGTTGAGGCAGGAGAATCAGAGGTTCAAAGCCAGCCTCAGCAATTTAGCAAAACCCTAAGTAGATTAGTGAGACCCTGTCTAAAAATTTTAAAAAGTTCAGGGAGAACTAGGAATATAGCTCAGTGGTTAAGCACCTCTGGAATCAATCTTTGGTACCAAAAAATAAGAAGTCGAATAGTGTGAGAAACTTAGGACACTGGAATAATTTTTTTGTTCAATTCAGGCTGTGAAAAAAAATCTCTTGAAATGAGAACAATAGACTTGATGGGAGCTGTTTGGATTATTGACAGTTCAGAAATAGTCCTAATATTCTGTTTATGTGTTTCAGAGATGTCTCTGAGATAACTGGATTTCCTGAAATGTTAGGGGGGCCTGTGAAAACCTTGCATACTGCAGTCCATGCAGGTAAGTGATATTTTCAGTTTAAAACAATCAATGGTTTACAAGAATATTTAAAACTTTATAGAAAAAAGGAGAAAGAAAGCAAGTCATAAGCTGAAAAAAAATTACTGCTTGTTAGATTATATTGGTTTTGTCACATCAACTGTCAAATTTCATACTGCATTAGAACCTGTTTAAAATCTGCCTTACCTTATTACATTATTAATTCAGATTATTTACTTTTGCTTGCTCTTACTCTTGTCTTAGTAACTACAAATTTAGAGTGTTGTACTTCCTATTGGAGTTACTGAAAATATTTAGTTTTTATAGTATAAAGTATAGACTTTTAAAATCAGAAGATACCTGATTTTTTTTAAATATTTTTTTAGTTGTAGATGGATCTTTATTTTATTTATTTATTCTTATGGGGTGTTGAGGATAGAACCCAGTGCTTCACACATGCTAGGCAAATGCTGTACCACTGAGTTACAACCCCAGCCCCCAAAATACCTGATTTTTAAAGGATATTTCTTGGAGTGCTTTATTCATTTGCCTGACACAGTTAATTGCAAATAAACAAAAATGGTAATAAATAGTATATTGCTACCTTGTCAGTTGCAGTAAAATTGGGCAAACAAAAACTGGAAGGCTAATGATCATCAGAAAAGCCGTTGACTTAGGGAGCACCTGGACTGTGATGGATTTGACACTATTGGTATAAAATTTGTTTTGCAATTTTTACATTTGTTACTCAAGAACCGTATATTAGGTACTGATCCAAGAGATTTTTAAATATACTCACTATTATTTTTTGCTCAATAACTCTTAAACTGCATTTTGTCTTTATATAATTAAGAGCATTAAAGGATTTAACTTGATTGATGGGACTTCATTAAATTAAGTACCTTCTTGTTTTCTGAACTTAATCTTTCTTTAACTTTGTTGAATTAGGAATCCTGGCTCGTAATATCCCAGAAGATAATGCTGACATGGCCAGACTTGATTTTAATCTTATAAGGTAAAAATCTGAAGTTGAACTTTTAACACATCAAGAAACAAAGACAAAGAATATGCCAAACCTGATGTTCTTCACTCTATTTTTCCTTCACTGTAAGCCTTGCAGAGTCCATCTTTCTCTCCCCTCCTCTCTTCCCCCGGTTCCTTTCCTCTACTAATACCTCTTCAGTTTTCCTGAGATCCCCTCACCTTTCTTTTTCTTTTTCCTCTTTACCTTTCACATATGAGAGAAAACAACCCTACACTCAACCTTTGACTTTTCACATTTCAGCCCCTGTATATTTTCTTTACAGGGTTTTTAGTTTAGGTATAAACTTAGGTCATTGATTCATTTTAAATTAATTTTTATACATAGGTGTGAGGTAGGGGTTCAGCTTTACTTTTTTGCATGTGACTGTCCAGTTGTCCTGCATTATTTGTTGAATAGATTTTTTAAATCGTCATTGGGTGGGCTTGGTCTGCTGTGTTTCTATGTTCCATTATGCCAACACTACTTCACTACTGTAGCTCTGTCTTATGTTTTGAAATAAGCAGCTGAGTTTTCCAACTTTGTTTTTTTTTCTCAAGATTATTTTGGGCTCTGTGTAGTGGCCCACACCTGTAATCCCAGAGACTCAAGATGCTAAGGGAAGAGGACTGCAAGTTCCACTCCAGCCTTGGGCAATTCAGCCAGTTCCTGTCTCAAATAAATAAATAAATAAATGAAACCAGGCTAGAGATACAGTTTAGAGCACTTGCAGGTTCAATCCCCAGTTCTAGAAAGAAAAAAAAATGATTGCCCATTCAGGGACACTTGCATTTCCACATAGTTTTTTAGGAACACTTGTCCATTTCTACAAAAAAAAGGTAGTTGTAATGGGATTGTGTTCAATCAATCAATAGGTGATTTGGGAAATGTTGCCATTTCAGGAGTATATTAAGTCTTCCAACCCATGAACATGGGATGTCTTTTCATTCATTTCTGTTTTTCTTCACTTTGTTTCATCATTATTTTGTACCTTTCAGTATGCAAGTTTTATATGTTAAATTTATTCTTAAATATTTTTATTCTTTTTGATGCTATTGTAAGTAGGTTTGTTTTTTGAATTTCAGTTTCTGATTGGTCCTTGCTAATGTATACAGTTGCTTTTTGTCTATTAATCGTATATCCTGCAACCTCCATGCATTTTTTTTTATTGGTGCTAGTAGGTTTTCTTGTGAGTTTCTTGGGATTTTCTGTATATATAAAACATCATGGCATCTGTGTGTGGGGATAACTTCACTTTTTTTTTTCTAATTCTGAGGATGCCTTTTTTTTTGGTGAGTTTTCCTGACGGAAACCTCTAGCACAATTTTGAATATTAATGATAAGAAAGGCTTTTCTTTTTAAGTATTGGGGCTCGAGCTCAGGAGCACTTAACCAATGAGCCACATCCCCTTGTCATTTTTTTTTTTTGAGACAGTTCTGGCTAAGTTGTTGAGATTGGCTTTGAACTCTAAATTCTCCTGCCTCATCCTCCTGAGCTTCTGGGATTACAGGTATGCACACTGCTCCTGGCTTGCCAGGTGCTTTTTTTGTGCATCTATTGAGATGATCAGATTTTTTTTCTTTATTCTGTTAGCATTATATTAACTGTTTTTTCTGTTTTAAGAATATTTTTTAGTTGTAGCTGGACACAATATCTTTATTTATTTTTATGTGATGCTGAAGATCAAACCCAGTACCTCACAGTGTAAGGCAAGTGCTCTACCACTGAGCTACAGCGCCAGCCCTTAACTCTTTTTTTTTTTTAAACTTACCCCAACTCCACATTATTGGGATAAACTCAGCTTGCCATGATGTATAATTTTTTTCTATTTTTGTGGATTCAGTTTGTTAGGATTTTTTGTGTCAACATATATAAGAGGTAGTGGTCTGTAGTTTTCTTGGGACACGTTTACCTGGTTTGGTATCAGGAAATAGACTTAATAGAATGAACTGGGGGATTCAATCTCCTATTTTCCCAGAGTTTTTGATCATTTTCACTACTTAAACATGTTTGACTCAGGAGCCTGCCCACAGGAATTTGAAGTCCAGAGAGTGGAAGTCTACTTCATTAGTCATTTTAAAATTATTTCTGCATTTTAAGTTATTCTTTTGGCCTTCCTGTTAACATCATTTTTGTGACCACTCTGAAGGCAAAACAAGTATTTCACCTTTAGAATGTTCTATTGTTTTTCATCATCGTGAACAGTCCATTGGTAAGTAAATCTAAATTTGAACATCCTAGATAAAAGTGATCACAGTCTAAAATGAGGGTGTTATTTGTAGTTTGGTGTTTTCCATTTCTGTTGAAGTGTTTTAAGTTTCTGATGGCCTGATGAGGTTACCCAAGTGGTTCCTTGGAGGGACCACTGTGTGACCAGCTGGACAAGTAGACCTTTTAGCACAACTTTTTAGAACTTTTTAGAACTCTGAATGTCAGGCTCACAGTTTGTAATTTAGATCTTTTTGGCTTTGATCACGTTTCTAGTACTGACCTCTTCCTAGATAAGCTGTAAACCACATAAGCTGAGTCTTCAGTGACGCTCGCTTCTCTCCTTTCTAGAGTTGTTGCCTGTAATCTGTACCCCTTTGTGAAGACAGTGGCTTCTCCAGATGTAACTGTTGAGGAGGCTGTTGAGCAAATTGATATTGGTAAGTTAGAGAAACCATTTTGAGGACTGACTGAGGAAGGGATTATTTGAATTCTAATGAGATTTTCTTTCCATTATTAGTGAAACAAAGATAGTTACTTCTCCAAGATTATCTTCTGGGATAATTATAACTTTTCTGTTTTATTATCTATTTGTGGTATGGAGTTTTATTTAGGTATTTTTTTCCTTATTTGTTTTCCTTTTTAAGTCAAGAATTAAAGAGAATTTTGTGTACAGTGAGTATAAAGATATTTTTTTGTTGTTGTTCTTGAAAGGTGGAGTGACCTTACTGAGGGCCGCAGCCAAAAATCATGCTTGAGTGACAGTTGTGTGTGAACCAGAGGACTATGTGACAGTGTCCACAGAGATGCAGAGCTCCGATAGTAAGGACACCTCTTTGGAGACGAGACGCCAGTTGGCCTTGAAGGTGGGGGATGCACTAAAGTTACATCTGAGCCAGGCATGGTGGTGCAAGCCTGTGATCCCAGTGACTTGGGAGGCTAAGTCAGGAGGATTGATGGCAAGTTCCAGGGTAGCCTCAATAATTTAATGAGGCCCTAAGCAACTTAGTGAGACCCTGTCTCAAAATGGAAAATAAACAGGGCTAAGGATATGACTTAGTGGTTAAGACCCCTTGGTTCAATCTCTGATACCCCCAAAAAAGTGATGTTTATCGAGTACAGTGTTTGCCAACCAAATTTATTCAGTTCTTGCTTAGATATATCACCTAACAAGGCTTTGTTTGGAACTGCTATCCTTTTGTTAAAAATAGAATCTACCAAAAAGAATGAAAGACAACAGGAAGGGATCATTTGTAGAGTTATTCGTTGTTTGTGTCATGTTTGTCTCTTGCACAGGAACCAGGTATGCAGTTTGCTGTGTGCCTAAAACTCTCTTATCCCTGCTGCTAGTGTCTCACAAAGCTTACACCTTTTGTAGGCATTTACTCACACAGCACAATATGATGAAGCAATTTCAGATTACTTCAGGAAGCAGTACAGTAAAGGAGTGTCTCAGATGCCCTTGAGGTATGGAATGAACCCTCATCAGACTCCTGCCCAGCTCTACACACTGAAGCCCTGGCTTCCCATCACAGGTAAAGCTTAGTGTTGTGTGACTGTGCTGTGTATGGATACTTGTGTGACTTTCTCTGCATTGTACTGATATGAGTCACATTTAGAAAATAAGATAAATTATATAATACCTCTTGCAACTATCCAAAATTGGGATACCAGTTGGACTTGTGAAATGTTGAAGAAATCTGGGGTAGCAAAGAGGTCAAGTTGGAGATGCAGATTAGAATGTCCTTCGTATGTGGATGGATAGTTGTAAAGATGTGGGATAGGATGGGATGCCTGGGTTTCACAGGGGAGGATCAAGACCAAGCCTTGGGGTGCTTCTCCACTTGGTAGCAAAGCAGTGGAGGGACCAGTGGAGGAAAACCTACACATTTCGATGAGGTGGAATGCTTTAGAATAGAGGAAGGAGCAGTTTCCTTGGAATGATAGCTTTAGAATCCATTTGAAGTGGGCCAGAACACAAATTTGAGGTTTGGAAATAATGATACATAATTCTTCAAACAAATTAGGATTTCCATTGGTTTCTAGAGTGAAAAGAGGGTTTTCAGTGTTTGTTCTTGATGTGGACTGTTGGAACAAGTCCTTGGTTAGGGAGAGTGGAGAACAGGCAGAGAGAATTATAAGTGTGGCAGCTTCGGAGACCAAGCACTGATAGAGCAAGAACAGCCTTGTTCACAATACAAGGGCACGCCCAGAGCCCACCGGCTGGCATCTTTGCTGGTGGGAAGGAGCAGGCCTTCCTGTCAGCTTTCTTTGTTGGCCTCAACAGCTTGGGGAGAGGTGAAGGGGAGCAGGATAAGATGTCTGTTAACTTAAAATGCTCTTCTCCTTCCCCTTCACATTCTTTCACTATCTGTTTTTATTCTACCTCAGGTACATTATGTGTCTAACAATACTCATGTCTCCATTAACTCCATAACAGACACGACTGTCTTAACTAATCTCTGCTTTCTTTCTTGGCCTTCTTGTTTCAACAACAGAGAATCTTAAAAATGTGCAGCAGATGATGTCACACCTGCTTGAAACCCCTTTCAGCCTTTCCTCTTCAAGCACCTGCCCAGATCTATTTTCTCTGCAGTGTCCTCACCCCGCTCCCTAAAAAATACTAAAAAATGCCATGGGCATTTAAGTTCATCCATGTCTTTTCATGGCTTAATAGCTTGTTTCCTTTCATTGCTTAGTTTTTTTGCCTCCCTCATTAGCTTACTGAAGACAATGATATGGGGGAGAGGTAAGAAGGGGTCCTTTATTCACTGATGTATCCCAAGTGCCTGAGAAGCCACTAATGTGGTAGGCAGTTAGCAAACATTTTGTGCAAGGTTTTTACTTTTTTCAAAAAGTCTCTACTATTCAAGATAACATGTGGGAAATGAAATCATGCAGATTTGTTTTTAGTTAGTGCTGGCTCACTGTTTGCTTATGTGCACATCTTATGTTTATTCATGAGAGATGCTAGCTCATGCCAAAGGTAGGAAAATAGTTAATGCTAGACTCTGAAGTTGCAGGCTCTTCCTAATTCTCCTTTCCTCCCACCCGCACCTCTTGCTTTAGCTTGTAGTATAATTTTTTCAATTGACAAATTGTAAAATTGTCAATATGTACTCTTTATCTATAATTACAACAATTATCTCAATTCTGAATTTACATGGATCTCTGACTGATTTCCAGTCTTGTCCCGATTCCTCCTGTACCTGAAACTCTATTGTTGATTGATGTCTAGTCTGGCTGGATCTGGTCCTCCAGCAGTGTGTGTGCCTAGCACCTGTGTATGAGTTCACGCTCAGCTGCTTTGTTTTTCTTTGTCAAGTTCCTATATGTTAGTGTCTCCTTGCTCTTAATTGTACTTTACTTGAAACATTTGTGTAGACTTGATAAGTTTTATTTTTTAAGGACTGTAAAGTGTGTGTGTGTGTGTGTGTGTGTGTGTGTGTGTGTGTGTTGTATACAGTGCTCAACGGAGTGCCTGGATTCATAAACCTGTGTGATGATTTGAATGCATGGCAACTGGTGAAGGAACTCAGAGAAGCTTTAGACATTCCAGCCGCGGCCCAGCAGGTAAAGCACTGTGTTCCTGAATGCTCTGGAGCTGCTCACCATGTGTTTCCTTTAAAATCCTTTTATATGCTTTTGTATACTTGACACGCTGTAATGTGAATCTAGGTGTTCTGTGAAGGTTTCAGTGAGTCTAGTGATAATAGTATCAATATAATAATATCATAAAATACGATAACACATATAATTATTTGACTGTATTATGAGATAGGAAAATCAGGCCTTTTTTGCTGTGTAAGCATGATTTTATCAGTCAAATGTTTTTCTATGTTTAAAAATGAATCTTAATAAAAGATGAAGAAGTTGTTCTTATGACACTTCATCTGTTGCTCCCCCCGCCCCCCTGCCCCAATACTGGGGATTGAACCCAGGGGCACTCTACCACTGGGCTACATCCCCAACCCTTTTACTTAAATGTTATTTTGAGACAGAGTCTTACTAAGATGCTAAGGCTGTCCTGGAACTTGCAATCCTCCTGCCTTAGTCTCACAAATTGCTGGGATTACAGGCCTGCATTACTACAACTTTTTATAGCCATGTATGAGATACCCTTTTGCTTCTGAATTTAAACCCTAATTCATATATACATATATATACATACATATATATATATATATATATATATATATATATATACACACACACACACACACACACGCACATATGTTATAGAATTAAGAATATACATATGGATACACACACATATCACCAACTTTGCTGACAGTACAACATATAATTATTTCTCAGTATTTATTACTTGTTAAAGCAATAGGAGCAGGGAAGAAATAATTGGTGTGTGTTACCAAGCAAAACAGAAACAGTCAATAAGGAAGTAGCCCAGCTTCCTATACACTGGGTGCTATCAAGTTTCAGTGACTCTGTTTGCAGAGGCTAGAGAGGAGATTAAAGCCCCAACCCTACCCTCCTGCTGCCTTGGTTCCCCCAGCAACTCTATTTTTGGTGTTCAATTTTGTGGATAAGTAGGATTTTATTTGGCACAGGTGGTAAAAAATGTGCTGCATAGACTAGACATTTAAAAGAGTCTTGATTTAGGAGTTGACTACTAGCAACTTGAGGCTTTAAGTTTATTGATTATTTTGTGGTTTTTGCTATAGGAGCTGCGATTGGAATTCCACTCAGTGAAGATGAGACCAAAGTCTGCATGGTCTATGACATGTATAAAACCCTTACACCCATATCAACTGCATATGCAATAGCAAGAGGTGAGAATAATAGGATTTTTATTTTGGGGGGAGAAAAAGCAATATTTTATCTTAAACAGAATAAAATAGTGATGTCGTTGTTTCAGTATAAAATTTCAAGTTATATTTGTTTTTATTAATACTTAAGAATGAGTATGAGTACCTTGGAACAAACTTGTTCATAAAATTATGTTAGATTTTAATGTGATAAATGGAATTTTGTACATATAATTTGACATTGAATGCATTTTGATTATTATATGATAAAACTATATATTACTTTAACTATAAAACTATATTGTTTTATATACTTCAGAAATATCTAATTCTTGAGTTTATTAACATGGATTTCATTGTAATTGTATAAAAGATTATTGAGAAACCTATTGTAGTTTATCATCTATAGCAGAGTCAACAAACTATAACCTTCAGACTGAATCCAGCCTGTTTCCTATATTTATAATGTTTGATTAGATCCCGGCCACATGCATTTTTGTGTATTTTTAGTGGCTGATTTTGAACTCCAGCTGCAGATCTGAGTAGTTGCAATAGAGACCACTAAATGCAAAGCTTAAAGAATGTTTACTGTCTGGCCCTTCACAGAAAAATTGTTCAGTGCCATTCTAGAAGGTAAAATTGATGAAAGCTTGCTGATTGCTTCAGTTAAATGACATTGATGGATCTGTTAATTGTCTTATGTAAACAATAAGAAAAACGGATTTTTATATGATCATATAGGCATGGTTTAAATGTCATTTTCTGTTCGAGTTTGAGTGAATACCTTATTTTTATTTTTATTTACAGGGGATGATAGGATGTCTTCTTTTGGTGATTTTGTTGCATTATCTGATGTTTGTGATGTCCCAACTGCAAAAATTATCTCCAGAGAAGTAAGTGGACATTCATGTATTTTGATCTGTGTGTAACTGAGTAAAGAATTATTCATTCATAGTGTTTTTTGAAGCTATAACCTATATAGTATTTATATTTGTACCTGCTATAAATTAGCGAAGTATATCATGTAGAATGTTCATATATTTTATGTAGTGCATGAATGCTTATTTTTCTAATTTTTAGATGTAGTAAATTGATTTTAAATGGATATCTGATGTTTGGGTAGTTTTTCTTTATATATGTAATTCTTTTAAGTTCTCTAGTGAGTATTATTGCCGAAGTTGCTGTTTCTGCAGAGCCGGGCCATCTTGGTTGCTAATGAAATAATGAAATACCTTTGGAGATCCTGAAAGAGACCATAATTGGCAAAAATATAAATTGATTTGAATACCTAACAAACATTCAATAAAGGTGATGTTGCCATTGGTGTTGGGGAAACAGAAAAGGAAAATGTTATATCTCTGGTTGCATCTGGTCTGTTTGTCTTGCTGTGGAAGAGCAGGCTTTACCTGATGCTCTTGAACCAGGTCCTGACAGAGCCTGGGCTAGAACCTGTGTCACCTAGTGCAGAACATCACCTTGTGAAAAGAATAATAAGAATTGGGTTTTCTTCCTGTGGTATATGTAGTAGAGCAAACCCTCATGTTCTTAGTTAAAACTGAAGAAAACTAGCCAACAACAACAACAAAATTACAAGAAAAGCAAGGAGATAGGGTCAGTTGTAGAAAATAATTCTATTAAAATAAAGTTTAAAGAATTTTAGTATCAGCATTATCTGTTGGTAGAAACTTGTAAATGCTATAATATTTAAGACAAATAATTTTTGCTAGACTTTTCAGTCATTTTTTTTTAAATATAGAAACTAACATTTAATGTACTTCTAGGTGTCTGATGGTATTGTTGCCCCAGGATACGAAGAAGAAGCCTTGAAAATACTTTGTAAAAAGAAAAATGGAAACTACTGTGTTCTCCAGGTTAGTGTTAGTGAAATTAGTTGGAAACATTTATTTGCTCTTATTTTGTGTTTCTCTTTCCCCTTGTTTAATCTTTCCTTTATGCAGACACCTTAATTTATCCCTCTCCACTGTGACATCTTTATCCTTAATTCTGCAGTTTCTTATTAATTTGGGGGTTTAAGGTAAGGATATAACTTCCTTTGGTAAGGATATAACTCCCTTTCTATTCATGATTTTTTTTAAGAATTTGATGTGGTTTCCTGTTCAAAGGGTGTGTTGTTGCATGAGAAAATCTCCTCATCCTTTTCTGCTATTCTATTTTCTTTTTTAAGAAGTAACTTTCTTGCTATCTTTCTTGAAATAGCATATACATATTTATCAAACAATAGCACTTGCATTTCTTTTTTTCTGTTTTCTTACTGAGACAGGTATACCCTGCTTCTGAGTTAGGAGTTTTTCCCATTCTATACATCTTAACTTACTAGCTAGTCACCAGTCACCTCTGCACACACCTCTTCAGTGAATAACTTGAAAAAGTCCTAGAAGTTGAAATAGGACTGAATCACAGGCTGTATATATTGATGATTCTGATAGATCCTACCCCTCTTAGAGGTCACACAACCAATTCATATGTTTATTTTTTTGATTGAACTTAGGGGTGCTTACCACTAAGCCATATCTGCAGCCCTTTTTATTTTTTATTTTGAGATAGTTTCACTACACTCCTTAAAGCTTTGCTAAGTTGCTGAGGCTGGCTTTGAACTTGCAATCCTCCTGCTTCAGCCTTTTGAGCTTTGCTGTATAACCAATTTAATGTGCTAATGGGCATTGTAAGAGTGCCTGTTTTCTCAGTATATCGACAACATTGTATGTTTTTAACTTTTTCCTCTTCACAGATAGGTGAATGTAGCATCTCATTGCAGTTTAAATTTCTCATTATGTTTGGAGTAACTGTCTTCATATTTAAGAGTATTTTTACTTTTTTTAATAAACTATTTTCTATCTGTTTTTCTGTGAGGTTCTTGAGGTCTTTCCTTACTGATTTTATGAATTCTTCTGTATCAGTATGATCAGCCTATGAAAGTAAAAACTCATAATACAATTTCCCACAAGGTCTTATTAGAAAATCTGTAGAATTCCCAACTTTACATGCTGGAAGTTGCTAAGTGTACAGTTTATTGTTCCTGAGTATCTTAGGGGGATTGGTTTCAGTTCAAGGATGCTCAACTCCCTTTACAAAGGGTTCAAAATTTGAGAGAAGATCACAGTAAATAACAAATTCCCTTCCAGAATGCCAGTTCTATTTTCTCCAACTTAACTTCTAATTCCAATGTTAGCTAGGTATTTTGTAATAGATTTTTAGAAAGAAAGAAAAACTAGAATGTAATTCCCCGCCCCCTTGGTTACTGGGGATTTAACTCAAGGGTACTCGACCACTGAGCCACATCCCCAGCCCTATTTTGTATTTTATTCAGATACCGGGTCTGACTGAGTTGGTTGTGCCTCAGCCTCCTGAGCCACCGGGATTGCAGGCATGTGCCACTGTGCCTGCTTAGAATGTAATATTTTTGCTATAGTAGTTAATGTAACTGAGCACATACGCTTCCTGGAATAATTGGTTTTATTTTAATTTTTTTTTCTTATTTATATATTCCCCACACTTTTTTAATTGGTGCTGTACAGTTATGCAAAATAATGATTTCATTAACATTTGTATGTGCACATAATATAACAATATAATTTGGTCAGTTTTGTTCCCTAGTACTTCTCCTTTCCTCCTCCCACTCTCCTTTTCTCTCTCCCTGTGCCCTTTCTTTATTCTATTGGTCTCCCATCCATTTTGGAATAATTACTTTTCATATATTGTATATAAGTTGTAACTTAATACCTAAACATTTTGGAACAAAATATTGATGCCTGGGTGTAGTATTATATCTATATTAAAACAATCTCATGTTTGCATTAGGAAAATGAATGTAATTTTATGTAGGATGAAATCTTTTAAACATAAATGAAATGCAAAAATTTAAAAATGTGGACCTAATACTTTTAACTTTTTAAATTTATGTCTTAGATGGATCAGTCTTACAAACCAGATGAGAATGAAGTTCGAACTCTCTTTGGTCTTCGTTTAAGCCAGAAGAGAAATAGTGGTGTCATCGACAAGTCATTATTTAGTAATGTTGTTACCAAGAATAAAGAGGTAAGTTTGAAAATATCTCAACTGAATGCTAGTAACTTTAGTAGGTCTGTTTTTAGCATTTATAAATTAACATTAAGGGCCATATCTGCAACTATATGCAAATGGATATAATCTTTGTACTGAGATGGATATTTAGGTTGCTTCTCAGTGCTTGTTCTCAGTGCTGTGATCAGTGTCATTGTGTAGATAGTTTGTATACTTGTACGGCTTGTTTCTTTGAAGGAGGAATGTATTAGGGTAATGGTGATTTGGGGAGGCTTATGTATTTTATCTCATTTAATCTCAGGGCACTAGGGGCAATGTCTGTCATCTCTTGTAAATATCACATAATTGTGACATTAGGTTCAGTTTGAAAATGTGCTTAAGTGAGCATGCTAAGTGACATGCACCTGTAATTCTAACAACTTGGAAGGCTGAGGTGGGAGGATTCCAAGTTCAAAGACAACTTCATTAACTTAGTGAGGACTAGGAATGTAGCTCAGTGGAATTGCCCGAGTGCAATTTCTAGTACCCCCCACCAAAAAAATATTGCCCAGCGTACACATTAGGAAAGTGGATGAACTATTTTTTATTTTCTGAAATAACTTCTTTTTCAATATTAGTTTTAGGTGGAAACAGTATCTTTATTTTATTTTTATGTGGTGCTAAGGATCAAACCCAGGGCCTCATGCATGCTAGGTGAGCACTCTACCACTAAACCACAACCCTAGCCCATGAAATAAGTTTTTCTCTTTTTTTGGTGATGGGAATTGAACCCAGAACTACACCCCCTGGACACTAAAAATCTTTATTTGGCTTTCAATTTGGAAGGATATTTTTCTGTATCTAAAATTGTGTGTACTGCTTTTTTTCCAGTGATTTGTTTTCTTTCTTTATTTTTGTGTTATTAAAAAATTGAATGTAGGGATGATTTGCCACTGAGTTAGATTCCCAGGCCTTTTTATATTATTGTTTTACTTTGAGAGAAGGTCTCACTAAGTTGCTGAGGCAAGCCTAGAACTTGGGGGTCCTTGTCCCTCAGCCTCCTGAGTTGCTGGGATCCTCAGTATGTGTGTACCACAGTGCCTGGCTTTTCTAGTGCTTTAAAGGTACCACTGCTTTGTTTTCTGGTTTGATTTGGTATGAAAACCTGGAGAGAGATTTTGAGGGTCTCGATGGTGGCATTTTGCTCCAGAAGGCCAAGTTATACTTCTGGCAGGCAAGTAAAAGGTGTCAGTCAAGAGTTGAGCTGATTGGAATGTGGGCTTCAGTTTGTGAGGACTGGTCTGTTGATGGGTCAGCTGTGCTCTGCAGAAGCCATGGGCATCCATTAGTATCCTCTCCTCTGGACTCCAAGTGTGTCCTTAGCTCTGAAGTTGGCAGCATCTATGCCCAGCTTATTGGAAAGTGCCTTGAGGGGAAACCATAGGTTGTCAGGCTTATATTTTCCTGCTCCAGTCTCTAGAATCTTTCCTGTCAGTATTTGCTGTTGTCTGAGCTCTGGGTCCATCTTTTTGTCATTCCTGGAAAAGAACTGGTCTTTTTGCAAGCGGTTTATTTACTAAGGAAGAAAAAGAAGTTCTCATTCAAGAAGTTGCACCTAGAATGAAAATAAGCTTTAAAGTGTTTATCAGGATAGTTCTGTCTATTAAGCATGGGGTGAATAAGATATCTTTCTTGTTTTTCTTTATTGATTTAATGTATATTTTTTCCTTTTATTATTAGCATTGCTTCAATGCAAAGAAACATGTAGACATTGTACATAGGGATATCTTTGAGCCCTTGGGAGTTCATTCTTTATCAGGTCTGTGAGGTTCTGAAATTTCCACATAGAAACAGTATTTTGCATTAGCATTAGAGGATCACATTTTTTTTTAATTTGAATCACTTTATTGACCTGGTTGGTTAATTTTTTTGAAGAAATTTATTTATTTTGCAATGCTGGGAATGGAACCCAGGGCGTCCTGCATGCTAGGCAAGTGCTTGTATCCTAATCCAATGTATTTTTTAAAACATTGAGTGGGTATGGACCTAGATTCCATGGTAGTTATGTTGGCAGTTGTTCCTGTTGAGAGTGTCACTTTTTCAAGTTTTGGGTTTTTTTTTATAGGTCCAGATGTATTGGACTGATTAATAATTCAGCAATTTTTGATAGGTTTTGTGTCTGAGTATTTTTTATAAGGGTGGAGGGTATGATCTTAATTTCTTAACCATTTTTTTCTTTTTCCAAAGTATTCTTAGTAGAAATTTGGAAATTTAAGGATGAGAGTGATAGTTTCATTTTTCTTTATATTCTGATTCCTCTGTCCCTCTTATTTTACAGCAAATTTTGTTAACATTTGTGCTTCAAAATCATTAGTTTTTATTACTAAATCTGGAACAGGTTCAGTCCTGCAATAGCTGGACAGTGGAATGAGTGTGTAGTAATATTGAACATGTTTGAATTATTTTCTCTTTTCCCATTTTTTTTGAAGTGCTTCAGTTTATTAGATTCTCTCACTCTTACCACTTTTTCTCATTTCCTCATATTCCTGGCTCTAACTCAGAAAAGCAGTTTTATATTTGAAGGTAGACACCTCGGTGGCTGGCTCTCATTATTAATCTTTCCTGGAACCTAAAGAATCAAATTTGTAGTTGGTGACTCAGATAGCAGATAGAGATAAGAAAGTACATATAACATTAGTAATCTTAGAATAATAAATCTTTTATAAATTCTAAAAATGTTTTTAATCAAATTTTTAATTTTGAGATTTAAAAACAAAATTGTAGGTCCACACGTGGTTGTAAGCGTTCCTATGTCCCTTTTGTCCCCTTTGCCCTAGTGATAACTTCTTGCAGAACTACATGTAGTCCAGACCTATAGCCATAAAGTTGAGATACAGAACATTGCCATTACCACCAGGGTCCCTCCTGCTGCTCCTCTGTAGCCAGACTCACTTTCCTGCTGCATCCACCCCTCCTTAACCTTGGACAACTGTTAATCTGTTTTCCCTTTGTATAATTTTCATTCGTTGTACGCTTGTGTGCTGGGTTTCCCGTACACTTAATTTTCATTTTGTTGGTTAATTTCTTTGTGGCATGGTAATTGTAGGTTTAGTTTTTAAAAACAGGCCAAGCATTTCTCAGAGTGACTATACCATTTCACCTTCCTACCCACAACAGATGAATGATTCAGCTTCTACCAACTTTTGGTGTCACTTTTTACCACTGACTTTAAGTTTAATGTACATTTCCTGATAACTCATGATGTTAAACGTTTTTTTATGTGCTCATTTACCATCTGTATACCTTTTTGGCAAAATGTCTTTTGTATCATTTGCCCATTTTCTAATCAAATTGGCTTATTGTTTTTGTTACTTTGAAAATTTTTTTAATATTTTACAGTTCTTAACCAGTTATATAGTTTGCAGGTACTTTCTCCGAGTTTTTAGTTTTTCTTTTCATCTTCTTAATGGTCTTTCACAAAAGAGAATCTGTGACTTTGGTGAAATCAAACTCTCCATTTTTCAGTCACTAACATTTCAGTAAGCTGCAGCCATATCTTGTGTCCACTTAGCCTACCAGTGTGGATCACTGTCCTTTTTTTCAGTTCATGTTCACTCTTTCTATTAAAGATGGTGGCATTTTTGACTGTGGTACATATTGTTGTATTAGGGCGGATAGTTCTGCTCACCATATTCTCAGCAAAGCAGAAAAGGATCCTATTTGATTTTCCTGGAACAGCTTTGGCTGTTGCACCACAAAGGTCTGTAATAGCTGTGAAAATTAATCTCAACCATATTCCTCAACATAAATTTTACCATGTCTTCAGAGAGTGAAAGGTATTCTTGTCAAGAAGATATCATTCGTCAGTTTGGGAGTGCAGTATTTCATATCTCACATGATGTACATGAGCTTAATCCAGAGTTGCCACAAAATGGCATTAGTTTACATCTGTGACACCTTGGGCTTGTGCCAAGTTCTGCCATGAATATGTTAAATAGTTGATCCTTTTAGTAAAACATGGTAGTGGATAGCCAGGACAATTAATTTCACTCTGCCATTTGAGTGGCATAACTACATTAAAGGTCTGTTACTTTAACTGGCATGGAAGAAGCTTAACATTAAGTTCTAAAAGCCTGATGTGACTTCTCCATCCTGTGTTTGTCTCAGGTGCTGGAGTCTGCCCTCAGAGACCTCATCGTGGCCACCGTTGCTGTCAAGTACACTCAGTCTAACTCCGTGTGCTATGCCAAGAACGAGCAGGTAACCAGGCTATCAGATTCACCTCAGGGGAACTGTTGTTTTACAAAATGATATTCAAATATCCATCTGCCTCTGGTACTGGACAGCTTGAAAGGGAACGCTTGCCAAGTTTTTTTTCTTCTGGATTTGTCAGTATTTACTCCGCGCCTTGGTGTAGACTGTTAAAACTAATGATGATTAAGAAGGAGTTTTGGAACCAAGTAATAAAATTAGTTGTGGTGCTTCTTGCCTGGAATGTGTTGGATCAGTGAGCTGTTGAAAATCTGGTTCCTTCACTTCCCTTCCCCCACTGTAATACTTCCAGTGGAGAGGAAGGAAGGTCTGGGACCCTGCAGGCTCTATTTTTTGCAGCTTTCTGGGTATTTTCACATTCTTATTTTTGTTTGTTTGTTTGTTTTTGCAGTAATGGGGACGAAACCCAGGGTCTTACATATACAAGGCAAGCGCTCTGCCACGGAGTGATATCCTCAGCCTTTTATAATATCTTCCTTCAAATCTGTTGTATAGAAACACTTCTAGAGAGGAGTTCCTCCACGCTTTTAAAATCAGGTCTATTGGGGTGTGATCTGTACACAGTAAAACTCAATCCTTTTAAAATGTAGTTAGACCAGTTTTCCCAAGGTGTACCATTGTGTGACCACTGCCCTAGTCAAGATGCAGATGGTCCCAGACATTTAGGATTTGGGGGCTTGATGAGGGTGTTAAGCATGCCCAGATTACCATTCTGTTTTTCACTCTCAATACAAACTAAGATATTCAGTACTTCAGTATAGAATAGGCTTCAGGTATATGATGTTGCACATTATAGCTAATGTAAGTCTTCTGAGAGTGTGAGGTAGCCATGCTGTGCCATGGTTTTCAGTAGGGTAGGTGTACTTAGGGGCTTACTTTGTTCTTGTTGTTGTTGTTGTTGTTTTGGTACAGGGGCATGAATCCAGGGCTGCTTAACCACTTTATACCCCCAGTTTCTTTTTAATTTTTATTTCTGAGAGAGAGTCTTGCTAAGTTGCTGAGGCTGGTCTCAAACTTGGAATCCTTCTGCCTCAGCCTCTGCATTTTTGGCTTAAGATCTTTTCAGCTTCCTGAGGGTTTATTGGGATATAAGCCCACTATAAGTTGAAGAGCATCTGTGTTGAACATTTCTTATTTATTTATTTTTAAAGGATCGAACAGAGAGAGAGAGACAGACTCTTCTACAGAGGAGGGGGGCCAAGTTGCTGCCCGAGGGAGTAGGGATGTCCTGCCCTTTATAGATTTTAGATTTGCCTTGTTCTCATGCCCTGTCTTCCCATCCTGCCTAAATGACCCAAAATGTGGAGTGATCTGAGGGCCTGAATGAAGCCTCTAGGGGCTGCTCACTAACATCTCCTTGAAGGGAGGAACAGTTCCCTAGTGGCAGATAACCTTGTCAACAGATTGGGGGAAGGGAAAGTGCTTTGGAGGTATTATTTCCTTCTGAATCAGCCCTCATTTTCCTGACCCAATCATCCATTACTGAAGCTGACTGTCCTTTTGCCCCTCACCCCCCAACTACCACAGTCTCCCTTTTGGTTAGGGAACCCTTTACTCCTACAAGGGGAAGTGGACCATGACCACTCTGGCTGCTTGGGGCTGAGAGGGGGCAACATGGGCAAGCAGTCTGAGTTTCCCTTTTAGGAATGTTTTGGGGGTAGTCAGGGGGGGTCCCTGGTAAAAGCCTGGTTTGGAAGCAACAGGTTGTAAAGTTATCTGGGAAGTGGGTACTTCTCTGAGAGAAACAAAAACACATGAATGCTTGAAAGAGATTAATACATAATAAATGTTGGAGCATCCAGAACATGTCAGTGAATATCATGATGATGACAGAAACCCGTAATCTCTCACCAGGAGGTGCAAGAGCTAAGAAGCTCTTCCCATAACAAGGCCAGTGAGGACACAGCCTCTATTTGTGAATGTGAATCTTTAATATTAGTCACATTATCAGAGTTATCAGGAGTGTAAATGTAACAGTTTTTATAATGTCATAGATGCCCTTATAATAGTAGTTAAGAAATATAATGCCCTTTGACTTTTGTAAAATATCTCTCTATTGGCATAACCTCTGTGTAGGAAAGATCTGTTACTTAGGGCTAGATGATCATAATAGCAGACACAGTTCAAGCCTGAATAGGAGAACATTTCTTACTATTAAAATAAACTTCCCTGCATCCAAACCACAGAATGCAAGATTGAACTGGTTTATCATTAAGATCTCTCCTAACTCGAGGGTGAACTTGATTTTGCTGTAGCTTCAGCTCTATGGGGAGCCCTTTCTTTTCAGAGTGTCTTCAGCTTGGCTCTTGACATTTGTTAAATTATTTGGTCCATAAATTCAGGGGAGGGTATAAGCAAGAGAATATAATTAGCATGTGACCTAAAAGATCCTTTAGTGGTTGCCAGAGGTTAAGATTGCCAGTCTCTGGTAACAATTTTGGAAGGTGTGGCTCTTGATGTCTTGGACTCAGATTCTGATAAAATCCAGTAAGGCCATGTAGAATGATTGCTTCACTGCTGACATCCTTTGAGAAGTAAGGTTTGTTTCACTAGGTACTCATTTTAATGTGTATCTTCCCAGGTTGTCGGCATCGGAGCAGGACAGCAGTCGCGGATACACTGTACACGCCTGGCAGGGGATAAAGCGAACTATTGGTGGCTTAGACACCATCCACAAGTGCTCTCAATGAAATTTAAAACAGGCATGAAGAGAGCAGAAATTTCCAATGCCATCGATCAGTATGTGACTGGCACTGTTGGCGAGGTAAAAGGATTGTCATTGGGTTCTGATCAGACTGTTGTTTACCCTTTTATGTGTAATAGACTTCAATTTCATCACTAGAGAGAAGACATTTTTCTTGAAATTCTGTATTGTTTACAACTGAAGCTTTTTACCAATTTTTTGTACTCCCTCTTACCTGTTTTATCCCCCCTCCCCTCACACCAGTCCCTTTTGTTTTTTATTTTGAGACAGGGTCTCACTAAGTATCTCCTGTCTCAGCTTCCAGAGGTTCTGGGATTGCAGGTGTGCTGTTCTTGGCTCACTTCATTGTTTTTTATCCTTTTTTGAAACCCCAGAGCTACTGTTTTTTTTGTTTGTTTGTTTGTTTTTTAAGTTATAACCACTGGTTTAACTCTGGATGATTGTACTTCCTTTGTGTACAAGCTTTTCATGACCAGGATTGTTTTTCATCCATCGTGAGGTGCTGAGCATGAGGCTTCCTGCATGATAGGTGTGTATCCAGCAATAAATACAATTACCTGATAGCAGGTAACTAGTGGCTTTCTTCTTGTCCCAGCACCTTTCTAACAAGCAGCATTAACAGCTCCATATAGTTTTGTTGTCTTTCCTGTTTTTTAATGCCTTCTGTTTTGAAGAAGGCATGTGGGAGGTTTTAAATTGCAAACATCAGGTAGCCTGCCAGAGGAAAGGATTTTAGCCGAGTTTCTGGACACAGCAAGTGCTTAACAAAATATCGGATAGAAAATGGATCTGGTAATCAAAAACCAGGTGTTCTTTTGAATGGGTGAATTGACTATGCTAAAGTGTCCATTCAGGACCAGGAAGCAATTCAAGTGTCATTGAAGAGTGAGGTTGCACACTGTGCCCCAAGTACTTAAAACACTCTTCTTTTTCACTTTGATACTTGGAATTTTCAGTTTGCTATTACCCAGCAAACACCTACTAACAGTCCTGGAAGAATCTTTATGTAGGAATAAGAAGAAAAATATGCTAATGTCAAAACGGAAGTACTCTTTAAAATTTGAATAACTGTCATGTCTGTGCTGCTACAATGTTATCACAGACTGGCTAATTTATACCATAGAAACTTACTTCTTATAGTTTTGGGTGTTGAGAATTCTAATGTTAAATTGCTGACAGACTTGGTGTCTTGTGAGGGCTAATCTGTGCTTCAGTGATGACACCTTTTGGTGCATCGCTGGCAGTGGTGGGACAGATACTGTGTCCTCACAGACGAAAGAGGTGGACTTGCCCCCTGAAGCCATTTCACAAGGTACTAATTCATGACTGCCTTCATGGCATAATGGTCCCACTTCTTAGTACCACTGTATTGGGGACTAATAAATTTGGGGTTAATACAAACATTTAAGCAACGTGAATGGTGTTTTGATTTGTCTATATCTGACTTTATACCTGAGTCTAAAATTGTGTGGAAATGTAGTGCTAGACTGTTACCTGTTTCGTAGATTAGATATGGAGGATTGCTTTGGAAACCCTTTGGCAAATGAATTTCTATTTGCTTTAGTACAGGGATAAAAAGTAGTGGGTTTAACTTAAGAGATTTGAGAGCAAATATTTGGAATAAACTGATTTAGAAAGTAAAAATGATATAGTCTATATTTGGTAAACTTAGAATCACTTTTCTTCCTTAATGAAAATGTTTTTAAAAACATCAAAGAACTCCTTAAAATATGTCTAGTTGTGTCATTAAAATGCCCAAGTGCGTTTCTGTCCTTGTTGCTTTGCTCTTCTTCAGTTAGAACTAAAGATGGTGTTGGACTAACTTGTCCTCACTCCCACCAGGGTGAAGATTTGCTGAAGTGGCAGGCGCTATTCGAGGAAGTCCCTGAGTTACTAACTGAGGCAGAGAAGAAAGAGTGGGTGGACAAACTAAAGGAGGTTTCGCTCAGCTCCGATGCCTTCTTCCCTTTCAGGGATAATGTTGACAGAGCTAAAAGGGTAAGTAGGAATTGTGCATTTGCATTGGATTGAGCATCATGTAGAAATGATTTCCAAAGTCCTGCTTCTGATTTTTAAATTTCTTGGAGTTACATATGATATGTGATATAAACCAGTACTACCTAGAGGATTATTTGACTTCATCATTTGATGTGTGAATCATCCAAATGCTGTTCTTTGGCCTGTATGAATGAGATTTCATTGGCTTACGCTCTGTGGAGGGGGATTTTGTTTTTTGCATAAACTGGTTTTGAAAATCAATACCAATTTTTCCTTCAGAGTGGTGTGGCATACATTGCAGCCCCTTCTGGTTCCGCTGCTGACAAGGTTGTGATTGAGGCTTGTGATGAACTGGGAATCCTCTTGGCTCATACGGATCTTTGACTCTTCCATCATTGATTGTGTCACACCTCGGTGGTGTGCTCGTGTGTAAGGGAATAATCGTGTGAAACTTTGAAAATACCTTTTTAGAAAATAAAATATTTTAATGATTAGATCTGTGGTTTTAGATGGTTGGGTTTTATTTACCTGAAATCTACTCTAACACTGGCACTTTATGCATGGGGGTTTTTGGGCAGAGCACAGGAGCATCCCTACCTGTTGGAGCTTGGCTCATCCACAGCGTTCCCTGAATGAAACAAATCTGCCAGTGAGCCACAGAGGCTGAGCATGTGAGCAGATGATACCATCCTTGCTCCTCAAGCTTCCCTGGGGGGTTCCTCTCAGGCACGGGTTTTTTTTGTTGTTGTTGTTGTTTTTGTGTTTATTTTTTAGTTGTAGTTGGACACAGTACCTTTATTTTTTTATTATGTGGTGCTGAGGATGGAACCCAGGGCCTCACACATACTAGATGAGCATTCTCCCGCTGAGCCACAGTCTTCCGACATGGGTTTTTACCATACTTCTAGGTGGCATGGTGTTCTACTTCCTAAACAATCAGCAAATTATCCCCGATGAACTGGACCCTTAGAGGGGATTCATTACTAAGTTATGTTGACTCTCTTTGTGGATAATGCTAGTGCATACTTTTCTTTTATGTGGGATGGCCATAATTTTAGGAGCCCAAGATCTCTTCCTTTTGGTATTTTTTGCTTTGTTTTGTGGGGTTTGGTTTTTGTTTTGTTTTGTTTTTTGGTGCTAGGGATTGAAGCCAGGGCTTCTTGACTACTAAGCCACATCCCTAACCCTTTTTATTTTTACTTTGAGACAGATCTTGCTAAATTTCTTCGGTCCTTGCTATGTTGCTGAGGCTGGCCTTGAACTTATGATCCTCCTTACTCAGTCTCTGGAGTCACTGGGGTTGCTGGTGTGCATTTCTGTGCCTATCAACCTCTGTCCTTTGGAACGACATAGAAAACAAAAGAGAGCTGGGCTGAGTGATGCAAGCCTGTAATCCCAGCAGCTTAGGAGGCCCAGGCAGGAGGATAATGAGTTCAAAGCAAGCCTCAGCAAAAGTGAGGTGCTAAGCAACTCAGTGAGAACCTGCCTCTAAATAAAATACAAAAAATAGGTCCAGGGATGTGACTCAGTGGTCGAGTGCCCCTGAGTTCAATCGTTAGTTCCCTCTTCCCCCACAAAAAAAATGAAAAATAGAAGTCTAAGGGTGTGGCTCAGTGATAGAGTGTATTCTTAGTGTACATGAGACCCCGGATTCAATCCCTAGCATCAAAAATAAACTTTCCACGTAGTCCATATTTTGGTTCCCAGATAGACCCAACATTCTCCTTTTGTACTGAAGGTTAGGGCTATGAGAGGGCAATGCCTCCCTGAAGCAGGCAGGATGGTGTGTGCACGTGTCCTGCAAGTGGTCATGACTGCTTACTTACATCATACATCTGGTCTTCTAAAACCTTTTGGCATTGTTCCCCTTTATAGATAAATCCTACCCATTTCTCATGTCTTTAATCTATTCCCTTAGAACTTTTCAAATATTCTTCAAGGTCATCTTTTTGAGTCATTTATATATTAACACACCTTCCATCCGTTAGTAGTACTCTGCCCCATTGACCCAGGCTAAAAGTATTGCAGAAAAAAATACATAACTTCAGCAGGTAGGTCATAAGACATTGCAGCCTCAGCCTTAGTGTCTTGGATGACCTGCCACTCTGGGATGGGCCCAGGCCTTGTTGTAAGGAGGTCTCAGCGACCTGCTTGAGAAAAGAACCTTCCTTGGTTCCACTGGCTGCCAGCATTGTGAAGGAGTCACCCCGAAAGGAGAGTTTCCAGCTCCAGGTTCTGGCAACACCTGGCTTCTACCTCTTGGGATGTCTGAGCCACAGTTGCTCACTGGAGCATTCCATGAATTCCTGCCAACAAATAGAGAGACACCTACCTGTTGGAAGTCATGGAGTTTTGGAATAATATGCTATATAGCAATAAATAGTTAATAGATTTGTGCTGAGGGCCATTATAAATTATTAAGTATATTTTTTGTCTTTCCCAAGCTACTGAGTATTTTTTTATCTTGTCCAAAGGTTAATATTAAGGACATCATTTTGGGGGGGCAAGTGTAGCATAGTAAGGCATCTGTATAGCATATGTAGTATTAGGTTCAGTCCCTAATAATACACACACACACACACACACACACACAGAAGATATAATTATTGAAACAGTTTTTGCTCTATTTAACACTATATTGCCTAATCATGCTTACACATGTAATTCCACCAACTATTAATATTTTGAGTTTAAAAATTATGTATTGTGCCTCCAGCCTAGGAAGTAATATGAATGGTAATGATGAAATTTCAGTTCTTACACAGTCCTCTTTTCTGCAAATGTAAAATAGCAAGAAGAAATGGATTAACTTGGAAGAGTTATACAACAGTGTTTGTGTTTTGTAGTACTATTTTAAGAATATTTGTGTAAGCATGGTTAGGCAATAAATATTCAAAAAGTATTAAAAGACCAGTCATAATTTTTAAATTCTGCAACATTGCAAAAAAGATGAATTCAGTAGGAACCATACACACTGCAATACTCAAGCTGGGAAACAACAGCAATCTGTAGCTTCCAGCCATTGATCTTGGCTCCAAACTACTGACCTCTGCAGCATATTGTGCTGGTAAGCTGCGGTGTTCAGTAGGTATATGAAGTGCATCTTCAATGTGCGATAGTTTCAACTTAGAATGGGTTTACTGGGATGTGACTTCACCGTACACTGAGAAGCAGCTGCACACTCAATACATGATCTTCATTACTTTTTTTTTAAATATGCTGTTTGTCTCATCTATGGAGCTGATCATTTCCAGATTTACATTTTTCACATCAATGAATATTTCTGTGAATCTGTAATCTACTGTTATTTTTCATTTAGCCACTTTATCTTGAAAGGTCTTGGTGCGTTGGTTCCTGCACTCATATTGCCCCTGGGTGCTGGCTGCTCTGGCTGGAGCTTGAGTCAGAGTGACTGGTGCTTCCTCATCCTGGTCAGCAAGAGTTCAGGAAGGGGACTGAGGGTTGGGTGCACCTGGTGAGAAAACTGGAACCCATTAGCCTAGTCTTTCTACTGCTATTCACACATCAAAAACCTTGAACACATCTCTGTAATCCAGCAGTTTGGGAGTCTGAGGTAAGAAGGTTGCAGGTTTAAAACCAGCTTCAGCATTTTAACTAAACCCTATCTCAAAATAGAAACCAAAATGGACTGGGAATGTGGCTCAGTGGTTAAGTGTCTCTGGGTTTAATCCCTGGTACAAAAACAATAACAACAACCCCAAACAAACAAAACCTCAAGACTGGCCAATTATGGTGGTGCAAGCATTAATTCCAGTGACTCGGGAACCTGAGGATGGTGGATTACACATTCAAGGCCAGCCTGGGCAACCTGGTCAGGCCTGTCCCAAAATAAAATGGCTGGGGATACCCCTGGGTTGAATTCTGCAGCATGGGAGAGGGGATGAATAAAAACAAACCCCTCAAGACTGATGTTTAAATGAAAAGCATAAAGACCTCATGCCTGTTATTTCAGTGGTAAAGAGGGGCAGAAGACCCATAAAATAAACCTAGATCAATAAACTTTAAATTGGGGAGTACTGGGGCACAGGGAGAAGCATCCCTTATTGTTTGTATTATCCATTGGAGCCGCTCTTCACTCAGTCTGTTGCCTGGTTCTATGACACCAGGAGCACCTTCTTTTTGAAGCCTAGTCAGTTTCTCAGCACAAAAACCTGAAGGGCTCTAAGCTCCCCAGTGACTTCCATTCTTAGATATTCTTTTTAAAAATCTAAAACAATTTTTTAGTTATACATGAGAGTAGAATGTATTTTGACATATTTTTCATACACGGAGTATAATTGCCCATTTTTGTGATTAAAAGTGATGTAGAGTTACACTGGTCATGTAGCCACGGGAAAGTTAGGTCCGGTTCATTCTACTGCCTTTCTTATTTAGATATTCTTAAACCTTATTGTTGCTGAACATTGCAAGGCACAAATTTATCTAAAACAAAGCAAAACAAAACAAATTGTAAGCAATCATGGAAAAAGTGCATGAAAAATCTATAAAGAGTACCTTTTAAACATCCATTCATGGGGCTGGGGATGTGGCTCAAGCGGTAGCGTGCTCGCCTTGGCATGCGTGCGGCCCGGGTTCGATCCTCAGCACCACATACAGTCAAAGATGTTGTGTCCACCAAATACTAAAAAATAAATATTAAAAAATTCTCTCATTAAAAAAATAAAAAATAAAAAAAAAATAAACATCCATTCATCATCAGTGAGGTCATGAAATAGAACTTTGCCAGCAGCCCTGTACATTTTTGTTCTTGATCACACCTCTTTTTCCAGAAAATCAGCTGTGTGTCTTTTATGATAAATGCCACCTTGTTTTCCACTTAGCAGCTGGGTGATCATGGGTGGGTGCCTTAGCCTCTTGGAGTTTGCTGCTTTTGTACAATGGAGATAGATTCACTCCTTGCAGAGACTGAAGAGCTTCTGGTTAAAAGCATGTGCCCTGGAGCTAATCTATCAGCTTGGAGTCCCAGCTCTATGACTCACAAGCCATGGGGACCTTAGGCAATTCATTTAGCCTTTCCTACTTTCTACTTATAGGATGATGGTAACTATAATATTCACTTTATAGGGTTGCTCCAAAGAGGGAATAAAAAAAATACTAAGGACACTTGGAACATCACCTGGGACATGATAAAAGCTGTTTTTCATATTATTTTTATGTATATGGAGGCATAGGGAGTAATGGGAGATGATATTAATTTATGGGTATCACTATCAAAAATAGTGTGTATTTTTGGATATTTTTACTTACATTTCAGATTGGTAACCAGAAAGTTCCTGAGTTCTTTCAACCTTCATCTATTCTGTTTTTTACTTCTTAGAAATAAGCAGAGGGATATAAAAGATACTTTCTGTAAAGTATATTTTTCTTTATCAAGATAAAATCACATGAAGTTTACCATTTTAACCATTTTGAAGTATATAATTCAGTGATTTTAAGTATATTCACAAAGCTGTGCAGCCATCACCACTATCTAGTCCCATAATATCTTCTCTGTCCTAAAAAGAAGCTTTGTTTCTATTACTCATACTCTCCCATTTTCTCTTTCCCCCAGCCTTAGGCCACCACTTATCTGTTTTCTGTTTTTATGGGTTTGACCTATGTTGGGCATTTTCAAATGGGGTCACTTAGCATAATGTTTTTGCATCTAACTTTTACTTTGCATAATGTTTTGAAACTTGGAGTTGCAGAGTGTACCAATACTTTATTCCTTTTCATAGACAAATATCCCATCACATGGATACACCACATTTTGTTTATCCATTCAGTTGATAGACATTTGGGTTGTTTCTACTTTTTGGCTGATATGAATAATGTTACTGTGAGCATTTGTGTACAAGTTTTGATCCGAACTTATATTTTCATTTCTCTTGGGTATTTGGAGTGGAAATGCAAGATCATATGGTAAGTCTATATTTAGCTTTTTTAGATGCCACCAGACTGTTTTCCAGAGCAGCAGCACCATTTTCCTTTCTACCAGCAATGTAGGAGGGTTTCAATTCCTCCACCAGAGCAAGGATGCTTTTGAGTCAAAATAGCTGTTCAGTGTGTGTTAGTCAGTTTTTCATTGCTGTGATCAAATACCTAACAAGAATGATTTAGGGGAGGAAAAGTTTATTTTGGTTCATGGTTTCAAAGAATTCAGTCCATCCAGGGCTGACTCTATTTCTCTGGACCCAAGGTGAGGCAGAATGTCATGGTGGAAGGGTACGGTAGAACAGCCCTGCTTGGTTTATGGCAGCCAGGAAGCAGAGGGAGAAGGGGCAAGGGGCCACAGAGAAGATTAACTCTTCAATGGCACACCATAGAGATCCACTTCTCCAGCCATGTCCCACCTGCCCACAGTTACCACCTAGGACAGTATTCCTTTCAAATTACTAATCCACCAAATGGATTAATCCACTGATTAGGTTTCAGCTCTCACAGTCTATAATCGTTTTATCTGAAGATCCCTGCATTGATACAGGAGCTCTTGGTGGACACCGCCTAGCCAAGCCATAACACAGTATTTGGTTGTTGAGCATTTTGCAACCAATGCTGAGACAGAGACTGGCAGTTTACATTTAAAGTCCTGATTAGTGGTCACCTGGCAAAGGTAGTGCCTCCTTTCTGGAAGGAAATGGCAATTTCCAAAGTACTGTCATACAATGAGCTCCTTGGAAGAATTCCTGATCTTCAATTTGTTTGACCTAAGGGAGCCCACTGTGGTGCACAGCACACAGGACAGGTGACTCCAACCCTGGAGTGCAGAGTGCTTCCTGTGACTTCCTGCCATCCCCAACCAATGCTAATTTCAAAGCCTTTGGGAGACCCCACATAAAAACTGTTTTAGAGATAAACTTAGCTTCTAGAATTGTTAAAATCCGTATGTCTCTAAAGAGTAAGTAAAAAAAGAATTCAAGGTAATGTAAAACACACTTTAATATCTATATCCGGCTTTACTGAGGAATGTTAAAAAAGGAATTTTCCATTTGGGGCTTTTAGCTTCTGAAGCACCATTTCTCTTGCTTTTTTATTACACACGGCATTTTCTTTCCCTTATTTGTATTTTATATAGATTTTTGTTTGCAATTCAAATTGAATCTTATTTTAATGAGATTATGGAATGGGACAACATGATCATGAAAACAATTCGCATTGCAAACCTAAGTGCCATCACTCTTGAAAAGAACTTTCTTAGTCTAAGGTCATCTGTACGTGCTTCTGCTTTGCTGTCCTGGGGACAATCTTAAAATATCCCCAAACATGAGGAGTCCCAACAGGAAACTTTAAAAAAAAAAAACAGCATTGTATTCCCTGAAAATGAGACTTTTAAAATTGTAGCCTGCCACTTTCCCTACCACAGTAATGGGAACTTACTGAATAGGAAGCAATTTCAGCACTTAAATGTGCTGATGTGATGTTTCTTAATCACTTTAATGAGTTTCATACAACTAGAAATGGAATAGAATTTTCAATGGAAATATAATTAAATAGAAAAAGTCATTTCCTAAACTTGTAGTATCCACCTGATTATTTCTCTATTCACCTCCCCAGAAAGTGTGCCTTACATACACAGTGATATTATTATAGGTAATTGGCATAATTCTTTTAGGTCATTAGATCTGAAAACAATATTAATACACAACAAATTTTACTACAAATCAAGCACAGCAAGGCACTGTAAAACTTAAAAACCTTTATTTTTCTTTTTAAAACCTGATAATATTTATTACTTTTACTTTCACCTGGTTTTTCTTCCCATTTGTTGCCTAAATCCAGATCGGTCTTTTAATTATGTCTTTTTGATCTGCCTTGCTTAGAGAATTCTCAGTGGGAACAGTCACATGAGTCAATTAAAAACTGTAATAGATCTTTGGAAATACTTAGTTTTTATTTTGAATGATTTTGCCGAGAAATGGTTAATAAAAAAAGATTATTATACATGTCTTGCATTGTAATGCCCAGACAGAACAGAGCATTTATATTTACTTGATTTGTTCTGAGTTTAATTCATAAGTTTACTATACTGCTTTTGAAAATCCAGTAGATTGTTTTTTAAAATAATTTATATTTGTTTATTCTTTTTAGATACATGACAGTAGAGTGTATTTTGACATATTATACATACATGGAGTATAACTTGTTTTAATTAAGATCCCATTCTTGTGGTTGTACATGATGTGGAGTTTCACTGATGGTGTATTCATATGTGAACATAGGAAAGTTATGTCAGAGAAGATCCAGTAGACTTTATTTTCAGATATAAATACCTTTTAAGCTTAAGCTGAGGTGCTGCTTGGTCCCTCACCTATGAGGGTTTGCTTTCTCTTGGGCAGACGTCTTTGATAGAATTACCTACTGTATACTGTGTAGGTTGGCCCTAGGTCCTAGTCTTCTCTTCCATGAGCAGGGGTAACCCACTTATGTCTGAGAGTCATTTAATATCACTTTGATCTGTGTTTTTTGTGTTGTTTTAATAGACATGGAACAGCTAGGCTGTAACTGATAGACTGGTAAAGCTGAAAGATTAGTGATATTAAATAGATATCTGGGAGGCTGGGGATGTGGCTCAAGCGGTAGCGCGCTCGCCTGGCATGCGTGTGGCCCGGGTTCGATCCTCAGCACCACATACAAACAAAGATGTTGTGTCCGCCGATAACTAAAAAATTAAATAAATAAATATTTAAGAATAAATAAATAAATAAAAGACGATTGTAAAATAAATAAATAAATAGATAGATAGATATCTGGAGTCTGGGTCTGTATATTGCTAAGGAAAACTCATCTGACCTGTAGTCTCTATAAAATCTCCCCCAAATGAGATACTAAATGTCAAAGCATTTTATAAACTAAATCAATTCAAATGTGTATATAATATAAAAACATGCTTCCTGAATTTTTATTAATTATTAATCAACTATTTCCTATGCCATGATTTACTATTCTGAAAGTGAGATTTTTAAAGGGTTTCTCCCTCCCTCCTTCCTTCCCTCTCTCTCTCTCGCTCTCTCTCTCCTGGAGATTCAACCCAGAGGTGCTTTACCATGAAGCTTTACATCCCTAGCACCTAGCACTTTTGTTTTGAGAGAGAATCTCACTAAATTGCTGAAGCTGGACTTGAACTTGATCTTTGTGCCTCAGATTCTGAAGCCACTGGGATTGGAGGCATGCCCAGCTTCTTTTCTTTTCTTTATTTCTTTTTTTTTCATGGTACTAAGCATCAAACTCAGGGCCTCATGCAGTCTAGGCAAGCATTCTGCCGCTGAGCTATACCCCCACCCCTGAATGTCATATTTAATCTCAGAGTTTTGTTGCTTCCCCAAGGTGAAATTGAAAAGGAAATGATCTTTGCAGACCATGAGTAAGGCAACTGTTGAGATGGTAGTTTATCAAGTCATGCTAAAGTGTCAGTCGACATGAATTAAGACAGATTGGATGAGGTTATTATACCGTGGGGATTCCCTAAGACAAAGCTACTTGAATAGTATAGTGCAGGGAAGTACTAACAGCTCAGCTATCCTTTTATTTTCCTCACAAGTAATCTATTTGAAAAGATGTTTATTCAATGAAGGAAGGAAAGGAGGAGGAGGGAGGGAGGGAGGGAAGAATAATAATGCCTAGAAAAAAGCAACTAAAGGTTGTTTCAATTATGCTTCTGAAGTGCTAGCTGGCATGTTTCATAAAGATGAGAGGCTACTTAAATCTGTTAAGGGAAAAAACATAAATCTCTCTGCTCTTGAAGAGTGGAGAAATGACAAAAGTGAAGCTGTTTTTGAAGCAAAAAGCAGAAAGCCTTGTACAGAAGTAACCCAAGAATTAAAGAGCCTTGCATGTCAGAGCTATCTAAATGTTTGATGAATTGAAAAGAAAAAGAACATTCATGGTGATTATTATTTTCTCCCCAAATACCTGATATAAAAAGAAGTGGCCTCCAAGTTGTGGAATGTAAATCTTTTATTAAAACAGTTGTCTTTCCACAGTAGTAAAGCTTTGGCACATACAGTATAAAAAATAATCACCAACCATAATTATACCAAATTTCTCTTGTCAACCGCATACCAAGTGTCTTCAATACAATTTTTTATCTGTATAAAAATACTGAGAAAAATTGATAAATAACAGGTAAGAGAAAGACACTTCTAAGCAACTGTTAGAATCATTTGGAAGAAGTGAATACTGTGGATATTTTAAATATCACAGTAGCAAGGACACGCCATTCCTATAGTATTGTGGGCCAGACAATTAAATGAAAGCAGAAGTGTTTGGGCAACTTTTCTATTTAAACTTTTGGTAACATTATTCAATACATTATGCAAACCAAATCACACAGAGAATCATTTCATTTAAAATACTGAGCAGTATTGACTATTCTGAAGCAGAATAGGCAACATACTGCCCTCATTTATGAGAAAAGTCTCAAAACACTTCCCAGGGTGATGCTTGGAGAAGCTGTGAGTTGAGCTGAAGCTGGAGTCTCCAGAGCAAAAGGCTAAGAAAAGAAACAAACATTCAAAGATGGGATCTGCTAACATCACTCGACTTCGGATAGACCATGGCAGACACAGATGCTTGTTCCGTTGGGTTGCAAATATTACTCTCTGGAATCTTCTTTGTCACCCTGCACATCTAAAGGCATGAAGCATTCGATTGGGCAATCAACATTCTGTTAATGGAAGAAGAAGAGAATCAGTAGCAAATACTCTATAAAGTATATGGGGGTGTGGGTTGGAAGGGGAGACTTGTGACAACTGTTCATAGAAAAGAAACTTTCTAGTTTGAAGATCCCAGCCATATACTGAGCAATGAGAGATGTTCAAAAATTCAATGATGCTTTAGGATACAGTATTCCACACAAGTCACTTAAGAGATCTTTAAAACAACAACAACAACAACAACAAATATTTGGTTCATTCAGAAGAAAGGAATCTGCAGAAAGAGATTCCCTGTCATGCACCCAATTACATTTAGGGAGAGTCTACAGGGGCAAATTGACTTATAGTGTTTGTTCTCTGATGATATCTCGGTGTATACTGGTTGGGGGAGTGACCTGAGGAGGGGCCTTCAGGAACAGTTGAACCACCTGGTCTGTAACAGTTGTCACAGAGCCAACCCTGGAGGAGAGAGATGAAACAAATGGAGCTTATGACACACATCCCAAGGGCATCATAATTAGTGCTTGAGTTAAGAATTTCAGCTCTTGTGCATTGGTCAAATATAAGCAGTTAATCACTAAAGAAGCACTGATGAGAATCTCATGCATTTGCAACTCTTGGAATACATTTTGGTTTATCACCAAAGCTCACACTGGCCTCTGCATTCACTTTGTCTTTCTCCTGGAATTTCCTCTCTTCTCTTCCTATCTAAATCCCACTCAGTCTGCTAAGTTTGATTGCAGTCCCAACATCCTCAGCAATGTTTTTTTTTTTTTAATACTAGATGATGGAAGAGATTGTTTCGAAGAATCCTAGAGCTTTTAAAAGAGACTTGAGACCACATAGACACATACCTTCATTATACAGCAAAGGAAATAGAGATCCAGGGGAGAGGAGTGGCTTGCTGAGAGAGAGAGGGAAGTCACACAATGGGCCATGGTTTGGGGCTGCCACCATGGAGTTGGGCTGATGCTAGTCATGGTCTTTCCAGCATTGTATGGCTACTCCCTTCCTAAACCACCCTGGCCAGTAACATGGAAGTCTTGTCTCTGGCCAGCAATGGAGTGGAGCATAGGAACAGACCACGCTACACCAATAAAGCTCTCTCAGATTTTTGCCTGAAGTGTGAGGAAATGAGAGTTCTCTTTCTCTGTTCCTAAATTGGGAGACGGTAAATTTGAAGCTGTTCATGGATGTTACCATAAGCAGGGAATCTACTAGAAAAGAAAAGGTAGCCCAAGAGCAACAGACTCCATATGCCATGGTGGGAGCTGCCCCTCAAGCTGGTAGATACAGAACTTTTCAGTTATGGGAGACATTTTTGCCCACTTAACTTGAACAGGACTTTCCTCTTGCAACCCAAAGAACAATAATATATTCTTTCTTATTTTTTTAAATATATTTTATACATTATTTCATATCTTTTATATATTCTAGACATTTTCCATTTTGTAGCCTACTTCCCATAACACCTAACATAATACAGGTCAATGTCTACCTACAGAATCAGGAATGTTCCTACTCCTGTCATAAGTGGTTCATTGAGCACTTTGGAACAGAATAGGGGTCACAGGGGAAAGGTTTCATGTTCATTAAGTAACAAAGTGACTGAAGTGTGACCAATGTCTACTTCCCAATAAATTCTCCTTTACACATTTTTATACCAAGATGACTGAGTTCTATGATCGGTCTTTATGAGAGAAAGAGGGGGGGGTTTGAAAGAAAGAGACCAACTTCACACTCTAGGGATGGAATCAGATCAGTTTCCTTGGACTGTGTCCCTTGGTAAGGTGATGCAGAGAGAACCCTGAAGAAGCTTCCCTGTTGCCAGATGAATCTCCCCAAAGTACATTTTCCATCACGATCATTTTCTTCTTGTGCATCTGTAACTGGTTAATGCCAAATATATCATACTGTGGACCTCGCCTGGGGTGGAAGCATGTTTCCTTCCCATGGATCAGAATTTGGAGTGTTGTTAGGAAAGGCATGTCTCCATTGAAAACGAAGGACGATGACCTTCCATTACTTTCCAGTTACAAGAGTCATTTCCCTTTGAAATTTTACTTATTTGGGAGAGGCACAGCATTCTGTTGTTACAATGAAGGAGGGCATATATTAGAAATAGCTGAGGAGTACTGGCTTAAATAGTGGATTTTTTTGCCATCTAATTTTTGACAAGAAGACACTTAGGCAGAGGTTTGGTTCATGGAGCCCACCTGGGCCAGTTCATCCTGTCCCTGGGGGTGTGCTTACTGTCCTTCTGCTCCCTCAACCAAATCTGAGACACCCCAAGTCCAGCCAGTTTATTCTTCTCTTTTCCATAAACCCTTTCTTGCTGACTCCAGTATAGTCAGAACTGTATTTGTCAGACTCAACTCAAAAACCTTCCTTAATTAACTTGATTTTAAATACATACTAATTTAATTTCTGACTATATCATTAAGTAGAGCCATGACCACTTCTCATTTCCTGTTTGTCCCATTTACTTAGCATATTAGTAGAGCTAGTACAAGGATATATATTTGGACTAAGAGAGGGCACAAAGTGGAATTTTCTTAGACCCAAAGTATTATTTGAAATATTTCACAACAAGGCCACAGGGAAATTGTCCATCAGCATAGAGCTGGCTACTCAGTGCTCCATAGCAGGTAACACTTCCAGTGCTGAAGAACAGAACAGCCTGAGAAGAGCAGGCATGGGGAGGGGCTGTCTGCCATTCTCAGGGAGGATGCTCCAGAGTCTTATCAACTCTTCATAAGAGGCATGGAGGCACCTTGCACACAGCATGTAAATACAGGAGCCTCCCCTGTGTCATATCTAAATTGCAGGGAACCTGGCACATCCCATCTTACCTGCTGGCCTCCAAAGCATGTGCAGGAACAAATGGCACCTAAAAATTCCTTCTACCACCGTTCTCCCACCTGGTAAACCTTCCCATCATCGTAGCATGTTGTTCCATCTACATGTAGGCACAAATCAGAAGCACATGTAAGACCAAGAACAGCAATGCAGACTCAGCTTGATACAAGGGTGGGTTCTATTTTATCCTAAATTTGTATCATCAAAGTCCAAATTACTCAAATTTATATGAATCATCATAAGAGAGGTACTACTTCTCAGATCTTAAGGCAGCATTTCCACAAACTAGATCTAATAGGTTCAATGGAAATCATATTTTAAAAGTTGAATTGACAGACCAATAGAGACTTCTTCCACCATTTTCACTGCAGATAATGATCAAAATACTCAGAAAAGTGCTAAAGTGGCCTGTAATAACATTCCATCATGACTCCTTTTTGAGGCTCACCTCCACTTTTCCAAATCAAAAGATGAACAAAGCCTCTGTTCAAACCTCAAGGGCACCTAAAGTATCCAGTCCATCCTGTGAATGGGCGTTACAGCCCCTAATGGAAGTGGGTGTGCCAATAGAGCTCCGGAAACCATTCTCAATGATGTACCGGGATTGCACTTGAATTCTCCTTTCCCATTGCCCAGACACGTGCAGCTCAGCATCTCGCCGTTGTCTGCCCTGCGAGTCCACTTCTCCCCAATCTTGTAGTTCACATCATTGTCGTAGCACCATTCTATGTGGGTGGGAAAATCACAGGCAGAGTTTTTTGTGTTCTGACTCTCAAGAGAAAAGCACACTGGGATATAGGATTTTAAAATCCACATATCTGGAAAGAATTACAAGTTAAAGGTCACAATCCCTACTGTGAACTGATTCTTCAGTTGAACTTAAAAATACAGTTTCTACTATTTATTATTTTCTAGGCCATTTTAAGGCACTCCGCAGTAATCATGTCATAGCACTTGGTCAATGATTTCCATTTAAATTTTCATTAAGGTTTAAAATTGTGGTGAATGAAAGCAGGATCAGAGTAGTCTTTTAGGAATATATATATATGTATGTATATATATATATATATATATATATATATATATATATATATATATATATATATATATATATATATTTTTTTTAAAGTCAGTTTTGGATTTGCAGAGACCTTAGATACAAAGAAGTGCAATGAAACAGATCAGCATTTTCTTTCTGCCATGACCTCTTGCATGTAAGTTGAAAGAAAGAATAAACATAGATGACAAAACAATGATAAACCCTGGCTATCATCCCTACAAATAGAGACCTGGTGCTGAAGAGGATCCACAAGTTCTATGCCTTTACCATATGTAAAAGATGACTTTTAGTCTCTGAGATTTATACTAAATAGAACACACTTAGGAAGTTTACATCAGAATGCATTTTTTCTTCTAATTTATAAAATCAACAATTCAGTCTTCTCAAATTGGAAGAAAAGGCATTAAACAACTATGACATTCAAGCAAAGAATATGTAAGTTGATCTAAAGACACTCATAAACAACCCTAGACTTCTGCTCCCACAATTGCACCTAATACTTATGCAGGCAAAAAAACAGGCAGACTTTAAGAAAGTAGTTCATTTTCAGAAGTTAAAAACCAACCACCTCATTGCTGCCACATGTTAGCACACCCAACTCTACCGCAGTGCACACCCATACTTCTGCTCAGCCTCCCAATTTTATACACCATTTTCAGGTGGCCAAGCTCAGAAGTCTACACTGTAAAAATCAGTTGGCTTTTGAATTTCAATCTGGATTAAGCCATTTCATGTATACAAGTCAACTAACAACTTTTAAGAAATCTTTAAAAATCTGTTCTGTTTTACTTCCATGAATATGATTTCTGTAAAAGTTGATAAAAGGGTTGTTTATATGGTATAATGGTTAACACCTGTAAAAATGAACCATTGGTCAATAATGATTATATCTCCTAAAATCAAAGGATAAGTGAAAGGTTATAAATTCTAATAGTAACTCTCAAAGCACAATAGATAATCCTAGGATCACTGTAATTTGAAACATTAAGATCTCTATAATTTGAAAATCAAATATATTTTGGTGAAGTGGCTTTTAAATTATGGACAAGTAGTATATCTGTACATTTTCCTTTACATTACTAGCAATATTCAAACTATGTGGCTGGTGTGTGTGTGTGTTTGTGTGTGTGTGCGCACACACATATTCAATGTGTATTTGTGATGTGTGTATATAATGTGAGAGTGTGTGTGTACATGTGTATGTTTGATTTGTGCTAAATGAGTATGAATATGAATCATCATCTTGAACCACATTTAACACTAAAGATTAAAAGAGAATTGGGGTTTCTCTGACTGGTACTCTCAATGAGAACTGACTCCACTGAGTTTGACTTAACAGAAAATTTCAAAAGCATCACCAACAACTTGCTTTAATCAGTAGTTGTATTAGCATACGACTTGAAATGAAGCAATATTCAACAAGTAAATTTTCCCATCATTTTTCAATGATGCAAAATGTTACTTTGAGTCCAACAGTTTTCTCAAATATTTGGAAGAGCTTGTGTCTACCAAACATGACTCCTTGGTACGTTAATGCGAATGTATGGAACTGGGGGAGATGGAGGAAGAGTGGATGGTCAGAGCAAGCTACTCTACTCACTAGATGAATCGCATCTGAAATGCCCACTGCCAAAGCCCAAGCACTGGCACGTGAGTTTAAAACCAGTTTCAGATATTCGCTCCCATTCATCTCCAATGTCATAATGGGAAGCCGAGTAGGGGTCAAAGCAGGTGTCATCAATAGGTTGGTTTGGGCCTATGAGCAAAAGGAAGAAAAAGCAAAAGAGACCTATTATTTGTGGTTTGGAAGAAGAAGAAGAAACCAGAACATTATATACAATGACTTAATCTAACAGAAAAATTCCGGTAGCTCTAAAATTCCATCTGCTCCATGGATGTATCAGCCACTCTCATAAATGATGTAAAGGTGTAGCCAATGGACACTTGCCACCAGCATCTGAAAAGGAGACCATCTTTCACTTTTGTCTTCAATTCTAAAAATGATCAAATCTGGTAAATCTACTTTATAGAACATGGAATCGACCTTGAGGCAATTTAAGCCAGGTAAGAACAAGGGTAGCAATGCCTCTCCATCAGGACCTGAGTGACCTTGAGTTAATTATTTAACATCTCTCTCACGAGGCCAAGAAGCCAATGTATTGTCCTTTTGCCAACCTGTAGAAAGTGCTCACTAAACTAAGAAATATTATCAGAGGCTACCTTCTGCTTATGATGCAAAGGTCTTAGCATTTTTATATACTGTTATAATGCAGTCTTCACTTTTATTATTGCATCTTTTTGCATAATAGTTTGGAAATCCTAGATTTTGCAAAATAGTTATTATGATAGTAAAACTGATTTTATTAATAAAACCAACTGTTTCAAATAGGAGAAATCAAATGGGAAGTACATGAGTTAGGACTAAGTAACAGTCTCATCATGTGACCGAAGATCTTGTCTCTTTATGTTTTAGAAAAACTTGTTTTAAAATAATTTGTGTAAGCCAGGCATGCTGGGTACACACCTGGAATCACAGCGACTCAAGAGGCTGAGGTAGAAGGATTGAAAGTTTATGGCCAGCCTCAGAAAAATAGCAAGGCCCTGTCTCAAAATAAAAACTTTTAAAAAGGACTGGGGATGTGGCTCAGTGGTTGAATGCCCCTGAGTTCAGTCCCTGATACCAATAGCCAAAGTCAAGAGACCCTGGCTATCATGAAGAACACCACTGCCAGGAATACGGAGTAGGAAAGAAAAACAGAAAGAACTTAAGACTGTTAAATGGGGATTCATTATTCCAAAAATATTCAGGAGTTAAAATTCTATCGTAACTAATGTTATGGAGATGGAATCTTTTAAAGAAGATAAAAAGATGTGGAAAAGCACAAAAACCTTTATGCTCTCAAAAATTCCTTTCACACAACAATTTTGCCATTAAAGCCACAAAATGCAATACCTAATAACAAAGACAAAAGAACCTCCCCCCAGCCTGCCAGCAGTTAGCTGCTATAATTCACCAAAGTTTACACATATAAAATAGTAGTCTTTTGTCAGATGAAGAATAAGGCTGAAATTATATAACTGGACCCTAGGATGGAATTCTGTCACATGGCATAGACATGAGTTACCACTCCTTTTTGGTGTGGAGAGAGACCCTTCCAATGGGAAGATTCAGGATTCAGGATTCATGATTTTGATTTTTTCCTATCTCATGTTCCTGGGTGAATAACATCAGCTGCTGCAAAGTAAAAGCCAGGTGGCATGCTACTGGCTTGAAAGGACTTGCAAAGTGCTACAAAGAAGAGTGAGTGGTTGCCGGGCACAGTGGCACATGCCTGGAAACTCAAGCTACTTAGGAGGCTATGGTAGGCCAGCTTCAGCAATTTAGCAAGGCCCTAAGCAACTTAGCAAGCTCCTATCTCAAAATAAAAAATAAAAAGGGCAGGGGATGTAACTCAATCCCCAATACCCATTCCCCACCCCACAATAAAGTCAATGGTCATTTAACCTTTATGATGGTTTTACACCTATATCATCAGGAGAAAAAAAGTGAAATAACTTTAGAATTAGGAATCTCTTTGGATAAAAATGGGTTGCAGAGGAGAATTTCCCATTAGTATTGGTACTAAGAATCACTCTAGGGGACCACAGCATGGTGAGAAGGAAGGGGTACGGGAAAGTATACCAGGAAACCAGTGCCTCATATCAACTCAAGACACTGGGAAGGATTCAATACTTTTGGGCTAAAAAACTGGCCTGTCATCCTAACACTGCATGTGTGTTGGTGAGGACACTTAAAGTTAAATGAACTTAAGGTTGCTCATGTACTTCATATTGATGGTAGGCACACTTCCCACAGTTGCAAGGCAACAAGCAACAAAGGAACAGTCACTAGGAAAAGCCTTCTCTGGTGCAGTCCAACAAGGAGCATGTGCCTAAACCACATGTGAATTTACATACCAGGGTTGCCCACAGTCACAACCTCCTCCAGAACCTTGTGCCTCTTCAGGTTTTTCATTGCCTCCACTAGGATGATGTAGGTGGCCCCTCGGGTAAGGCCTGTCAGAGTGGTACTGGTGGAAGTTCCAGGAACTCGGAACTGCAATTATTGGTACAGCCAAAATGGGGAGAGAGCATTATAGTAAAGAACAGATGCGGGCTCCCCTGGTCCCTTATCATTAACCCTCACTGTTTAAACAAATCAAAGGGAAACTAATAAAGACCAGGGGTATATAGGAGTCCCAACTGGCCAAGGAGAGAAATGGAATGAGCATGGAATAGTCACTTCTCTCAGATTTTCCTACCCAAAGTCTGCCTATGTGCTCCATAGTTAGCAGGAGCCCTCAACGACACTAGCCGCCTCTTAATCCTACTAGATGTGGCTCTGTAGAAGCCCATGGAAGCCCTGCATGATCCTTTCACATCAAGCATAGACACTGCTCTCTGTGGAGACAGGCAGGCCATGCACAGTGGGCAGTAGACCACAACACAATACAGAGTCCTTAAAACAATGGCACATCCTCAAACTCAGGTTTCTAAGCTCAGGAATCTCCCACAACATAGTCATTTTAAAAAACTGTGCCAGTGGGACAAATTAAAGGATGGGGTTTTAGTAAGAGAATCCGTTACTTCTAACAGCTGACATGCACATCTCCTCTTACATTCTTTTTCCTTGTTTATACTACAGATAATGGGATTCTTCAAGGACAAACTAAGAATGGTGCACAAATGTAAATTCAGTGGAATATCTTTCTTCTTTTCTAAGATCATCTCTTTGTTCATCTTACTATGGAGCCTCCAATGTGTGAAGATAATACAAATGATTTCATTCTCTACTGAATAAAAGCTAATGACGCTCTCTGGTACATCCTCCCAAGTAGAGCCATATGGACTTTTAATAAATGATCAGTGCTTAAATGTGCCATCTCTCTAAAAGTTCTAGAAGTAGCCATTTTACATCAGAGCCTCTTAATCCTACTAGTAAGAAGCCCATGGGAATTGATAACCATTACCAATTAATAACCATTATCAATTCAAGCAATGAAGACTATTTATCAACCTGATCAAAGCCCCTGGGGAAATCAGCAATTCTCAGATTACAAAACACTTTCCCAGAAGGAAAACTTTGTCACTTCTTTCCTCTAATTTATTCCTTTCTGAGCTTCCCAGCCACAGGCAGGGAGGGAGCTGATTACCTGTAAGGTTTCTTCTGTCGTGCCAATGGGCTGACATGAAATGATATACTCAGAACTGTCCTGGAATGGAGTCCAAGAGATGGTTGTCTGAGAGAGAACGTCTTGTCCTGTAGAGGCATTTGGATTGAGCTCCCTAATGTGAGGGTAGAGGTGGTAGTCTACTTCTTCCCTGGGGACATGAATCTCATCTATATTCGGCGAGTATGGTCTTGGCCTTACGGGAGTGACTGCTGTGGGTGGTGTGGTTCTCCTAAAACCATGTTCCTCATGACCATTTGTTGCCCCAAACTGGGCTGCCAATGGCTTGTGCCAGGAAGCTGAATACTGTTTCCATTGTCAACCCCAGGGCTGGTGATGAATGGGGTCTTTGGTACTGTGGAGGGAACATCCAAGATCTCTGGTCCTTGAAGTTTGGGGTGAGGAAGGGTTACCAGTTGGGGAAGCTCATCTAGCCAAGAGAGGTTATAGCAAAAAAAGCAAAGTGCGTTAAGTTTCAGTAAGTAGCAACCATTATCAATTCAGGCAATGAAGATTGTTTATCAACCTGATCAAAGCCCCTGGAAAACCAGCAGTTCTCAGATTACAAAAAAAAACACTTTTTCCCAGAAAGAAAACTTTATGATTTTTCTCAAAGGTTTCTTTATAGTTTAGAAAAAAAAAGTGTTAGCATGAATTTGTTAGAGACACAAAGCTTTGAACCATTGAGCACCACAGAAGCTGCCTCTGTTCAAATTAAGCCTAATGAAACTGCAATGTGTAGTGCCTCCCCACCCCATTCTCTTCTCTCTTTAAACCTGAGAAACAAATTATAGGAACTAGAATCCACAGCGATCATGTCAGTATCAGAAGTATGAGAATTACAGAGGTTTAAATCAGAAGTATGAGCATTGCAGAGGTTTAAATCAATAGTTTTCATGGTTGGAAATGGTAAAAAGAGGTAAGAACACATATTTGTTTTGAAAGCTTTCCTATTGCCATATGTACAGCATTTTCTCCAAATTGAACTAAGACTGAATGACAAAGTAAAACATTATTTAGTTCCAAATTTCAGAAATCAAATAATAAGACAATGGGAGGGGTTTCTATCCCTCCTTTTTTAAAAAAAAAATAGTCAACACAAAGTATAGAAGAAAAGCAATAACAACTTGGTTTTATATTTTATATCAGATATGAATTTTTGAAAGGTAATAACAAGGTTTTATATTGACTGGCCTTTTAATAAATAAATAAATAAAATGGAATTCTACAGAGGATGTTCAGTTATTCCTCCTGCCAGAGAGTACAAAATATACACTGGGCAATTAGAAAAAACATCCAAGAGATACGCATCAAAACATGGAGAAACCCTTTTCACAATGCAAAATCCATCATTCATTAGTTTAGTCTTAACGTTCCTCTCATTACCTGGAAAGTGCTTTTTACCTGTCTTTTTCCTCCCAATCAGGGGCTCACTCTTCTGGTTGTTCTTCAGGGCAATGATGTAGATTGTGTACTCGGTTCCAGGTTCTAGGCCTGATGGGCAGAATAGAACGTCATGTCATATGGAGGGTACTGTGTGGAGAATGTCTTTTGAAGTGCAGGGCTTCCCGTTCTCATGATATAGCATCAAAGATACAGATGGAGTTTCAAGACTTAGACTGTCAGAGGGAGTAAAGAGGAAAGGGAGGGAGCACAATACCAGTAATAGTGGCCTCTGTGACACCAGGTTGGGGCCGAGGGACCACTTCTCTGGGAGGGGACCCAGGCTTCTCATATTTGATGATGTAGCCAGTGATCTTGGCATGGGGTGGTTGCCATGCTACCAGCAAGGAGTTGGGGGTGGTAGTCAGAAAGCACTGGTTGGATGGTGCATCAATGGCTAAAAGAAAGCAAAACTAAGTCTCAGAAAATAAAAGCCAAGAAAATGCTCCCATATCCCCCCCCAGCCCTTTTAATCAGACTTAAGAGAGTGAAATTCTGTAAGCTCTTCCCATGGTTCACAGGGAGTCATATTACAAAGACTCTTCATTTGTTTCTTAAGTTCATGTGTCTGATTATACTACAAGCCAGTGGTGTCCCTCAGTACAAAGCAGTTACCAGTGGAGGCATCGATGACCACGGGGGAGCTGTGGGCATTGTCGTTCAGGGTATACAGGTAGATCTTGTAGTCCGTGCCGGGTTCCAAACCTGGGATGTGAGAGGAGATGGTTTCTATGTGTTCTTCTTTACTAGGAAAGTTTTCAAGCACACACCTGCAATTTTCTTGGCTCATCTACCCACCCATGTTTATACAGACCATGGAAGTGGTCTACCTTTGAACAATAAAGTAGAACATAATGTGGATATTAACTGTTATTGTGGAGCATACTTAAAAGCAAATCACTAATGCAGAGAAGGACCTCCGACTAAAATAAATTTTTAAATGCAAAAACGCTACTTTAGAAGCAGTCCTCTTGGAGAATGAGGGGTGCCCCACTGAGTGTGTACTTTCTCTATAGGGTAATTAGGTGGTCATTATTTGGTACTTGGAATCAGAATTGTACAGCACAAAAAGACCTAAATTGATCTATTTTATCAAATTCCCTCTGAACTTTGACCTTTATTAAGTAATGTTGTTTGTCTTTATTAATTATGTCTTTTTAAAATCTATATTAATGCTAAGAACTATACACCACCATTTCGTTTTTTTTCTTTTCTATTTTCATTTTTTTGTGCTTCTGGGGATGGAAGCCAGAGCTTCACCAAGTGCTTTACCATTGAACCGAATCCTCAGACCCTATTTCTTTTGGTTTTACATTATTTTACTTTTTTTTTTAAATAAGAAAGGGCATAGGGATGAAAGAACAAATCTGATAAAAAGCCATTTCTCTGAGACCACACACTAGACCAAAATCAGAGATTTAAAGGACAAAACTATTTTGGTTATGGTATGAGAATAACTGTTTCAAGCTTTTTTATCATAAAAAATTGGAAATAAATTGAATCATATAAGACATAGAATAACTAAGAAGCTGGTTTACATTGTGAATGTTGATTGACTGTCACTTGTGGTGAAGGTGGTGGGTCCCCTCACCTGTGATGGTATAGCTTCTGACATCTGGGCCGATGGTTCTCTGAACTGGGGTCTGGCCATTGGCTGGGACAGCATCAACTTGGAAACCAGTGATCATCTCGGTCTTGGTTCGCCAGTTAATGGTGATGGTGGTCTCAGTAGCATCTGTTACACGAGCCCTTCTGGGAGGGCTGACATCTGCATGGGATTATAGCTAGAGATTAGTGCCTGCCTGGCCCATATAGGTGAGATTTCGATCTTTTAAAACATTTCTTTATGTTTTAAAAATACATCCTCTTCAGAAAATACATTGATTAAATAATTTGTAGATTATCTCCCTTGGCATTCAAAGAATGTTCAACAGTAATTAGGAAATATGGAAATAGTTACATTGGGTGCCTTTTTCTTTGAAGAACTGAAAAGCTTTATAAATACTACCAGTGGTTCCCAGGTCTGACTTTATAGTACCTACAAATACTTCAGTAAGTATTAAAATGATTAATTTACTGTACTGTAAAAGTGTGTGGTAGGAATTATAATAGCATGGCCAGCTAGCAATTATATGTATATATAGCCAGTATTATTGCTAGTATTTTGTCGTTTTTATGGGGCTTCATATCTTTTCTCTCAACAGAAAAGATTCTATTTTATCTCTATTTTATAGATGATGGAACTTTTGACACTTTATGTGACGGCTGAAAGAGCGCACAGCAAGTTATTGATGGAGCAGAAACTAAAATCTGGGCCAAATTTGATCCCATACTTATGGTGCTGTTAAGATACAGTAGAAGTCAACATGTCCTCCCCAGACCTAACTCCAGGAAAACAAATTCTAACAAGCGGAGCATAAAGTAGCTGTTAGTCCTAATCTTTAACACCAATGTTATACCATTATGAAAGGATTTCATTTTAGGTATCAGTGGAATACTTTCTGAAGGGGCAAAAAAGGTAACAGTCAAAAAGTTAGGGAATCCCAGCAATTTCCACATTGGGATTCATTCCACTTTTAACTTAGTGACCAGAGAGATCATTTATCATTCTTTGTTTATACAGAAAATTTTGAAACTAGAAAATTGGATTACTTACTCTCGAGAGTGGTGATGATCCCCTGAGCTGGTCTGCTGGTCAGTGTGTCCTTAAGACCATAGACACTCACTTCATATTTGGTAGCCACCTAGAAATAAGGGCTTGGTGAGCTTTAGCAGTGTCATTGCAAGAAGCCCCGGGAGTTTCACCATGGCTTAGATAATTCAGTGGTTATTAGTAAAAAAGAAATAAACTAACAAATTTCACAACACTGTCAATTCCTAGATTAATTTCATCTCTACACTACAGATGACCAGCAACAGACTGAAATTAAATGAATTTTAAAATGCTCTTATGGGCTTATGCCCAAGTAAGCTATAACTCACATTTTCATGTAAAACTGGTGATGAAAAAATAAGAAAAATGGGTAATAGCCTGTTTTTTTTTCTTTTATGATATGACAGGTGTAAATCAAGAATTTTTATGGTAACAGACAAAGATAATTTTATTTTCTGTCTCTGAAACCCTTTTCTGTAGTTTCCCTGTAACTGGTCTTAAGATATATATTAATTCTCTGGTACTCTAGCTAGTTTTCCATATATAAGTCTAGAAGGATTTAAAAATTTTTTAATGAGGGTAGGGTCAAGTTGGTTGGTACAATCTGGAGAACATTTCTTGCCAAGATGACATCACTCAAAAAATGTATAACTAAATGAATTTATGTACTCAGCCTACTGATATGCAAATTGCCCCCACATATATAGAATACTTCCAAAAGAGCTGCACAAAATCTAAAGCTATTTATAAAATTCTGTTCCAATAGTCATCTGGAAAAGCTTAGGTCAACAAAAAGCAATTCTCTTGATACAAAAATCACAATAAAATTATTTGACAGGAGAGGAAAAGATCAGTTGGATCAAGCATGAGATTATGTTTCTACCACCTAATAAACTATGTAAGAGAGGCTCTACTTTATTCCAATGACAGAAGTCACTTCTTACCATGAGTCCTGATACAACCACAGAGGTGCTGTCAGGAGCAAGGTTGATTTCTTTCATTGGTCCAGTCTTCTTTTCTTTGGGGGTCACTCGTACTCGATATTCAGTGAGCTGGACATTGGGTGGTGTCCACTGGGCACTAAAGCTTGTTGGTGTAATCTGAGTAAACCTCAGGTTGGTTGGAGCAGGGATGGCTGTTGAGATGGTCATTGGTCAAAGGTTATCTTACAGGAAGTGGGGAGAAGGGAACATAGAGTGAATTCCAGGAAGTAGAAGGGATAGCTCTTGTTGGATTAGAGGATTCCCTGGTCCAGAAAAGATTCAGAAGGAGAACGTAACAAGAAGGGATACAAAAGGAAGAAAGTTTGCTGAAATGTGTGTTCTATATCTGCCAATTCTCAAATCCTGAAAACACTTTAAATACTTGAGCTCAGTAGTCTCTGTATCACATTTGAAGACCAGTGTTTAAAATACTGTGGGAAGTAATATTTTCAAGTGTTTCAATGTTCAAATAGTCCAGTTCCATCCTGTATCTCTCAAAGTAAGACAAGGTCTGCCCACTGTCAAGTTAAAGAAGATACCAAAGAAGCTTTCTGTGCCCAAGAAGAGACTAATTTGTCAACAGAGTTAGTGGTGATGATGCTGGACATAAACTTTCTAAAACTGAAGACATTATCCTGGACAGATCCAATGCAGGTAATTCTTTATGAATTGAGAACTTTTGAAAATTAATAAGAATTCAGTGTTCATTTTATTTAACCCAGATTCAAATTATTTAACCCTTCTGGGACTTCCAGCAAATTTTTATTTGAGTTGAAATATTCACTAATTCTATTTAATAATATACTCAAACAAAATTGTGATATATCAACTTCCTTTTGGGAAGTCCTTTTTGGACTATGAAGAACTAAACACACTAAAATAGGCTTTTTTAAGGGAAAAATTAAAAGCATTCATATTTAAGAAAGAACATACTGTCTCATGAAAAGAAATGTCCAGCAACTCTAAAATAATAAAGTTTTTGAGATATTCTTCTTGGGAGTTTCATTTTGTTGTTTTGTTTTTGTTTTTCTGTTTTTTAAAGCATAGACAGCAAAGTTTCTGAACTAATTTCAGTCCACTGTGGAAGCAGGAGTAGAATGTCACTGACTGAATTGCTAATTATAAATTACTAATTGTTGAGTGAGATGTCTTTTAATTTTCAAGACCACTGAAGAAAAAGTAATGACAAGGCTTCCCACACCATCATCACCACAAAAGACAAGGTGTATATTTAGAAGTAGTGTTTCATTTTGTTTTTTAAAATCGGTAGGCAAGGGCTACTTGATAAGCATGTTGCTCCAAGACTCACGTGTTTTCTGTCTTCCTTTAAGAGGTATGCTCTCATGGTGTTCGTAGACACTGGAAACACTGACTAAATATTCAGTCCCAGGCAAGGGGTCTGAAGAGGCAAGTGAGACTCATTTTACACTTGTGCTTGAAGGTAGGAAAAACCAAAGTACTCCTGGGACTATTTCAACTGATACCATATACAAGCTTTCAGTCCTGCAAACAACTTACAACTATGTAAACATGGATACCTGGAGACGGTCTGTAAGCAGGTGATGATGAAGGGTCACCTTGCCCTGAGTCCTCTCCAAGCCCTGTCCTAAGTTCTTCCTCTGTATGACTTAGTTCTATCTGCACCTATAACCAGTACCTCTGGATGTTTGGTTGGTGACAACCGCCCCCCACTTTACAAAGAAGAAAGCTGAGGCAAACAGAAATGATCATTTTTAAATGACTTGCCCAGGATCATTCAGTGATTGACCCAGGTCAGGACCAATTGTCTTAATAAGCTTTATTGGAAAAGGGTCACATGATAAAGGCATAGCAATCAATTGAGCCATATTAATATATTTTAAAAGTTTAGCCTACATCCATGAGTAACCCTTTCTCCCATTTTGATATAACCAACGGGTACAGAGGAAGCTTTCCAACCTTTGAACTTCTGCTCACTATACCCACATTCCCCTATATACTGTTGACTCTTCAGTCTTTCTGCAGAGGGTCCTGCAAGGTTTGGAAAAGGACCAGAAGGGAGGGCTAGATGCTGGAACTTCACATCTTCCTTCCTAGTTGCCAGAGGCAATGTAACTTAACAACTGGGGACCTCAGTTGTTTCATCTTTAAAACAGGATAATAATAATTCTCTAAGGGGGAAATGGCTACCTTGAGGTCATAGCATTAGGACCAGAAGGTCTTAGAACACATGAACATGTAATAGGTATTGGTTGAGCAGGAACCAACATGCAATGCAGGGTTTAGTGTATATCAGGTGATGAGGTCACCAATGGTTCCAGAATGCTCTACAACAAAAATAGTGCTGTGGACGCTATCATGCAAATATAAGGATGTTCTCTGTCACCAGCCAGCAAGTAAGAAATCAAGATCATGGTCACACATAGCTGCCTTTCTTTGTGTTTTGCTTTCTAGAACATGTTGGAAAGGAAGAGGATGTTTTGAGACCATCATTTAGGAATGTCCCTAAATGTAAGCCATTTCTGCTTATGTGGAATCTTTGATGTTCTCACACATTGTATCACAATAGTGAAATATAATAAGAAATGTTTATGTGAAACACAGCACCTCATTGCAGCCTACTCTTATTTTCTTTAAAAAAATATTCTGTTTCAAAATGGCAGGGACTAGAAAGAGACAATTTCCATAACCTGTTTAATGTCAGTTGTTTTCTAAGACCTCAGCCTTCTGAGAAATCCTGCCAACAGATGCTTTTTGAAGTACAAATTAAACTTCTGTCCTCACAATATCCTGATCTATCCCAAGCAATCAGTCACTGTTTTTAAGTTTTCAAATGTTAAGTAGATTATCTACTGATACTTTAACAAGAAAAAATGTCAACACAACAGATATGGGGACACTATTTTCAATCTTCATTTTTTTCTCTTCTAAACACTTAGATTTAGTCAAATAATTTCTCTTGAAATTCACTTATTTTATGTGTTTAGTTGAAAGCAGAATGTGTTTGAAGTCTTGGAACATTACTTTTAGGGTTTTCCACTAAAGTTGTAGATATCAACAGTATATTGAGATAGCAATAAGTATTACGTCTTTCAGAATTTACAGAAGTGGACTTGGGACTTTAGTTTGGAGCTCGTCTGCAGCTCTTCTGCGTTAATTCTCTTTGAGAATTAATACATCTGCTCCAGGCTAGTGTTTATTCAACAGATGTACCCGACTGCTTACTTGTTAAGACCACTGCATTGTCTGATGGAGAAATCGACAACTCTGCAACATCGTCCTCGTTTTTCACAGGTGAGTAGTGCACCAACAGGTTGCTCAGCTCAATAGATGAAGGGGGTGCCCAGGTGACGCGCATAGTGTCTGGACCAACATTGGTGAATCTCAGGTCCGTGGGAGGAGGGACAGCTGGTTTCAAATAAAAAGGAAGATTATATTAATATGATTTTTAAAGTCAAAGCTCACAAATCCACTGAAAAGGTAAAAAAAATCAATATTTCATGCATAAAGGAAACAGAGTCATAATCATGCAAATAGTCTAATCTAAATCTAATGATTACTGTTAAAAAATCAAACACTACATTCAGTACTGTTAGGCTCCTTTAACCTTTCTGCCATCATCGGTGTGTTCTGAAGAATCATTTTAATCTACTTTTAAATAGGTTGATTTTTACATACATGATGAATACCACTTAAAATTCTTTTATCCCAGGCCAAAGAGGCTTAAGTTGCCACACAGCAAAAAGAAACATAGCGGGTATGTTCCAAAAAAAACAAACACACATGCACACAGACAAAAGACAAGAAGGTCCTAAATGTCCCCCAGACATGAAATATCTATGATCTAATGGCATAGCCACAATTTCATTCCATGAATTCTACTTACAAGTGAGAAGGGTTCATGCAAATTGGTTCTCAGTATGTTTCTTACCATGCAGGGCAGAGAACCTTTAAGATGTTGCATGCTGGTCCCCAGACTGTGGTTAAAGAGGAGTTCCTTTACCTTATGATAGCAACAAAATCTAGCATATGTTGAAGTTTATTTTTCTTGTACATCAAAACAACCCCTTCCATTCTACTGTAAATTTTGATGGCTTTATAGTCAGCTACAAAAAAGGAACATGGTGGAGTTTATCCAGAGGTAGAAGGAAGAGTGTAATGGCATATTCTGGAAGTACCTTTCAGCATGAATTGGTGTTCATCCTAAAATTTGGTATTTATGTTAGGAATTTAAAAAAAAAATGCTAGGTCTACAAATTTAACTCACCTCTGCTGCTTTGTATTTACTAGATCTGACATCTAGATTCCTCTAGTTTTATGCATACTTGCAGTTTAAATGAAAGTGCACTTAAGACTCTTTGCATACGACTTCAATTAGTCAGGCATATGCTTTAGATTCCTTAGGCTCAATCCCTCCCATCTTCATCTCTGTGGCCAATTGCTGGCTTCTCCCTTGAAACATCCATATTTAACCAGAGTGGCTGTTGGCAGCATGCAACACCATCCATGTGTCAAACACAGAAGTTTTTAAAATTCACCCGTTTGCTGTGTCAGTGTAGTAGGGGCACTCTCTCCGCCATTAATGAGAGTGATAACGCTAATGTCATAGTCAATGCCGGGTTCCAGCCCTGTAACTGTGTAGTACCCTACTGAGGAGTCCACAAAATCTTCAAAAATAGGGATCCCTTCTCCTGCTGCAACCACTGTGATGCGGTACCCAATAATGGTGGAAGAGTTTAGCGGGGTCCACCTCAGGCCGATGCTTGAATCGGTTATATCAACAAAGCTTAGGTCAGTGAGTTGGGCACCTCTATTTAGTTACAAAGCGAAGAGGGGGCAACAGGAAAATAGAAGCAAAAAAAAAAAGAGGAAAAAATAAAGCAGTGTATATCAGGTTATCTATAGTCAAATTGATAGACTGGTAAAGCAATGATGGTAATATGCAATCTATTTCAAATGATCTGAAAAGATGTCCTAAGTATCCTGAATAGTTTGCTTTCCTGGGAAAATAAAACAGGTTACAATATTCTTTTAGGGATTTTCTTGCATTTTGAAAATGTCCCTAAACAGTAAAGTTTGACTTCTCAGATTCCTAAAAATCATAGGCCAGTTTAGGATGTCAAAACCATGAACCCAGACACAATATCCACATTAAGTATCAGCAATGATTTAAAAAAAATTTCAAGCTGTCTCAGTAGGAAAATCAAAGCTTGCATGAAGGTTTTAAAAAACTGGCTGATAAATTGGTTTTTGCCTCATACAAAACTCATGTCAACATCATGGTGATAATACTAATTCATTATGGATGTACGGTGTGAAATGTGCCTTTCCCAAAAAAGCACATTCAGGCCAAGGACAGACAGGCTTGCGTCCAAGGCCACTGCCAATCTTTTAATTCATAATCAAAGTTATTTAATTAGCATTAGTAAACACATACCAAACAGTGCCAAAGAGGACACAGTCTGTGCAGTAATTTCATTCTGTCATCATCCAATTTTGGACAAACAACGAATGTATCCCTAGATAGGTCTTTTCTTTCAATTCATAAGAAGGAATGCCCTGTGGGCATGGCCTTGATTTCCTTCTTCATTCTCTTTTCCCTCCTCCAATTTAAAAAAAAAAACTTTGAAGTTGCAAGATAAGGAACTGATATTGTCAACCATACATTACATCTGTGCTCACACATGGAGACAAAAAAATATTTTATAGATGGCTGCTAAAAGCAGAAACTGACTGTAAAATCAGGCACAGATGTCACGATGGGATGCATTTACCATATTACTTTTAGGCCATCAGTACTGAGAACAGACACATGACGTTTTAGTAATTTCCACGTGAGCAAACAGTAGAGAGTTCATGCCACGGTTGCCACTCCATTACATACTCATAGCAACAAAGAGCATCCCAGTGAAGCACAGACAGTGAAGCAGTGTTATCAGCAAGCCTTTGTCCAAACAGTCATTTTGACTGCGTAGTTTTGGAAAGTGCGGTTGGGAGGTTGACATTAAATCCCAAACACACTTGACACACTCAGCCATCTGGGGATTAAGATTCCAATCCCTACTTATTGAAACTGCCACTCTGAGGAGAACAGCTTATTTTTCTATTACCTGGGATGATGGTATCAGAGATAGGGACACTTTCCTTGTCATCTTTGACAGTGTAAACACTGACATTGTATTCCAGGCTGGGACTCAGATTTTCAAAAGTGCAAGAACTCTGATCCGCACGAACCATTTCTTCCAAAGCATTACCCTGCTGTCCACTTGTAGGGGTGGTGGTGATTCTATAGCC